>NC_138558.1:39970376-40570376 GCF_964273705.1 Natrix helvetica
GATAGATCATCATCTTCCCTTTCTATAAGAAATAAAGCTCCTATATTTTCAAGTGACCAGCAAGGATTGACAGTAAGGTTGGGAGTTATTGTGATATATAACACAATATATATTTACATAATATGGTGTCTAATAGCTGCAGGCAGGCTATTACACCCTTCTCTAGAAATTGCTAGTTGTGTTCCCCACTCCCTGCTCACTCCAATTTTCTCCCAAATCTTGATTTTTTTTTTGGGGGGGGAGGTTTCTATTTTTTTCTTAGCACAAGAGTCTAGTTCCCAAAATCAAAGAATTCAGTCAGTCAAAGGAAGGAAGAAATGGGCGTGTGGTAGAAACACAATTTTAAAGACAGTTTGGAAATGAAAGTGAATTGGAAGAGTAGGACACTCATATGAATTCCAGGCTTTTTGCCAGTCTTCAGGACTGGTATCTTGTGTGAATCATTTGGAACAGGTTAGGGATCGTTTGGACTAGAACTCACCGTATTGTTGAACTGCCTCACTGTTAGAAATAATGGAGATTGAGTTGGGTTTGGTATGTGGGTCTCCCACTATGGTTTTAATATCCAGAGTACTGTCAGAGTAGCTGCTGGTTTCATGTCCACCATCAGATTATGATACAGGAACACATTTGCAGATTTGAATTACTTAGTTTAGTTCAGTTTGATGTGCTTATTAGTGTATTATTAGTTTACTTCAGTTTGATCCCGCTTATTAGGCTTAAATCTAAGATGGATAGGATAAATACTGTTTTATATCACCTACTGTTGCATATACATTTTTTAAAAATACTGAATTTTATGTTAGATGAATTTTATTCTAATTAATGTGTTGTAAGACTTATTGTGACAGCAAATGACTCATACATTAAAAAAACTAAAGCAATACAAGCAGCACTTTTTTATGCCCTATAAATCTTTTTAGCTGCCTTCTGAATCCGTTCCAGCTCCTTTTGAATTGTCACAGCTAGATGTGAAAATATTCCAATGTGGTTGTGCCTGATAACTAAACGGATGTTTGCAGCTGTATTCAGTCATTTTATCTGAGCTTGTTCTGTTACAGTTGCAAACAAAGAGTTAGGTAACACAAAAGCTTTGTTGGTTTAGATAATTTCCAAATCTGAATGGGGAGCATGGAATATAGTCAGCCTTTATATTTCTTTGATAGCAATGAGCATGCAACTGCAGTATTAAACTCAGATTATATATATATATATATATATATATATATATATATATATATATATATATATATATATATATATATATATATATATATATATATATATATATATATATATATATATATATGTCCTTGATGTTCTTGCAATTACATCATATAGATGTAAGGAAGGGTCTGACTCACTCAGAGACTGATCTCACAGTTTAGACTCTACAGACCAGGGGTGTCCAAACTTGGGAACTTTAAGACTTGTGGACTTCAACTCCCAAAATTCCCCAGCCAGCATGGCTGGCTAGAGAATTCTGGGAGTTGAAGTCCACAAGTCTTAAAGTTCCCAAGTTTGGACACCCCTGCTATAGACTCTTTGATGGGACATCATTTCACTTTGACCCTCCAAGTTGTAATATCCAAAATAGGAAATGTACATAAATATAGAAAAAATAGAAAGGGGATTTTGTAAGATTGTCAATTTATTACTAAAGTGTAATTCTTACCTAGTTAATTTTCACAATGTTTTCTGAATTATATATTGTTTTCCAAGTTTAAGCCTTGGGTACTAGTGAGCCATGATGACATTATATGTGTCATGATTCATTAGTACCTACCCAGCACAGCCATTATTGGGTTGTTTATTTCCTACTGTTTCTGTGATGTAAGAGCAAAAACTCACCATACTGTATTATTGTAAATTAATTAAGAGACTTTCTTGCACACAGGCTCCCCAAATCACTTTTCATTCCCAGTTATTTTTTATGAGGGCCCATAGGATATTTATTTCCTCACCATTAGCTCAATTATGCTCACGGTTGTAAACATAAGAAGATTTATGACAGCATGAGTGTAGTTAAAAACAATGGTTTTTCTTAAGAGAATGACATAACAGCGATATTATCTTAGTTTTTCTCCCCTGTCTTAGTTTTGTAAGAGAAAAACACTGAAAAAACTTATGGTTCTCCACATGAATATTTTTTTGTTTTAAATCTTCCAATACAAGCTTTGCCTTTTTTCATTTATAATGTATAGTAATCATGAAATCATATCCATCGATATCATTCTGTATTTTCCCAAGTTGCGCAATTCCTCTTGAGAGAAGGATCATGCCTGGCCGAAGGTAGGTATAGTATTTATATATGTTTATTATATATATATATATATATATATATATATATATATATATATATATATATATATATATATATATATATATATATATATATATATATATATATATATATTTAATTGTCACAGTTGTATAATATGAACATCTCAGATTATTCTGCCAATTCTGATTAACCTTGGAGAAGTTCCTTACAATATCTGATAAAAGAGGACTTCTGATGGCATCTGAAGAAATAATAAGGGATTCCTTATTGATAATACATCTGTTTGATGTGTCCATGCTAGCTAGGTTTATACATATAGTATCCTTAACTATAGTTAGGTTTTTTTAGTTCAGGTTTGATAATGCTAAATGAGCCTAACCACTATGTTTTGTACATGTGATTCAGTAAATTGTATGACTCCATGCAAATGGCTTATTAAGCAAACCATGAATTGTTTAGTTAGCATGATGTGTTAACCCTAGTCTGATGTGTTATCATATCGTTAGTAATCAACTGTAATTTTTTGGTTAGTTTTCTTAAGAAATATTTGGAATGCCATATTTTGCAGAGCAGAAAACCAGTCTTGACCAGCTGCTAGAAGCATGTAGTGTCTATTTCCTGTTTTCTGTAGCAGTGAACTATTACCTTTTGATAGTTTTGTCTGTGTGTATTTTGTGAGTATGATGTGTTAGTCACTCAGCATTAGCTACAAGCTATTAAAAACAGACACGGTCTCTCAATAAATGACATTACTATATTGGGTATGAATAAACATGATCCACAACCTGGATATTTTATAAAAACACTCCCAAAATATTTTGAGTCAATGTCAACATATTTAGAACTTTTGCTAAAAGCTACAGATTAGAATTTCACTGATGAATGGTTGGGGGGGGGGGGGGGGTTGTGGTCAATCTCCTTAACATGTGTGCTGCATTTATAGGACACTTTCATTCTATTTTGTATGCATTTATCCATTTTGATTGTTTAAAAATCCTAACCATCTAATTAAAAAAATTACAAAAGAGTCAGTTTATTACCAAAGCACAAAGTTCCTTCTACAGCTGAATAAGAATGATTGCAATATTCTGAGTCTCCATTTTATATGAAAATGTGTGGCAATTAAGTAAGATTACATCTCAATCCCTAAACTTCAAAATGGTTTAATAACCATTACATGGAACCTACACATCTATAAAAGTAGTAGGAGAGAAGAAATAGTAACATATATATTTTAGAAAAGAGCCTCGGCAACCATTTGATAGTTGAACAAATATTTATTGTGGATGGTGAAGATTGCAGTGGGAATCATGATTGTTATGTAAAGTCTGAAGGGGATCATGTCGTATGGGCAAGATGTGTTTTTTCCAGGGGTTGTTTGTTTTTGTTTGTGAGCATTATGTTTAATTTGGGGGGGGGGGAATAAAAGAGATTATCTGTAGCTGAGTTGAACTGTAGAGGTTTTAGTGCTCCCTGAGTTTGGTTGTTTGTTTGCAGACATTTCAACTGGATAACATGATTACAGAGTGCCAAGAACTGCACATTCAGTTTTTCCACCTGGAGCTCAAGATAGTGAATAGTAGATTACTGAACAGTGCATGCCCTCCCCTTATATTTTCCCCACAAAATCAAAATGTGCACTGTTTTGGAGTGTAAGAGTGACTGGCTCAAAGGTAACCAGGAAGTTTCCATGGCTGAGGGTGACCTAGAACCTCAGTCTCACTCCTTCCTGGCCCAACAAATTAACCATTCCATTAAAGCAGGGGTGTCCAAACTTGGGAACTTTAAGACTTGTGGACTTCAACTCCCAGAATTCCCCAGCCAGCCATGCTGGCTGGGGAATTCTGGGAGTTGAAGTCCACAAGTCTTAAAGTTCCCAGGTTTGGACACCCCTGCATTAAAGTGATGATGGGAAGAGTGACTGTTTTTTTTTTAAGAAGAGCAAATGGATGTTTAGCATATGTTAGGGTCAACTGTGGAATATGGAAATATATTTATATAAATATATGGTGAGGTTTCATTTAGGAAAATGTATATCTATTCATATCACAGAGAAGATATTACAGAATGAGAAAATATGAAAAAGGGGCATGACCAAAATACTTATAAGCAGCAATTCATCACCACATAAATTACATAAAGGATTTGGGTAACGGGTGAATTGGATAAGGGATGATATGATAGAAGTATATAAAATTAGCCAAGTACAGAAAATGTGGGTAGGATTAGAATTTGGATCATTCATTGAAATGAAATATGTGGAGATTAACATGAAGGTGAAGGCTGCTGTGGGAATCAGCATGATGTAAAGTCACAAGGGGGATCATGTCATTCACACGGGCAAGACAGATTTTGTGTTTCTTCCAGGGTTGTTTGTAAAGGAAATACTTTTTATACAATGAATAGTTTAACTATAGAATTAATTGTCATCAGATGTGATGAAGATCACCAATTTAGTCAGCTGTAAAAGACTGGACAAATTCCTTAAATATGAGGTCATTAATAGATGTAGCAGCAGTATCATACCTCATATAACCCAGGCAGTATCATAAATAACTCCTAGGGATAAATAATGGAAAAGTCTACTTCTCTTTTAATTGGTGTTCCCTAGCAATTGGCATTTGAAATGTGAATACAAGGTTACCTCACTTACCAACCTCAATGGGGACTGAAACTATCGCTAAATGATGTCTTAAAGTGAAACATCACAAGACTGTACCGGCTTATAACATCAGTTCCAACTGCCGTCATGAAGCAAATCACTTAAGTGTAATGTCACATTATGGCGATTTGCAACTACTTTCTGGTTTACCCACTAATTTCATTTGTCACAAGCCTGTTGTGAATGGTGAAGATGGTGATCATGTGATTGAAGGATGCTGGAACCATCATAAATGCACAACAATTGTTCAATGCCTGAATTGTGATTGCATGATTGCAAGAACACTGCAATAGCATGACTGGTTGCAAATCCTTTTTTTCCAGCACTATTAAAACTTTAAACAGTCACTATGAGCAGCCAGTAAACTAGGAATATCTTTATACTTAAAGAATGGTGTACTGTGTATGTCAATTTCAAGTTTCCTGAATTTCTCCTTCTACTGTAATTTATGTATACTTTGATGCCTAGTTCTCCAACTATACATGCATATTGATTGTAATTGTAACTATGACTATGATCTATGACCTATTACTTGCTGTTTATATGTACAGGGGAAACTCAAAAAATTAGAATATCGTGCAAAAGTTCATTTATTTCAGTAATGCAACTTAAAAGATGAAATTAATATATGAGATAGACTCATTACATGCAAAGCAAGATAGTTCAAGCCGTGATTTGTCATAATTGTGATGATTATGGTGTACAGCTCATGAAAACCCCAAATCCACAATCTCAGAAAATTAGAATATTACATGCAATCAATAAAACAAGGATTGTACATAGAACAACTTCAGACCTCTGAAAAGCATAAGCATGTATATGTACTCAGCACTTGGTTTGGGCCCCTTTTGCAGCAATTACTGCCTCAATGTGGCATGTCATGGAAGCTGTATCAGCCTATGGCACTGCTGAGGTGTTATGGAAGACCAGGATGCTTCAATAGTGGCATTCAGCTCTTCTGCATTGTTCGGTCTCATGTCTCTCATCTTTCTCTTGGCAATGCCCCATAGATTCTCTATGGCAGTGGGTCTCAACCTTCCTAATGCCACAACCTAGGCGACCCCTGTGAAAGGGTCATTTGACCCCCAAAGGGGTCGTGACCCACAGGTTGGGAACTGCTGCTCTCTGGGGTTCAGGTCAGGCAAGTTTGCTGGCCAATCAACCAGAGTAATCCCATTGAACCAGGTTTTGGTGCTTTTGGCAGTGTGGGCAGGTGGCAAGTCCTGCTGGATAATGAAGTCAGCATCCCCATAAAGCTCGTCTGCGCAAGAAAGTATGAAGTGCTCCAAAATCTCCTGGTAGACAGCTACGTTGACCCTGGACTTAATGAAGCACACTGGACCAACACCAGCAGATGACATGGCTCCCCAAATCAACACAGGCTGTGGAAACTTCACACTGAATTTCAAGCATCTTGCAGTGTGTGCCTCTCCATTCTTCCTCCATATTCTGGGTCCTTGGTTTCCAAATGAGATGCAAAAGTTGCTCTCATCAGAAAAAGGACTTTGGACCACTGAGCAACAGACCAGGTCTGTTTTTCTTTAGCCCAAGTAAGATGCTTCTGATATTTGTTGTTCGGGAGCAGCTTGATAGGAGGAATACGACATTTGAAGCCCATGGCCAGGATCCGTCTGTGTGTGGTGGCTCTTGATGCACTGACTGCAGCCTCAGTCCACTCCTTGTGAAAGTCCCCAACACTTTTGAATGACCTTTTCCTGACAATCCTCTCCAGGCTGCGGCAATCCCTGCTGCTTGTGCACCTTTTTCTTCCACACTTTTCCCTTCCACATAACTTTCTATTAATGTGCTTTGGTACAGCACTTTGGGAACATCCAACTTTGCAATCACCTTTTGAGGTTTTCCCTCCTTATGGAGAGTGTCAATGATGATTTTCTGCACAACTGTCAGGTCAGCAGTCTTTCCTACTGAACCAGACTGAGAGACCATTTAAAGGCTCAAGAACCCTTTGCAGGTGTTATGGCTTAATTAGCTGATTAGAGTGGGACACTTTGAGCCTAGAGTATTGCACCTTTTCACAATATTCTAATTTTCTGAGATTGTGGATTTGAGGTTTTCATTAGCTGCAAGCCATAATAATCACAATTATGACAAATCACGGCTTGCTTTGCATGTAATGAGTTCGTCTCGTAGTTTAGTTTAACTTTTTAAGTTGCATTACTGAAATAAATGAACTTTTGCACTATATTCTAATTTTTCGAATTTCACCTGTACAGCTTATGCACTGGAGACACATTCCTTATATGTCCAATCACATTTGGTCAATAAAGAATTCTGGTCTGGTCTGGTCTATTCTATTCTATTCTATTCTGTGAAGCCTTATATTAATGGATTTTTCAATGATTTAATATCTTGTATAATTATTTTCATGAATACTGGAGAAACATTTTTGTATAGATTTAGCCCAGTGTGAATACAGTTAGCTATATGCAAGCTTTGAAATAAAGTTTTGAATTAAAACTGTTTCAGTTAATGTGTTGAGTTGAAAAGACAAAATTAGATCAGTTTGCCTTCAGTATGAATTACAATAAATTAAATAAATGTATATGTTGCCCAATTCTCAATGACATTGGGTGGCTAAATTAAATTACATTGTTCCCTCTCTTTATTGCTTTCCTAGACATGCTTGTCAAATTCCTATAAAGTGTTGCTTGGTCATGGTATGGCATGGAAAAGCCTCTGGTGATCCAGTTCTTATGTAAACTAGAAACTACTGTTAAGGGCTCTAGGCTTCTGATGAATCCATCTAAAGGAACACTAATAATTGCAATCCCCTTATAAGCTTCCTTACATTCACATCTTAAAACCCACATTCATTTTCTTCATGCTGTTGTTTTCTGCATTTGATGATATTTGGCGATTGTTCAAAATTACCTGTTAAAGCTCTTAAAGCTGGGTAGTTCTGGTATTGCTTCTGGCTTAAACAATTTAGGATACAAAGCTTCCAGCAGCTCAGGGTCATTACTGATGGCCTCAATCCAAGGTGATTGATAGTATTTTGGTACAGATGTAGTGTTGAACTTCTCAGGAGGAATTATCTTCAAAGGTCCAGAGTAACCTTTAGTAGAAGGAGGATACCAACACATCTGAATTTGATAATAGCAGTTTCCCAATACATTTGGAGAATTCATTGTTAATACATCTCCAGTGTCTCCGACTCCAGTGGTGGGTTGCTCCCAGTTCAGCCAAACCTGTAGTAGCAGCGACGGGAGGCCCTGCCCACCTGCCCGCACACTTCTGCGCATGCACACGTGTGCAGGAGCGCGCCTGAACCGATAGTAAAAATATTTGTAACCCACCACTGTCCGACACAACATTATAATTACATTTTAATAATATTTTAAAAATAGGTAGCTTTAGGTCATATTCTGTGTTCTGTATCTTTGAAGTATTCCTGTTGAATATCAGTGTCTTTGCTCTGGAAATAACCATTTGGTTTTACAAATGATGTATTATGTACCGGGCATTATGAAGAAAAATCATATTTGGAAAGGATGGGTGCAAAAAGACAAAAGTCAAGGTGTTAGGTTCAAAGCTTGTAAACATTAACTCTCCACCCCCTGCAAGATTTAGCTGTGGCCTCCCTATAATAATTTAAACATCTTCAGTAATGCAGGTACAGATGGCTATATATAACTTGAGCAGTCAAGGAATTGTGGAGCAGTATGTCAGTCAAATGAGCAACCTACCCTGAAGGACTCAGATCAGGAGAAACCAGCTTGGCTAATTTCGAGCAGAAGTCGGGCGCACACTAATTAGCTGTCTTTGCAACATCACTCCCCTTCACAACATAGTTTTAAAGTAGGTTACGAAATAAAAGGATTTTAAAAATAAAGTGACAAGCAAATTTTATCTATCTATATCTATCATCTATCTATCTATCTATCTATCTATCTATCTATCTATCTATCTATCTATCTATCTAAATGTGTGTGTGTGTGTGTTCGTGTGTTCCAGCATACTGTAACTCTGGAAAGTCTCGAGCAATTTCAACCAAATTTGGTACATAGACGACTTACTCTCCGGAAAAAAATACTGTTGGGGTAAGATACCCCTAACACCTCAGGGTGTGTGTTCTGTTAAGATACAGCCTGTTGTGCTTTAAAATGGATTCTACTGCACTGCTGTAAAATGACTTCAGCGCAATGGAGTTGCCATGGTAACAGTTTCACGGTACTCCAGAAGGGGGCTCTCTTTGGTAGGGGGGAAAATCCAACATTAGAAATTATGTTTGGTCCGGACATTTCAACAGTGGTATCATTTTTCTTGATGCCTCTGGGGGCACAGGGAAAACATTTTTAACTAACTTAATTGTCTCCAAAATCAGGGTGCAGGGAGAAATTGCTCTTGCCATTGCCTCCTCAGGAATTGCGGTGACGTTAATGGAAGGAGGGAGTACAGCCCATTCCACACTTACATTGCCACTTATAATTCATTCCTTTTCCTGTCTAATAGAGGATTGGGATAAATAAATACCCGGGCAATACCGAATTATCAGCTAGTAGAAGATATAATCCACTTGAACCAGTTAAAGTCAAGAAGACCTTATTAGCTTATTATTTTAAGAAAATATGTGTGAAGATTTAAACTGTGGGAAGGGGAGACAAACTTGTAATAAGAACTAGGGCTGTACAGATATATGGGGGCATTTTACTTCAGTGAAGCAATACTATGGATCAACAATGTGCCTCAGTGTTAGAACAGGATGGGCAAATGGAGTGAAGCAGCTGACTGGATTGATTCATCATCTGGGAGTGGTGTAGCTCATTTTTTTGAGTCAAGAGTCACTGTCTTGGAACTGGATTCCTGCAATGATTCAAGGCAATATATTTTATGTAGCCTCCCATTATTTAAAGCAAGTTCCCCCTGGCTATTTAATGGAAATGTTATTGTTTAAGAACAACAATAAGCTGCAACTGGTATGAGAATACAGTCGGTCCCATGATTGTGTGCATGTACATACACTATCAATATTTATTCAGCAGTAAGTCAAGCTGTGTTCAATAGTGTGCAATTTCAGGAAATTGTGATGACAGTTCCAGCTTTAATTAAATAAATCTCCTTTGAGTCAAATCCATTATGCGGCACTCAGGAAAAAAGACTATGATCATTTTATAATGTATTTCTTACAAATTAGACAGCTCATGTTTTCCAAATGGTAAGAAAAAGGTTCTTTGTGTCTTGATGTCTCCGAATAAATAAAACACATTTTCTTACAGGAAGAAGTTTTTAAATACGCCAGCAGAAAGTGTTTTTGCTGCCAGAAAATTAAATTATCCTCAGTAACACTCTCATAAAGATTCCTTTAAATCTTTTTATTTGATTCAAAACCTGTATATACTAGCTAAACATGATAACATTGGTGCTGTGTCCATCTAGAAAGATCCTATCAGTAACGGCAACAAGAACAAAACAATGATAGCTTTATATAGCTTTCTTATTCATGAAGAATGCTCTGTGACTTCTCTTAACTCTAAAATATCTGATTTTTAAATTATGACAATATCTGACATTTATCAAGGCAAGCTGCATGAAGTGTCATCATACTAAATTCTAATCCAAACAAGCTTAAAATAAACATCCAACTAAATCAAAATCTTCCAGACAATCTACAATATGCAAGGGAAGAGTCAAAACTCTTTCCTCAAATAACCTTGTTGTTTTAGAATGATTGTATTTTTAAAATATGCATAATATATTTTTAACATATTATTGTGCCGTCCTCTCCCACCCACACAGAATAATCATTTCTACTGTGAAGACTTCATAGACATGTAAATTTACAAATTAGTTAACAATTGAGCATCCACTTACAACTGCAATTACTTACAATTGAAATATTGGGCTCCATTGTGACTGTAAGTTGAAGACTATTTACACTCTTCTATTATATTAGAAAAATTAGAATAACAGAGTTGGAGGGGACCTTAGAGGTCTTCTAGTCCAACCACTGTCAAGCTGGAGATCCTATACCATTTCAGACAAATGGATGTCTAGTTTCTTCTTAAAACTTTCAGTGATGGAGCACCTACTACTCCAGGAGGCAAGCATATTGACATGCTGCATTTCCATTTATTGTTTTAGATGCTGGCCTAGAAACTAAGGAGACTGAGTTCTGGTCCCGCCTTAGGCATGAAAGCCAATCATACTCCCTCAGCCCAACCCATCTCACAGGACTGTTGTGGTGAAAATAGGAGGAAAAAGGTGTATTATGTATATTTGCTGCCTTGAGTTATTTATAAAAAAAAGTCAATATAAAAATAAATAAACTTTAAAAGTACAAAAGACTGAAGAATAAAATATAGTTCCACGTGGAACTATAATTCTTCTCAGAGTTTCTTAAGAAAGCACTGTGATTGATTTGTTTAAATGCTAGTCCAAACGTTTTATTTACAGTACCTGTAAAATATCCTAACTGGAATGTTTCTATCCCAGTTTCATTGTAGGTTTGCTATTTTATCTATTATATAGCTATACTAGTAATTGCATCACTGAGACAGCTAGTTGGAATACTATCCTATAAACAAAATCAGGATGTTTTGTTTATTTCAACTGTAGAACAATCCTTAATTGTTGGATATGAAAGTTGCATTCCTCTCACAGTAAGTATTACGATTCACCTGCATCCTTTTGATGTGAATATAGACATGTCATCATCTTTCTGGAGTGGTATTTAAGATTAGTTATCCTAGAGCAGTGGTGGCGAACCTATGGCACAGGTGCTGAAGATGGCAGGCAGAGCCCTCTCTGTAGGCATACGCGCCATTGCTCCAGCTCTGTTTCGGGTCTCTGTCGCGCATGCACGCATGCCTCTGGCCAGCTGGTCTTTGGGTCTCTGCCGTGCATGTGCAGGCATGGGTGTGCAAATGCCTGCGCCTAGCCGTTTGGGCAGAGATGCATGAATGGGAAGCTTGCATGTGCAGGGTGTGCATGCGTATGCATGCACCCACACCTTGCAGTTTGGGTGTGCACGTGCACTTTGGGCACTCAGTACCTAAAAGATTCGCCATCACTGCCCTAAAACTTATTAATTCTTTGCGATTTTTAAAAGATTGTTTAATATAGAAGCTGTGCAATAGCTTACCTGGGGCAATAGTTTCAGGATTGGGTGGACCCCTTGGATCAGGCGTATTAGGAGGTGTCATTGGTGCATTTAGATGACTAGGTTCCATGCCATGAGCATCCAATTGGACACACTGTATGATCTCATTGCGCTATAATTGAATAGGAATAAGAATTACATCTATTAACTGCAAATGCCATTTAAGAGAGATGCCAGAGTGTTTCTTGGCTAGTCAGCTTTCCATAACTGGAAACGTGATAGTGTAGCTGGTCTTTTTCATTGCTTTCTAGCCATTTTTGCCTCCTCCTTTTTTTGTACATGAGTGACTATGAAATAAGCTGCACAACCTCTGGATGAACTGGTTTATTACTACTCATGTTTAATGGATGCTGGGGTGTGGGGGGAGGTGCAAGGGTTTTAATTGACTTTCAAACCTGCAATGAAAATTATCTGACATGCTGAGAATGTTAGGCTTCTAGTGCTCTAAGCAAATAAGTTTATCAAGAATTTTCTGAATGAAATGTCTGTCAGAATAGCATAACCAATAGCTCTGTTTTAGGACCTTTTTCTTAGAGAAACTACAAAATCACTAATAGGTGAAATGAGAGAACCACCCAGTGGTTTCAGTGAGGTATTGGATTCTTGACTGCTCAAGCTAATCTGATCAGAAGTTTTTACTTCTTTTATGTATCAGGGAGTTTACATTTTCCAACAATTGAAGTCCAGACTAAATATAATGCAAAGGTAACATAGATTCTTAAAATATCATTCTCAGGGGTGGGCTTCAAACATTCCAGCAACGGGTTCACTGCCCTGTTGCTGGGTGGGTGTGGCCATGGTGGGTGTGGCCTAGTTGGCTTACTGCACCATGGGGGGGCGTTTTTTGCTCTTCCAAGGCTCCGGAGGCTTTCCTCGAGCCTCTGGGAGAATGAAAACTACTTTCCCCAGGTTCCAGAGGCCCATTTCCGGATTGGTGGGTCTCCAGAAGGTGGAGCTTGGGGGAAGCAGTTTTCAGATTGGAACCTGCAGTAGGCCCACTTTCCCCCCCTCACTGAGCCTCCATGCGGGCCCTGCACTTATCTGGCATGATGAACGGGCCATGTGGAGACTCCTGGGAGGGGTGGGGTGGCAGGGGCAGAGTGGGGTGGCCCCAGCCAGGAGTGGGATTTGGGGGTTCACCAAACCGTGCAGAATCTTCGCTAGAGGATCTCCCGAACCCGTGCAAACCCCCAGCAACCAACCCCTGATATTCTGCTAAAAGCAGTTGTAAGTGGTCTGATTCAATTTGGAGCCAGGTTATTGAGAATAGGTCTATTTTCTGTATACCAAGGACGTGATTGAAATTACTCTCTTGAAGTTAACATATATTAAACATTAAAGGCAAAAAACATACATGCACTGCCCCTTTCACATTATTATGCCCTGATCCAAAATTACTCCCCAGAGTTTGCTTTTGTCTAAGAAAAAGATACTGGGAAATTCATTTTGACATCTCACATATCCCATTTATGAGAAGTCTAATATAAAGATCTAAGCAAGGAAATGTCAACACTTATGAAAACTGAAAAGTTGTTACCATGCCTTTTACACAATTATAGTTCCAATGCAGCTGGAGAGTTACATTTGGCTTTAAAAAGTAGCACATTTCTATTGATTTTAATTTATTCAACATCATATCCATAAAGAATTTTCCCAACATTGTCTCAATTGGCAATCATAATAATAACCTTAGTTCTTGGCTGCTGCATGAAGATTAAAGGCAGGCTAGGATTATCCACTCTTTCTACTGGCTCATTAGTTCCAATAGTGCATCCCAAACCTTAATCGTTGTTTTGTTAACATAGAATTAGAGCTCTCTAAAACGTCAGATGCTAATTTTAGCTTCATTGAAATGAAAAGATTGTTACATACAAGACTATTAAAGTACATTTTTCCATGGATAAGGGGAAAAACTGAAACACGAAGAAACGGAAGATTTAAAAACAAGTCTTCAATTGAAAGGCTGACACCGATTCAGCTTTCATTTTTAGAATTCCTAGATTAAGCGAAATTATTAAAATATGGGCATCAGAGTTTTAAAAAGTAAAGGAAATGCTTCTTCAATTGGGCCATTGCAGGTATAGTTCATTGGGAAAGCATACACAGAGAGAGAGGGGGGAAGAGAGAGAAAGAGAGGGAGAGGGAGAGGGAGAGGG
Organism: Natrix helvetica; assembly: GCF_964273705.1. Classification (NCBI taxonomy): domain Eukaryota; kingdom Metazoa; phylum Chordata; class Lepidosauria; order Squamata; family Natricidae; genus Natrix; species Natrix helvetica. Next base: position 39,984,599 of record NC_138558.1, read on the forward strand.
AGAGAGAGCAGTGACAATCATACCACAATCATAAAACCCCTAATGCATTAGGGTTAGCATTGCTGTCTCATTAGTTTGGAACAATCATCATTAAACTCTTGAACTTATTTCTAAAAACTTACTTCTTTAAAACGCACAGGGAGATAATTGGGATCAGCTGGAGAATGAACCCCTGTTCCCTGATTCTCTGATTCCTTCATACCAAGTATAGATGATTTTAGATTGTAGGGTTACAGCCCCCCCCACAAATATTCATCTGAGAGCTGAAAAAATTTCCCAAAAGTTCAGAATTTTGGAAATAATCTAGCCAATTTTTAGAAGGTCAGCTATTCCTCTCTTAATGATATTGCCTTGATCAAATGAGTTTGAAGTATGTGAGTGCTTCTTAATTTATTCAATAAAGGCATTTTTTAAAAATACGGACTTTTTTCACCTGGCACTTTCTGCTTGAAATTCCATAATTATTAATATTGAAAGAATCAGTTATGGTTCCTAGGCCGTCAGTACATTTTTATTGGAAGTAATTTTATTAAAATGGTATTAATTATTTATCTGGATTTGCAATAATAAAAGTTCAATGTCATATTTTTTTAAATAAGTGAAAGTTTACTTAAAATGATATTTAATTTTATTTTGATCTTAAATAAAAAGTTAATGCAACATAAAATATTTTATATACAGTAGCCCTTGATTTATAGATAAAAGATTGAATACGAGAAGAGATCATTTATTGTATTTTAAAATAAGGCAATAAGTTACTAACATTATTTATACTTGTTATGATGAAGGGGGGAAATCATTTCTTTATATATTCTTATTTTTTTCTTTCTAATTTCCTATATTTTTCTTTTCTGAACTTTCTGTTTTTCTTTTTATTCTTTTAGCTTGTATTAGCTTTTAGCTTTGTAATTGTAATGTTTAATAAAATTACTATTAAAAAATGTAAATGCTGGATTCAAGGATTATCCCAGCAAAATATAGAATTCAGTCCCAGAATATGCTTGTAAAGAAGCTCAAAGATGTAAGACTATCTACAATTTATTATGAAATCAAAGTGCATCTGTTTCTCATTTGTGGTCTCAGTCCTCACATTTTTGCTTCAGTGTTTGCTTCTGCTTAGTGAGATTGAATTTCGAAGTATGCAAAGAATAATATTTTGTAACGGGAAAGATAATGTTTCTTTTCTTCAGGCAGAAAGATCAGCCATGCTGATCTTCCCTGAAATAATGAGTGCATACAAAAAGATGTGCTAGCATTTTTGTGATTCATCTATAGAGTTCCAAGGATTCAGTCTATGATCAAAGGATTAAACTAGATGCTTACTTGGCAAGTAACTGTACTCAAGTTTGGTGATGGTGAATAGTCTTTTTTTACTGTTGACCATTATTTTGAATTAAATGTCCTTAAAACTATAGGAAATCCTTTCAAAGTAATGTGATGCCTATAAATCAATCTACTTTCTGACACTTGGAGCAAAGTCAAATGACTAAATCTAGAAACTCACCAGTTACTAAATAGTATTTTGAAAAATTAAGTACAAAATCAATCAGCTTTACTGAGTTTAGGAATTTTGCTAGGACTCTCATGCTGCCTTATAACTGAAAACTAAATGAAATACTCACATTTCTTGGTTTGCTAGATAAAAAATGAAGATTTTCATATGTGTATTTGTCAGATCTCTTTTGCCGCATTTTGAACAGCCTTGCTCCTCGATTACTGAGTAGTGATAGTTCTTCCAGCATGATATCCCTGGGGATGCTAACCTTTTTTCCAAGATCCATTTGAGGGGATTCTACAAAAGAAAACATATTTCTATGTGAATTCTCCAAATCATTGGTATGATTAATATGGCAATAAAGTCAATTACAATGGTAGATTATTTTTCCCCCACTAATAAAGCTGACTGACCGCTTTCGGATAAATCCCAATTCAAAAGACTACCTTTAGAGAGACGAATAAAATAAGATATTGTCTTTGCAACAATATATCATGTTAAAGGTATAGAAGGCAATTATGGCAAGGCTGGAACCTGTAATTTGAGAGAGAAAATAGTAACAAGGCTGCTGCTTATATTCATGAAATCTGTTCTTTTCAATGATATCAAATTATTGCTAATATACATCAAAATCATAATTACATATATCCACACCAGTAGGATTCAAGGTATAGGAGATGCAAGAATGTCATGGAGGAAAGGTCCATCACTGGCTATAAAGGTCCATCACTGGCTATAGAAATGTATGTCCTATGGAATTTTACATTCAGAAGTATATAACCAATTGTTGGGGCCAAACTCTAAGAGGATAGTTGTATATTTCTAGAGACATAGGTTTCATCAGCAGGATAATGGACTGTTTGAAAAGCCATTGACTGCTACAAGGGTATTTGTGGATATTGAAATGAATGATTTTTAAAAAAAAACATTCTCTTTATCATGGCTAATATTCTAAAGCGAAAATATGCAATTTTTATTACGGGTTGACCTATTGTCCAATGTAATGTATTTTATTGCAGTATACAAACTCTTTAGGGATGTTTAGGACTTATAATATGAAAACATGATGAGCCTCAGTTTGCACAATATACAGACTTAACCAGGTTTTGCATGCAGACTTAAAATGCTATTAATATATCCTTCATTCGTGTTTCCCTCCTGAATGAAAATGTGGAAAATGACAACATTTTGATTTTACTCTGGTAAACTGTTTTCCTGGATCAAAATTGGCCCAAAATTTATTAAACGCCCATTATTGTTCTTACATTAGGCTTAAAAACAATTCCGCATCCAGAGAGCACTAGCAGAAAATATGTGAATTTGTCTCCCTTCTAGTTGTACTACTTCTGTTGTAGTATTTCTGTTCTGCAATGAAAGGATTGGAAGGGTGAATTTGGCTAGTGGGATTATTTATTAAAGTTCCACATTAGAATGTGGATGTTGTAAAGTATACTTTTTCTCATCATCTTAAAAACCTGCTAGTGAGGTGAAATGAACAAATGAAGAGTTGTTTATAAAATTTAATTATAATATATCTGATGCAGTGGAAACTTTCGTAATATTTTATAATCTACCCACCAATCTAAACCTTACAAGTATACATGGAATTCTTACATTAAAATACTGTCATGTAAAATGGTATGGAATTTGGGAAGATGGAAAATCACATTACCAGCATCATTTTATCATATCATACTGAATCGAAAAATATGATTCCAGGTCTTCTATATCACATCTAGCATGGACCCCAGGTTTGTTTAAAAACTACCACTGATATTTAAAAAAAACCTTAGGAACTGAGACACGAGCTGGTTGCCCTAGATAAAATTTTAACCTTGCAGACAACAAATTATTTTAATTTTTTAGAGAAATATAACAGAGATAACTTATTTTTAGTTTAGAAATTATAATATTTTAAATTATAAGATTCAGTTTCACTTGTAATGCAGATGTAACTTTTTTTGTTTTGTGTCTAAAGATTAAATTCCCACAGTAACTTTGACAGTCTTGAAGAAAGGTAAGAAATTTTTGAAATTTGAATGGACAGGTATATTCATTTCTGTTTGAACATGTGCACGTATGTTTTAGGACAAGTTCCAAAATCAAACCTCAGTTCTGTTTTTTAGCATCAGAAGGAAGAGTAATATTTGAACTATTTATTTTGAGGTACATACATCCTATAAAATAGCATTACAGTCAGTTGAAGGTTGTGTCATTCTTTGCTTTGATCAGCCAAAGACTTTCAGAATTCAGAAGATTTTGTTGCAAAATATTTCTTAAAATAAATTATTTGGGAAGTATGCCTTGTGTGGTTGGATATGAATACAAACTTGCTTGAATGGAGAAGGTGGAGACTGAAATATAACATTGCATATAATTTGCTTTTTAATTTAAAATTTTATAAGTTTGCACCCTTAAAGATAGTTTTAAGTCAAAGATGGAAACGTTTTCCCAAGGAATTCTATAATACAGTATCCAGACATTAGCCTCTCCTCAAAAAATATTCCAAAACTCAATTCTAGGCAGAATATGCATCAGCTGTTGAGTTACTTCATTCCTCCACAACAGTTGTTCATCTGAAAATAGCTTTCAAATGAAAAGAAGCCATTACAAAAGGATTCGTGACCATAGGCAGCGCAATAGCTGCATGAGATTATTTTTGGCAACATACACAGAGGGAAAACTATAGGAGAAATATTGCTGTAAGACTAAACAGAAAGATTAGATGTGACACTAGCATGGTAGCAGGTATTTAACTATGTACCATTTCGCTGGATCTCCTTCATGATGTCTGATGCTTGCTGTTTTCTTTCTTTGATCATGTCAGAATGTGAGAGCATTGTTGTGATCAGAAAAAAAAGTCTTACTAGAAAAAGAGAAGATAGTTAAATGTTATACCAACAAGTACATTTAGTTTGTAATTTAAACTGCTCCAGAAGTTTACAAAGGCTATATTTTTTATCTCAGTTCTTGGCAAATTATACAAAGTATAGTCTACCACACTGCATATACACCTCAGAGCATCAACAGTTTCTTTGTTTTGTTAAACCAATTACATGACAGGGTGAAGATTGGCCTTCTTATTTTTTCTGTAGACGTTCATCTTTGTTGAAATATCATTAATTTGTTTTTTGTTACCAACATAATCAGTGTATTTGTTGCTTCAATGTTATAGATATATCCTTAATTAACTTCAGTTATCTTTTTTTCTGTATCAGCCTTTAAAAAATAAAGTCTTTTGCAATTTCTGTTACAGGGCCACTAAAAATCAGTAAGGCATCAATCTCTGAATTACCGTAGACCTCTATTAATAAGCAACAATCTAGATAGAGAGCCATCTTGGTAATGCTGCAATACCTCTGTACAGTAAATTGCCTCTTTTGTTCTGCAAGCTGAAGCATTGCACTCATAGGACAATCAATGTCATTTATTTCAGGAAACAATATGCTCACTTACCTTATTGTTCAAGAAAATACTGATCTTGATGCTTTGAGCAGGGTGTATGGAATTTGCTATGAATGGGGATGACCTATCCAGTCCTGGGAGGTTTCTATGCTTCTTCTAGGGTTTGCATGATGCCTAGTACCAAGACAAACTGGGGACTGACCCTCTTCAAAAAGATTGGCATCTAGCTGACATAAAGTAGCTATTTATAGATGCAAACATCCAGCCACTCATATCTTCCTGGCGAAAGAAGAGAACAGAAATGATTCTGTTCCATGCATCACAAAAGAGTATGCCTGACTTCCACAGGTTATTGAAATATTTTATAGAACAATTATATATGTGCAGCTCATCCTGTCATCACCTTTGAGAATACTATTCTCTACATTTAAGAAGGGGGAAAGACATGTAAAAATAAGGTCAACTAAATGTATAGCAAGAACTAAGTGAATTGAAATGGAATAATTCTTAGATGACAGGTATAGAATCCTCCTGTAGTAATAGCTAAATTTAATGCTTGGACAAAAACCTTACTAGATATTATTCAGTGTTGTCTGTACTGAAAACATATTTTCACACCTAAAAGTAAGACCCCACATATAATAGAAAAAAAAAACTGTAATGTTAGTAGCATTTGACACAGCATCCTTTTCTTTCTTTAAGGCTAGCTGTTTCACAACTTCCACATTAATGAGGTGGCTTACATTTGTAGCTTTGTTATTCAACAGGACAATCAAACAGTTCACTTCAGGTGGGAAAAGGGAGATGGTTACTCCCATATATGTAATAGTGTCCAGATATTATGCAGTAGTGGTTCTCAAAATTAACAGATCAGCTTCTGGTCTGTAAAAACTGAATTGGATCACCTCCAGGTGAGGAGGGTGGCATATAAGTTGAATAAATAAATAAATAAACCCAGAACTTCCAGATTTGCTCATACGTGATAGAATATTATTACAATAATGTTACAATAGCTATGTAATCATTGCCTAGATAGAAAGTATTTCACTTAATATATAAATAGGGTACAAATTGCTACACATTTAAAACAGCTTTACCAAACTCAATTCAATCATCTGTTACATAATTGTTTTCTTCACCTTTCATAAAATTTGCCCAAGACGTTTAGGCTTGGTCTAACCACCATTCATTGTCTTCTCTACTACGGCACCATTATACAAATTCCTGATATTCTGTCCTGTAAACATAATTCCAAGTTGCTACATTATTTTATGAAGCCACATATAATTTAGAGATTGATTCTTGCCTTATGCTGTCTAACGTTATTTGGGCTGGTTATATATGTTTCTACCAAGATCTTAGTAGTTCTAGAACAAACTGGATACATTTCAAATTTTATGTAAGATTATAAAAATTTGAAAAGCTCTAGAAATCTAAAATAAATGTTTTGCATCTCTGCCTGTGATATGCCTGTCCCATTTTAAAAAGTAAGCTAATTATAGTTGACTGAACTTTCCAATATGCCACTTACATTTTCCTCCTGAGTATGCTATAATCCTTTAACAATCAGAGGTGTTCAATGGTACCGTGAACATGATGTTACTGCTAAAGATAACAATGTGTTGGCTCAAGCTCATATAGAAACATTACAGATCAGATGTTGTAATGGTATGTGGGAATGACCTTGGAAGAGTGAGGGTGAAGAGATGCTGAATGATCTGATAAGGACATGCACCTACATAATGGGCAGAGAAAGAGATTCAGAAAGGAACATCCTTAACTTCTTAGGTGTAAAAGAGAAAGCTGCGAGCCTTGCATGATTCTGTTAATGTAGTCTTACAATAAAATAAAATTAGCTCATCTAGTCATGTTTCCTTTCTGTTGTACCTAGGAAGGCTGGCCGATACAGCCCATTGTTTTAGGGTTTATGGGTAATGAAATATCGTGATATTCCTATTTAATTGCTTTTCCTGCCCTCTGGAATATCATTCCCTCCCCAAGGTCCATTTACCCTGATCCATTTGTCCTTTAGGAAACTTTTTTAAAATATCTTTTCAAGCAGGTAGGTTCTTTTGACTGATGATGGGTGGTTGGAAATGTCTTGTTTGCATATTTCCCCACTCTGTTGGTATTTCTGCATTTGGCTATGTGTTCTTATGATGTTTTGAATTTTTTATGCCACATTGAGTCTGGTGATCTTATAAATGTAAAGGACTTATCCATTTTTACGTTTTTATTGTTATTTTCTTTATGTATTTAAAATAATTTTATTTATTTATTTATTAAATAAATATTCACATTTATTTATTTTGGTTAATTGAAACCAAGATAACTCTTGATCCAACAAAACAATACAAAATCACAATGCATACTCTGTACTTACAGACAATAATGGAACAATAAAAAGAACAAAATGGCTCCCAAACAGTGATAATACCATCACTTGATTGTGGCTTCAGCTGAACCTGACCCAAAGGCCCAGAGAAGGAGCCAGATTTTGATTGCCTTTCTAGAGGCTAACAGAGTCAGGGCCTTCCTTACTTCAGAAGGAAGATGGTTTGGCAAGAAAAAGAGAAAAGTACATTGTTCAGCATTTTAATGGTTATATCATTTTTTTTTAAACAAAGACCTATTTGTAGAGTTATACAGGTTATGTACAGACATGCGCAGCAAACTGCCATATCTCAGTAACTTTCTATCCATAAGCTGGATAACACTCAGAAAACAGAAGAGAATGCAGCCAAGTTCTGCCTGGTAGAAGAAACTGGCACACCGGGTTCAAAATGGGATGGATGGGACTGAACTGTGCTGAGGGAAAATATCCAGAAAATGTCCCCCTTGTATGTGGGAACAGAATGCTGGACCTTGCTGTACTCTTATATCTTTCCCTCCAAAACAAAGAATTGGAAAGACTTTTAGAAGCCATGCCTTGCATCCCTTTTCTATCTTTTTACCTACTCTGGCATGCAATAATTAAAAAAAGAGAAAGGGATATCCATTAGGCACAGAGAACTTTTACCTATAGACTTAACAATATAAATGTTAATCATTAAACAATCTTGTGAAATGCCTCTAGGAACCTTTTTTTTAAACCTTGGGAACAGAGCCATATTTTAAAAAAAACAAGATTAGTTCAGCCAGGTATTTTCTACCAAAGTGCTCATGAATCCAAAGAAACCTAATTAAATGTTTGTTCACGAAGAGCTGAACTCTAATTTCTTTTCACTAGTCTTCAAAAGCCACAAAAAGAATTATTATTCCAGTTCAGAATGAGTTCAGTGGTTGAGAGAGACAATCAGCCTAGAAAAGGAGCTTAAAACTTTTAACTCCAGTTTGCAAGTTTTTATTAATTACTGTGTAAAGAAGATATACAGACACTTAATGCTAAGACTGAAGGAGTAGTCAGTCTAAACCAGCAATGGCAGATATTTTTAAATAATATTACTGGCTAACATTAAAGTATTCATAATTTGACAACCTTGAATATAGTGATCTGATCCATTTTCTACTTGTCCCAGTATATTCTCCATGCCATCTTACCTTCTGATCTTCTGAATAATCAAGCCCTCTTTTTCTTGTATTACAGAGAAATGTGTTCATTATAAACATTTCTTTAATGAAACATAGTTCAATTTTCTTTTTAAAAAAACACTCAAGGGTGTTTAATCTACCAAAAACAATCGCTCTAAACATTGTTGCTCTGATCACAATAGCAAATAGTTACAGGCTGGGTGCAACAAAAATGGCACATTAAATACTTAATCAATTTAACCAATTTCTAATTTTATTCTGACTTTTAAAAAGTTGCCAACTTGTTCCACTTGCTAGCAAGACTTAATTGCATATTAACATGCTCTACAAAAGCTCTGTTTTTTTGGCACAGCGGGGAAAACCATAAATGAATTGGATTGCTGTGAAAGGAAATACTTTTCTAGATGGCAGACATCTGTCTATCTGGAGGCCAGGGCAATACTGACCTCAGTTCTTCCTCTGAAAAGTTATAGCCTAAATGAGCCAACAGTTTCCACATCTGCTCCTTATGGGATGATCTTCCTACAGTTTTTAGAATTAGAAAGGAAAAATAAGTGTGGTGAGAGACAAATATAAGGATGATAATCAGCCGCCCATCTTCTTCTTCTTCTTCTTCTTCTTCTTCTTCTTCTTCTTCTTCTTCTTCTTCTTCTTCTTCTTCTTCTTCTTCTTCTTCTTCTTCTTCTTCTTCTTCTTCTTCTTCTTCTTCTTCTTCTTCTTCTTCTTCTTCTTCTCCTCCTCCTCCTCCTCCTCCTTCCTCCTTCCTCCTTCCTCCTTCCTCCTCCTCTTTCTCCTCCTCCCCCCCCCTGCCTCCCCTATAGCCTTGCCTTAGTAAATCACCAACATTCAGCAATAAAAATAAACACAACTGCAATTTCATTTTAAGCTTAGCCTCGGTCCCCACTCCTACCTCAATATTTCATGAAACTGATTCATTTAATGAAGTTATTCATTGGTATTCACTTAATACCAGACATTATCTTAGTAAATGCAACAGTATCGGATTGATACGACATACTTTGAATCAAGAAGATGAAGAGTTTCCGTTCAACATTTTTCAACTATGTTCTTTGCGAACATATATGGAACTTCCTAGAATTGCTTATTCCAATCTTTTGCTTTCCATATATTTTAAAGTACAACATTAGTCCCGGCTGTCAGCCTGTAAATCAAATCTATTTGGCATTATTTGATTCCACATTGCAAGGGTGATTGTGGCCCACATTGTTCAGATTCAGTGTTTATTTGATTCTTCAAGATTGTTGCTTATTGATTGCAATTCAAGTAGATCACGGGATTGATTCTAGGAGAATGATGAATATACTGTCCAACTTTTAAGGCTCCCCTTCCTCAAGGAGTCATCTGTGGACCCATACGCTGGACAATTTTAGTTCAGCATCTAACTTCCCATTTTTTGGAAAGGTGATTAAAAGGTTGTCGTGCAGCAGCTCCAGAGGACTCTGAACAAAGCAGATTATCTAGCCCTCAGCCACGTATCCTTTTTATTGTCTAAGATGTATAATGAGCCATGAATTTGGATTAATAAATATAATAAATATAACATTCAAAACCATTCTGGAAAATAAAGAATATTTTAGGAGTCAGAGCCTTGCTTTGCTTCACGTTTCCTTTTAAAATGTTGAATAAAATTAATATTTAATATACTTGAAAGTAAAGAGGAGAAGAGAGTTTCTCAGGCATAAATACTGTATATATGTAGAAAATCTAGTTCTTAGCAGTTGTGGGGTTTGCTGACTAGCAGAGGTGGTTATTAAAATGAGTCTTGTACATCTGGGTAGATTTTGGAGGTCCAGTTCCTAATTCTGTTACAAAAACGAATATAGGCACTTGCATAGTGCAGATTATTATATTTCACACTCAATTCTCTACTAATAAAATGCAGGTTACAGACATGGATCTTTAATCGACCATAGTGCTGTGATAAGCCTTATGTAACACAGAGAATGCATGAGAAGTAATCTATAGCTTTTTTGTTTATGTAATTCCACTTGTAAAAACTCCAGGGAAACAGGTTTCACTACTGTCCCAAGCACTATATCCTATTGCATAGTCACTTTTGTAGTAAAGAAGATTTCCCATAATGCAAATGGTGCCTTGAGTACACCAGCCTTTCATGTATACCATGTAATTACTAGTTAGGGTATTTTTTTGTTTTGTATCAGCAAAGTCTTGAAATGTTTGGTATTTGGTCATTGTTGTCATATTTGTTGTAGTTCAGTCTCTAAGTAGTGTCTGATTTTTCACAACCCATGGACCATAAACACCAGGGTCCCTGTCTTCCACTGTCCCAGAGTTCGCTGTTGTCATATATTGATTGCTTATTAGGATATGTTTTGCCTTTTAAAAAAATCTTACCCAAGCATTCTTGTCTACCTTATGTCTTCAAAATGCAAGAAATTCCACTACTGCTCTCAACTTTCTTTTTTTCTGTATATATGTTAATGGTAAATGTAGGTTGATTGGGTTTGCAATAGGCTCGCATTCCATTCATTTCCTTTAAAACAAACAAAAAAGGCAAGCTCAGCGGGGCAGGAAGCCTGGCAGGTGCCAAAGGAAACACCTGTAAGGCAATCTGTATCCATGAATGGCCTTTTGACTCGCCTTGTTTTAAAAGAGATGACCTGTGCTGCAATATTTGGTACAAGACACTATTCTACAAATTGTTCTGCTCAGTATCTGGACAGGAATTGCCTGGAAAGCATGTTTAACGTACTTTGAAAGCTGGGCAATTAGTATCATTGGAGAAATAATGATAAATATTTTCTTTTTAAAAATTTAATAATTTGTTTAAAACATTTAAAGAACAACATAAATACCCCCTTCTCTCTCTGTGTGTGTAGAAAAGAATGATAGCAGTGTTCCAATATCTTAGGGGTTGCCACAAAGAAGAGGGAAAGCTATAAAGCTATTCTCCAAAACACCTGAGGGCAGGACAAGAAGCAATGGGTGGAAACTAATTAAGGAGAGAAGCAACTTAGAACTAAGGAGAAATTTCCTGACAGTTAGAACAATTAATCAATGGAACAGCTTGCCTCCAGAAGTTGTGAATGCCCCAACACTGGAAGTCTTTAAGAAGATGTTGGATAGCCATTTGTCTGAAGTGGTGTAGGATTTCCTGCCTAAGCAGGAGGTTGGACGAAAAAACCTCCAAGGTTCCTTCCAACTCTGTTCTGTTTTCTATATTGCTCAGTAATAATATCGTATTTTTTGGAGTATAAGACGCACTGGAGTATAAGATGCACCATAATTTTGGGGGAGGAAATCAGGAAAAAACCCTTTCTGCCTCTTTCCCAGCAGCATCCATCAGTATTCATTTGGCTAACATCTTTGCTTCCTCAGTTGGAACCTGATTTCCCAAAGCTGCATGGGGAATTGCGCTGAAAGCCTTTTCAATGAAAGTGTTTTTGGGCTGTAGGGTCCCCTCCCCGATTCCAAAAAGGGCGCATGCAGAGGCCAAACAAGTGCATCATGTTTCAGGTGGCAGGCAGTTCCAGCACATGCTGCCACCTGAAAATGCTTTCCTTCCCAGTTCCCCAGTGCACATTGCAGAGCCACACGCCCTCCTCCTCCTGTACAGACTCGCTGCCTGGTTTCAGGTCCCCTCTCCTGGATAACAGCCTGGCATCCCTGCCAGTGGCAAAGAAGTGCCTGGGGCGCTGCTGGACCCATCGCTCGTTGGGGTGGGGATGGTGAAACTTCACCCGGCGCACTGCCGCTCCTCTCCTGTCAGCTGTTATCCGGGAGAGGGGACGCGAAACCGTGGTTGCTGGCAGTGACACTTAAGGGCGTGGGCAGTGGGCTCCAAGAAGCGGCTGCCAGGGCACCCCACTCCCTGCCCCATGTGCCACCCCAAAATTGTGCCCCACAGCAAAATGTGCATTTTAATAGAGCCACGACATGGGTTTCCTTTGCTGCTTGCGCACTCCGGGTGGCCAGGAGCCAAGCCACCAAGCCAGCAATCGGCTGGCTGCCTCTAATCTGCCTATCCTGTGTCCGTGCCTGGCTCCTGCGCCTTCACCCGACTGCGCTGCCCTCTCACCTTTCTCCCTGCCTCCGCCAGCCGACGGTGCTGGCCAGGAGAAAACAGGCAGCGAGACTGTAGAGGAGGAGGAGGCTCTGCAATGTGCACTGGGGAACTGGGAAGGAAAACATTTTCAGGTGGCAGCTCATGTTGGAACTGCCTGCCACCCGAAACACCATGCACTTGCTCTGCATGCACCCTTTTTGGAATCGGGGAGGGAACCCTACAGCCCAAAAACACTTTCATTGAAAAGGCTTTCATCGCAGTTCCCCATGCAGCTTTGGGAATCAGGCGCCATGTAAAAATGAGGATCCCCGCCGCATGGAACCCCCTGAAAATGCAATGCGCGGAGTGGGTGGGTGGAGCTACATTCGGAATATAAAACGCACCCAGATTTTTACCCTCTTTTGGGGGGTAAAAAGGTGCGTCTTATACTCCGAAAAATACGGGTATATGCAAAAGTATTCAATGTTAATAAAAATCACCATCCCTTTAAGAACAGTTGTGCACTTAAAAACAAACCTGCTATAATTGTAATAATTTGATATCACATATTGCTGATATTATTTGATTCTCCCATATATATTAGCTTTTCTTGTTATATATGAATTTTAATTGGTTTTATTTTCAGTCGAGATTTTAGGAACCATTTTAGGCCAGTATTGAGTTAAAACTGGCAATATGTGGATGTTATGAATACTTTGGCTAATATATACTAAACATTTATAGTTCACAAAGGGAAACAGTTTTTGCTTCCAGAACTGCAACAAGTAGTGAGGAGAAGTGAAAATCTGGTGTCTTGCTTGTGAAAAGAAAAATCACTTTCTGTTGAAATCCACCAATCTAAGAAATGTCTCCTCTTAAAATGCCTCTTTCATTTTGCCTTTAACATTGACTCTTGCAAACCTGTTCCAAACAAAAATAAAAGAATGCAGTTTTTGAAGGAATCAAATACCTGCTTAATATGCAACCGCTTTTGATATTCCCTCTGTTGTGGTATTTTTTTTAATGGTTTCCGTTTTATGTTAGTTTTTTTTTTTTACGCTCTCATTCCCCAAGGAAGTAGATGTTCAAAGCAAAGTTTCTCAGAGTCAGCATGTTCTGCCAAGTATTCATATGCTTCTCTTTAAAAAGAAAAACCAAATAGCTCAACTTGGCAAAAGTCTCTGCCTTTGAGTGGAGGTAAAATGTCACAGGAAGAGATCCTGTTTGAAATGTGCTTTTAAGGCCACTGTTAACTGCAGCTTGTTTTCTGACCCTTGGAGTGGCTGGTTTGAAGAACATAGGTCGCTTTTGTGAATAATGCTACTGGAATGAAAAATAAACTTACTTTGTGTGGGGTTTTTTTTCCCTGGCATTTATATTTTCTACAGAAATGTTTACATCATTATTGCTTTACTCGTTCAGAGACATTTTCAAAGAAAACATGAAAGGGTGGGCCAAGCCATATCAGCTGGCTGCCGGTTGTCCTTTATCTTAATTGGTTCTTATATTGCTCATTGTGTTGTAGGGTGCATGTGTTTAAATGTGACATGATAAAAATTCATGACCAAACCACCTACAGGTTTCTTTAAGAACTTTTAAAAACAATATGAACATATTTTTGTTGTGACCTAAAAATACTATCTGAAATCTTCTTGTTTGCGTTTTTTGGGATGTTTATTTATTTATTTATTATTTATTTTATTCAATTTATAAGTCGCTCCCTCTCCACAAAGGGACTCGGGGCGGCGTACAATCAAATATACAGACATATGGCACGGAGGAGGTATACATAAAAACGTTTACAATTCATAAATAATAATAATAGCCACAGTGTTAAAAAGCAATAAGAATAAAGTTAAAAACAATTAAAATACCCTAAAGTTAAAATTTACAATTTAAAATTGCCAGGGGGATTAGAGAGTGGAGTTCTAATTAAGCCAGGCCGGCTAGTTGAAACAGGTGGGTCTTGAGTTTCTTGCGGAAGGAGCGGAGATCGGTAGTTGTCCTAATGTCGGGGGGGAGGTCATTCCAGAGGGCTGGGCCCATCACAGAGAAGGCCCTACTCCTGGGCGCCACCCTCTGGCACTGCTTAGTTGACGGCACCCGGAGGAGTCACTCTCTGTGAGAGCGAATTGGTCGCAGGGATGTATGGGGCAGGATGCGATGTTGAACTACAGTTACTACAATGAGGTTTAGATTGTTGCTAATGATTTGATGTTATCTGTATTTTACAGAAATGTTTTAGTCTGAATATAAGTCAGATCCTAATGATAGATATAAATTATTCCTTATGTTACAATCTTTTGCTTAATATTTAAAATTTTTCCAAGGATTTTATTTATGGACTGCAACTCAGTTTCATATTTTGCTGAGCTGCTAAAGCATAGTCTGCAGCTTCTGGTGAACGTGGGGTGTGTTATTGAGTTCAGAAAATCAAGGGTGTGTCATGTTTTTTTTTTAAAAAAAACAAAATAAGATAGTTTGGCCTTAGAGAAAACCATTTGGACAATTGCTTTTCATAACTAGATGCTTTTTCACTGCATCCTGAATTTCTCTTTTATCTATCATATTGCATTATTGACATGTTTAGCCTTTGGGCTACATATGCTGACTTCTTGTACTTCAGTCCTGGGGACAATGCCCAGGAGTTCCCGTATTAAACCTTTACTTAACTTTATTTTAAAATAATGTAAGTAGTAATACTATTAGGGTTAGGATAAAATGGGAAAACTACCACATCTATTGCTATGAATTTCTTGGAGAAAGACCTGGATGTATATGGAATATTTTTCTTGAATTTTTTTCCCCATAAACTACTTCTATGTGCCATGTGTTTGTTATTATATAAATGACTAAATGCTAACAATTCCTCAATAAGTGAGTTTACTATTGATGAAGCAGCATAGGTGTGGTTTTATTGTATTCATCCCAACGTGGAACAGACCCTTATCAGAGGTATCTTTGCTTGTAGAAATAAATGAGAAATCATTGGGGATCAACTTTAATCCTTTCTATGCTGGCTGTGAGCTCAGTGAATTGCAGAACACTCTTTGCTGCTTTGGCAAAACTATTTGGACAAGGTTATATTGGAAGCAATAAGCTGGCTGAAACACAATCTTATTTTTTAAAACACATACAGTATATTGTTAATTATATATTTCTTTTAAGTTGACAAAGAAGGGTCTTATGTTATATGGCTCAATTTCCCCACTGTGTGAAGAAGGTACACATTGTACCATCAAGAAGTGAACAAGAAATGTCATCTCCTTTTGAATTGTCACATTGTTTTGGGGTATGAATGGTTTTTAGAAATACAGTACATGTTCATTCATCTGTGATCTTTCTCTCTACACTATCTTTGGTGAACAATTTATAATACTTTCCAAGTGGGATTTAAAATAAATAAACATTATGGTTGAGACAGGAGGGGAAAAGTTGAAGAACAAGAATAGAATGGATCGACAGGGTTTATGTGGGATATGAAGCTATGTTGAATTGCAGTGCTGTCAGCTGGAGTAACTTACCAAATTACTGTATGCATTCACTTCTCAGGGGCTCTGGGTAGTGTGTTGAGATGAAATTTGACTGGAAATTTGTGTGTGGGTACACATATGCACAAACACACATATTTAGCAACAATGCAGAGCCAATTTATATCTCACTCAAAAGTCGACGTTCTATCCCTCTCCACTAATCTTTGGGGAGGATGTAATATATACAAACCAAACTAAGAAGTAGACTACAATAAATAAAGCTGCAGTTTACCTTCACAAATAAATACCAAATCATCTTTTGAAATGCATCCTTGTGTCTTGGTGTCTCTCTAGTTCATGTTAGAAACACCCTTGGACATAAAATGCAATAAGCAACATTTATTGACTCTTTTTTTACTTTGAAATTGATAGGTATTACTTAACTGTCATTTTTGAGCCAAAAGTATATGATTCCCCCTGATTATTCCATTTTAATTTTATAAACGGTGTTCCATACATACATTTTCATGCAATGTCCAGTCACACAAGTCCCATAGTTGAATTATTTTATGTCTTCTAAAAATAGGTCATTTTATTTTGTCAGATGTAAAAAAAAAAGGAACATATGGTTAGTTTTATTGTTTACAACTATGTGTCATTTCCAGTGACGTGCGGTGAGGTTTATGGCTGGTGAGGCTGGTGACGTCATCAGGAAGGCAGGGAATGGGACCACGTGTGCTGGAGGCTCAGGCTGCCTCAGCCTCCAGCACACGTGATCCCATTCCCCGCCTTCCTGAGCGTGCTCCGCCGGCTCGCGCTCCACAGTCCTCGAAAGCGAGGAGCACGCGAAATCCAGCAGAGGCAGGAAGGTTCTCGTCGTTCCCCAGTCGCTTTCGTGCCTTCGTCATCCGGGAGCGCCGACAACATTTCTGCCTCCGCCCTCCGCAGCTCCCGGGCGCGCCCGGACGGATGTATATAATATTATAATATAATATAATATAATATAATATAATATAATATAATATTATATATATATATATATATATATATATATATATATATATATATATATATATATATATATATATATATATATATAGTATATAATATTATATACTATTATTTCATGAAGAGAGGTGAGGCTCTGCCTCCCCTGCCTCCCCTGACCGCATGTCCCTGGTCATTTCCTAATTTCTTGTGAAAAGAAAAGTAAATGCAAGATTCTTAGGAATAGCTGTTTCAGTAAATATTTTTAAATGTTTTGGTTTCAGTAAACATTTTTCTTAAAAAAGCTTTTACAATTCTGGGAGGCAATGGTGGTCACAACTGATAAAATTATTTCAGTAATACTCAGATGCTTCTGGATATCATGTCTTCCCTATAGATAGACTGAAGAGGTCTATCTTATTAAGTGCTTAATTTTGTAAGTTTCAAAGGAGAAATGAAATATCACATTTCTTCCAGTGGAAAGATAGATTCAGCAACGATCCTTTACTCCTCAATTACTTGTGACTAGGTAAGCCTAATTTTTAGAGGCTTTTGGTGATATGAAATTTAGCATGTTCCTCTGCTTCATTTTATTAGTTCTTTTTTCAATTCTGTTTTATCCTCCCTCAGAAAATAAAAGGATAAATATGTTTCATTAGCTAAGTATTTCACCATCTGAAGCCACGTTCTTTTCAAATGATTAACAGAAAACAATGATTTCATTAGCACATGCTTTCCCATTTACAACAGTCTGATCATGCCAGAAGTGCATTCCATTCTTAGGTCCTATCCTCAACAATTGCATAATTAAACTTGCCTTAAGACCTTGAAGTTTATGCTAGTTACTTTTTGTGCTGAATTAAGAAATATAATGAACTAACTTTTGCAGTTGTTGAAGCAGGATAGCATTGCCTGAATTGGTTGTGATCTTAGGCAGCTCTTTGCCAGTGTGACCACTCAGCACAATAAAGGTGCCTAAGGATTTAAGGAAAGCATCTTCAGATGGGTCAAAGAAAACTGAGTTTTGTGTGACATGTGAAAATCCCTGTTTCAAAAGGGAATAGGTCAAGAAACCATTTAGAGATGGAAGGCTAGAAGAACAGGAGATGAATGCATGATATAAACATTTATAAGGCTTGGGAAATTTTTGTAATCCATGAAGCCATAAAAGTGCAAAAAAATAATAATAGCCAAATACATATAGACACACTTTCTCAATTTTCCAGCATGCATCAGCAAATAGCTCAAGATATTTGGCAACTATCAGCACTAATATACAGTAGAAATACTGCAATTAAAAATGATCTAAGTTTTCAATTTAAAACTTGATTGAACTTTTCAACAGCTTAAAAGTCAACCATATTGTAAAACCCCATGGAGTTCAGGAAGAGGAAGTGCATTCCAAAGCTTAGGAGCAGCTCCCGAAAGGGTCAGATTCTAAGTCTTTCATGTTAATTCTAACAAAAGGTGGGCAACTGTACATATCAAAATTATACAGAAATAAGGCATGGTGTGTGACAGACTTTAAATTTGTGCTGTTATTCAGATCAGCATCCACTGCTTATTTATACTGTGTGTGCATGTATGTATATATATTTATATATAACTTTACATCTTGTCTTTCACCACAAGATGTCAAAACAATGAAAGAAACCAGCAACTGAAAAGCAAACAGAATGTAATTGATAATTGAAAGACTGTCTTTTATGACTAAAATGTGTTGGTATGTGACGATGATATCTGGCAGCAATGAAAAAATAAAGAAATATTTCTTAGAGGGAGCTACTTTGATATCCCTACAGAGATCTTCTATCGAACGGGACTGTGTTTTAAAAATGGAGAGAATTATCTTAAGAAAGATATCTTAAATATCCACACTCCAGTTCTTTAAAAAAAAGTTTGGAAGATGTAGGTAGAGAGTTCAGAAATAGTGCACTTGCATTCAATTCTTTTTAATTAAATAGTTGGATTAAAAAAAGGATTTAAATCAAAATGCTTAAGACTCTCAAGCTTTATTCCTCTGTAAATTAAAAAAAAACCAGTATTGTTAGAATAAGCCACTTTAGCAAAGTCTGCAAGGAAGTTATTGTAATAGTTGTTGACTGCATTTTCCAAGGAATTCAAGAGATAGAGGCAATCAGAGGTGATCACAACAGCAAGGATAGCTTGTAAAAAGAAACTGCTTCTGCAGGTGATACAATTAAACCAAAATTAAAAAACCATTTATTACAATTATAAGTCTCCAGCTACTACCGGTATGTCATCTGATCACAGTCCTGTCTCACTTGGAAAAGGAAACTGTGTTTGCTATGGAAAAGCTAATAGGATATCCTAAAAGGAAACAACCACTTGTTGTTACTACTACCCAAGAAAGGGAGATGCAGGTAGGTATGCCTCACATTTAAGTAATGCTGCTTACCATTATTGGCTAAAATGGTTAAAATGTATCTTGACTGAAATGGAGAAGAAGTCAGGGAAGTTGACTTCTCTTGGGCCAGCTCCGTTTTGTCCCTCAGCTGGGGACAGAGCGATTCCTTGGCAGCCCCTAGTTGACATAAATGTTAACCAGATTGTATCTTCACTGATATGTATATTTTGTCCTTGTGGAAGATTTTCTGTTGAAACATGCTGGACAGGATTTTTCTCCCTAGCAATTCATCTTTTATTCACTAAGTGTGGGATTTTGCCTCTGCTTTAGTTATCTTTGCTAAATAACTAAAGATATAAGTTAAATAAGATATATTTAGCACATTTTTTCCTTGCTCCAAGTTATTGGGGCCAAGAGTCAAGCACAACTCTTTAACAGCAATCCCATTATCTGAATTGAAAACAGAAAGATGGCATGGCAGAAAAGCTGAAATAACCTTACCTAAAAACTACTAGGGGACAGAAAGGCTGTAAGGATATGTTATCTTAGCTACAAGGGCAGCTCAGCAATGAAAGGCTATTTGCTTCCTACAGAACATAAGCTTGTCACATAACAACTCCTTTTGCTTACAGATGGGAAGAAAACAATTTGGTCCTGTGAGCCAAGCCAGTCCTTTTAAAATTATCAAGAGACTTACTTGATAAATAAGAGATGGGTGGTTTAAAAATGTGAAAAACAAAATAAAAATGAGGAAAACTCATGATAGGCACAGGAAAAACTGCATAGAGGGCTTGTTATTAAAACAAAAGCTTGTTTGTACGGTTTTAGCTTACATTACTTATTGGTCTCCCATTATAGTAGGATTTACCACCTACGTTATTAGGGGTTCACTTGTGCAACTGTAATTAGAAATTAAAAGAAAACTATTGCAATTTTCTCTCTATATTCTTAATAAAGACACCTTGCTTTGTCTCCTGAGGTGCAGAGGAAGATGCTATCCTATCACATCTGTCTGGGCCTTGGGATACCGTACCTTATTCTTGTTTCTGGTTACAGAATGTCTTGAATGAGAAATAGAAGTAAGTGTTTTAAGAGTATTAAGTAAGTGCATATGTATATAACAGTGGCACTATTCAAGCTACATGAGCTGTAGTGGCACAGTGGTTAGAGTGCAGTACTGCTGGCTACTTCTGCTGACTGCCGGCTGCCTGCAATTTGGCAGTTCAAATCTCACCAGGTTCAAGGTTGACTCAGCCTTCCATCCTTCCAAGGTGGGCAAAATGAGGCCCCAAATTGTTGCGGGCAATATGCTGATCCTGTAAAACTGGTAAGGGTTGTAAAGCACTATAAAGCAGTATATACGTCTAAGTGCTATTGCTATTCTCTTTTGGGAAAGGAACATTGTACAAATTCAGAAAAGGAATAAGAAATGTAAGTCGAAGGCAAGACTGAGTGGCTCTGGGTTTGGGGTTCATTGGCTCATGGAGTATTGCCCCCTCAGGTCTTGGATGGGGTGGCACTACCCCAAACAGACCCTGTGCATAATGTGCGGTTTCTTCTGAATTTATGACTCCTGTTCAAAGAGCAGGTGGCGGTTGTGGCCAGGAGAGCCTTTGCACAACTGCGGGTTGTGCGCCAGTTACGCCCTTTTATAGATCAACAATTCCTACTCACAGTCATTCATGCCCTAGTCATTTCCCATCTTGACTATTGCAATGCACTCTACATGGGGCTGCCCTTGAAGGGCATCCAGAAGCTCCAGTTGGTGCAAAATGCAATGACCTGCATGGTTTTGTGCAGACCCCGGTGTGCACATATATCACCTTTCCTGCGGTAACAGCATTGGCTGCCGATTTGCTTCTGGGTGCAATTCAAAGTACTGGTTGTCACCTTTAAAGCCTTCCATGGCTAGGGACCAGGTTATCTGAGGGACTGTCTCTTGCCGGTTACATCTGACCCATCAGAGCAGAGAGACAGGGAATGTTGCAGGTCCCATACCCTAGGGAGATATACCCGGTGGGACGCAGAAGAAGGACCTTCTCCGTGGTGTCCCCCTCTCTCTGGAACATCATCCCCACAGAGAGTGAAATGGCACCCACTGTAGTTCTCTTCCAGCAGGTGCTGAAGACCTGATTCTGCCAATGGGCCTGGGGAACCCAGAGCAGAATGTAGCCCATTAAATGGCTCTTGTGAGGTGCTGTCGCTGGGACGAGGGAGTGATTTTAATGTATTAATTTATTATATGACCTTTTACTAGTTTTATTGTTGTTTTATATTATGTAAGTCGCCTTGAGTCGCCATGTGCAAATAGGCGGCAATATAAATTCCCTAAACCGGAGGTGTCCAAACTTGGGAACTTTAAGACTTGTGGACTTCAACTCCCAGAATTCCCCAGCCAGCATGGCTGGCTGGGGAATTCTGGGAGTTGAAGTCCACAAGTCTTAAAGTTCCCAAGTTTGGACACCCCTGCCCTAAACAAACAAACAAATAAAGGGGAAAAAGGAAATACAGCTATAATAAATGCAGCTTACACCATCATTTTTTCACTTCCCTATCTCCATCTCTATAAACTATCTGTTTATAGAGATGGAGTTTCTATCATGGTTTTGAAACATTATTTTGAAACATTATCTAAAGTGCTCATTCATATATGATCTAATATTTGCTCTTAACTTCTGGTTAACATGAATCAACTTTCATACTTCTCTACACATGATAGTCTTACCACTAACATCACAATAACACTCCATATAAAATTTTGTATACATAACTAAGGGGATGTACTGCATTTTTATTTTATTGCCAGCACGTTGCTTCACATCTTTTCTCTTTCTATTAGTGTTACAGTTGTAGCTATGCTTGTCCTTAATTGGTTATTTCATGCTCTTTATTCTTTAATCCTTTTTACATTCCAAGTTGCAGTCCTTGTGTACACTGCCAAATTCCTCACCCAAAGTACCACAGATAATTGTATCTGCCTTTCATAGACAAAAAATGTTGACTTCATTACCAACTATAGTCATACCTGGATTACATGCAGCATTTTGTGATAACAAAAGAAGAACACTCATTAGTTTGTACTAACAATATTACTGTATGTTTGTATCATTAGTTATAATTAAAGTTAATAAGTTAAATTAGTAGAATATGTTTTAAGTCCTAGCATGATTATTATTTGCCTGACATGGGGGAGTCAGAAGGACATACTAAAACTCAGACTTCCACTGCCACAAAAATTGCATATCTTCAGCATTGTTCATTTGATATGTGATTCTCTAAAGCATTCTCATGCTGAACCATAAATGCTACACACTCATCTGCTGGTGGAAGTTTTTGCACAATATGAAAAGTTCCACTTCATCTGGAATTCTGATGCTATGCCACCATGATGTTCTGATTTGGAAGGGTGATTCATTCCCTTTGCAGAATGCTCTTCAAAATATTTGCATGGTCTCAATGCAATTAAAATAGAATATTTGGGGAAAAAAATACTTTTAAACTATTGCATTGTATACTGTTGAGCTTTAGGGGGTCATTTTACATTGGCAAGGGAAAACAAGTAGGCAGATTTTAAATTAACAATTCCTTGGGGAACAGATGCTTATCCCCAAGCAGATGCAGATAAGAATACAACCTTGATAACGTTTGGAGTTTGTGAGATTTGGATGGTTTGCTTGTAACCTTTTTAGTTCTAGAACACTTTGTAACCCAGCTTGTACCCTCAGGACCGAAACTTAAATAATTATGTAAGAAATAAAATAGTACATGCTTTAGGCAAGGAGTGGCTTAAGACGTGGGAGTGGGAAAAGAATGCAAAGCACACCCTCTATAATGACTCTTTCTTAAAAGCAAAACAGTCTAGCAGAATGCTAATAGAGTGTGCACTTTGGCCATGGAAATGCATTGCTTGACTTGGAAGGTATTTTCATTCAGAGACAATGACTCAAAGTGCTTGAAGAAAAGGATCCTAGAGGAGATAGTGTAACAGTATGGAGCTGGAAGACCAAACTGAATATACATTACTGTTCTGACCCCCCCTCCCGCTCTCGTATACCAAGTCACTCCGACACAAAGTCTCTTCAAGATGTTTATTGACATACAGATTCCACCTTGGCAGCAATCCAGCCTGCCAAGGTCAAGATAGCACTCTGGGCAGCAATCCAGCTACAGCGACACCCCTTGGCAGCAATCCAGCTACCAAGCTCCAGATAGCCACCTTAGCAGCACTCCTGCCTGCCAAGGTCCAGGGAACAGATTGGCAGCAATCCAGGTAAACCCTTTGGCAGCAATCCAGCCTGCCAAAGTACGACACAGATTTGAGAGCTTCTCCAACTCCAATGATCAGTTGATTCCTGCAAAGGGTGTGTCCACAAGCAGTCCCTTTATAGTCTGGAGAGGAGTCTAATTAGCAATTACCTCCTGTAATTGCTCAATAGCTTCTTACGGGTAGCACGCCGGTAACGAGCATCTAATAGCTCACTGCTGATGTCTGACTCACTGTCCCGTGACTCCTCCCCACTGCTCCAAGGCATGACATCAGGAGCCCCCTTCCTTTGGCTTTCACCACTGCTCCATGCCTCAGGTGCCTCCTGGTGGCCAACCAGCCTCTCTGCGCCCTGCTCAGAGTCAGAACCCTGTCCAGGGTCCTCCACATGCTCCTGAGCCGACTCAGAAGGACCCTCGCTGTTGGAGTCTGGTGGCAACTCCAAGGCTCCTGCTGGGCCACAACACATTACATTACACAGGCAGCTCTCCTCCTTTAAACAAGCCTCTTGCTCTCGGCTGCAAAAGAGTTAAGCCAACATTGACTTAAGGCATAACTACAACTCTACTCACATTTGCACCTGACTTGTGGAGTTGGTTGCTTCCGGTATTGCGCCTTGTCTTAATTTTTTAACAATTCATACATAATGGCAGTAGACGGAAAGTGCACCTGGGGAGATATCCTCTGCCTACAGAGAAAGAGCCAATGGTTTCATATGTATTAGGGACAGCCACCTGAGAACAATCATCTATATGATCAAAAACGATCCATTTAGAAACATATACAAACGTGATTTTAGCAATTTTGTAGTGATTCAGTTTATGTGTATGTGTGTGTTTCAACATGTCATATTTATGTTGCATTTTCATATTTCAAATTACCTTGTCAAATGAACACTCTACATAAAGTCACTAAGCGGGAACCATTTCATCAGGTCATAGTAGAAGAAGAAAAGAATGAAAGGAAGGCCAATCCTTCTACTCTGCTGATATACCTTCAGCTCTTTAAAAAAAAATCTTCCTTTTATGGCCCTGTAGTCCCTATTCCCCGTAGAATTGGGGTGACTGGATGGACCTGAGCGTTTACTGGCTGCATACCCCTCTTGACGCCTATGTGGAGTTTGCAGCAGATATTTTCTCTTTGCATCTTAGGAGAGAAACGTTTGCTGCCACCTAGGCTGGAGGATCTCAAAAGTTCTGAGTGGGAAGTGAGTGTCTTCACCACTAGGCCACTTAATCATCCTAAATTCTATTTGACTGCTAGTGTTTAATAAATGTCATACAACTTTTAAAAACTGGTGCCAAATCTGAAAATTTAGGTTTGGTTTAACATACTATAAATTTTTATTATCTAAATTTTTGCTTTGCTAAAACAAATTATTGTAAAGTATAATTTGATTCCTAATTCATACTCTCTGTTCTTACTAATCATTAAATACTTATTTGATTTTAATATGCTCTGAAGCTCTTCATTAATGTTTCTTTAAAAAGTCTTTTTACCTAACCATATAATGCTTGTAAATCTCTTTCCTGGTTGTTTTTCTTACTCTTTTATTTCTTCACCAATTTCTTAAACATCTAATTAAATATAGGATGCAAAAATAAATACAAGATAAAATAAATAAAATAAAGATGGGTACCTGAATTACCCTGATTCTTCTGCTCCCCACACCCTTTTTCTTCTGTGGAATATATTAAAGTTGTAAATTTAAAAGCAGAAAGCTTTCCACAAATTGCATTAAGCATCTGAATATCCTTTCTTGTCCACCATTTCGTCACAATACCAATAACCACAGGCAACCCTTGAGAGTTCCAAAATATCTGATTGGACCTGTGAATATTCCAGTATGGATGACTAATTTGCTCTGACTCCAGCCATTATTGCATCTTGTTTGTGGACTCTCAAGCAACCAAGCAACAAACAAAATAGATGCTACAAGGATCTATTATTTTAAGAAAAACAAAATTCTTCTGAAAGTCCAATAATCAACTCAGCCGAAGTCACAAAAGTGAACTAAATATGAACGAAGGCATTATTTAAAACACCCTTCATAACTTTCAAACAGAAAACTCATAAAACGGGTCTGGATGAAGATTTATATCTTATTGGTTTTTTTCGTTAAGATCAAGAGAATGGAAATCTAATGCCATTCCTGTCAGAGGGCTTTTTCCAGGTAAGAATGGCGCTGGTGGACCAACTAACCCGGCTTTTTTAAAAAAAGTAATAAAAACTAGTTTGTATAGCCCTGTAGCCAGGCATGTGGCATACGTGAGTGCCTAAAAGAGGCTGGCGCTTTGCCAATGCCACTTACTTCATTTCCTTATTTTGTAGAATGAGGGAGTAGCTAGGACAGAGTTGAACAATATATGAACTGAGAACCCAGAGTGGGAATCTTCTTCAAAGGTATGCAAAAACCCAATGTCTGTACTACGTACATCTTCCCCATGTGTTCTTGCAAAATTATTTGGTCATAGCTCTTCCTTGAACTAAAAGCTACACCTTCTGATTCACAGTCACAAGAATTCTGTGTAATATGTTAAGACAGATCTGATTCACGTTAACAATATAATCTTACCTTATAAAGCCAAAAAATAACTATTGTAATCAAAACAAAGGGAAATAATGATGTAACTATTTCAAATGATTGCCCAAGGCGAAAGAATGCATAAATGCCAAAAACAACTTTGAAAATTAGTTATAATCTCATAGTTAATTCATAGTGGCTTTTTGGGCCTATCGTAGATAACTAGTAGTTTATCAGAACTGTTGAAGGCAATTGATGAAGAACAAAAAACTAAAGATAATATAGTGACAGTCACAGTGGAACAGCCTGACAAAACCAGTGTTGTGATGAAAGTCCCACCCCTTCTCTCCGTGAAATATGAGGTCATTTATTTACTTACTTATCATATTTAAAGATGGCCCATTTCCCTCATAGAGCGACTCTGGTCATCCTGCACATTTGTCATACACATTTCATGTATTTGTATCCCACATTTATTATTTTTACAAATAATTCAAGGCAACAAACATATCTAGCATACCTTCCTCCTCCTATTTCCCCCTACAAGAGCAACCCTATGAGGTGGGTTGGACTGAGAGAGAATGACTGACTTAAAGTCACCCAATTGGCTTCCATGGCTAAAGTAGGACTAGAACTCACCACCTCTGCTTTCTAGTCTGATGCCTTAACCACTAGACAAACTAGGTTTTAAACAGGCAGAGCATGATGTCACTGATCCATTCGTCCAGCAGAAGGCAAAATGGATGGATGCTATAACTGATCACACAAACATGACTTTACCAGAGTCAAAGTAGTTACAATCTGGTGAAGTGATCCCCATTGTCAGGAAGTTGTCAGGTGCAAAGAATCAGGACCATACATTAAGTTCCAGTTAAGAAGGTTTATTGCTTATGCCTATACATAAGAAAGTGACACTAGATAAGAGTCAACAGAATTCAAATGGGGGTTGGACTTAAATTGCATGTGGGGATGTAGGAACTCCAGACTGATTTTCCTCTTGATTTCCCACCAGGCTTTGCCTCTTCTCCAAAATCTTTGGAAGTAACTGAAAACAATAGGAAAAATATCTATATCTCATGATAAATAGATCAATGAAAGAAAGTTTTGTCCTTAAATTATATGAAGTTTCAGCACTGAAGCATTCATACCACAAATTCAAAAGACTGTAAAACTACTGTGGGATTTGGGATCTTCAGAAAATAAGCATTTTTAGTTTAAATTCTCAGATGTTTCCTAGTTAAAATTTAAAACATAAATATGTTTGTTTAGCAGCATTTCCAGGTGGTAAAATTACATGTTCTTTTTAGATGTATGTTTCTATACCTTTCTTCAACGTGTCACACTTAAAATTAAAATTATTATTCGCAACTAGGAAAGCTAAGGGAAACTAGTTGGATGCCTTTAATGAGTGAAGATAAGTTTGATTGCCTGATTAAAAAAAGACAACCCTTGAATAAGCAAATTCTTCTGAGGCGAAAGCATTTCACATAATCAATAGTGAGAGAAGAAAGAAAGAAAGGAAAAAGAAACAATGAACCTCAACCAGATTCCACTCCATTTTAGTCTCTTCAGATATTTTGCCTGTTGGTCAGATTACAAGTATTCTGTTTGGCAAAAATCAAAGAGAATAAATATAAGAGCTGACACAGGGCTACATTACTTGAATTGGGTGTGAATATATTCATGTTTTAAATAGTTTGAATATAGTTTATGAGACTAAGATACTGCTGCCCTCTCATGGGCAAACATAGATCTGCAATCAATATTTTGGCCACTTAATATGAATGGTTCCCCTTCATATTTAAAATAAATTTATTAAATATATATCCATAAACAACAAATTTAGTAAATAAAATATGTAGTGATCAAGTGACATATTGCAAGCATAGCATTGGTTCATATTTTCTCAATAAAAAGAAGCTATTAAGACAGATTTCTTTATTTGTCAATATATCTTAATCAATATTTCAATGTAGTAATTTAAGTTTGCCTCTTATATTCACATAGCAGTGAATATGCTATGTCCTAGGGACATAGCAGTTGATAACAAGAGAAAGAAAAGCCAAAGCTATTAATATCAGGGAGTACCTAATTAAATATGAGAGATCTTAATATATTGAACAGCTTTAAATATAATCTGCAGTCCTCTAAACGTAGCATTAATCATGGAAATAGTCAGTGTGTTCACAATTAAGGAACTAGTTAATTTATGGCATACATTTCCTTTGGAAAAATTTATATTATTTGACTCACCAATAATTAATCAAGACCAATGATTTAATTATGTTTGATCCTGGCAGGAAAAAAATCAGCTCAATTAAATGAATTAAGGTTTTTGAATATTCTACTAAATGTGTAATGAAGAACTAATTAATAATTTTCTATCTATGCATTTGGGAAGTAGCTAAAATTGCAATAGTTATCTGCAACATCCCAGTTCTTTCCCTCCTCATATAAAGCCCCAAAATATGTAATTGACTCTGTTCTATGTAAGAGAACATTAAATTCAAAATTACAAAGTTGCATAGGAACTTTATATATTCATCTAGGGAAAGCACATAAAAAGGCAAACAACAGGGCAGTGATATATCACGGAAAAATCTTTGACAGGCAAAATGTTTTGCCTAAACATGTTTGCTTGTGTTATGTCCGTATTTTTCCCTTTCCCTGTTCCCTTTTTTCTAAGATGCCAAATAAACACATTGAGGGCATAAACCAATTGGTCTACTTTTACATATGAATTTGAAATAGAATGCTGTGAATAATGGTAACACCCCCCCCCCCCCCCAAAAAAAACCATAGTCCATTCCTAGTTTTTGGAACTCTTTAAGTTCCATAAGTCAGTGGACAGTGAGGGAGTAGTGCAGGGTCTCATTCTTTATTCATATATTGCAAGGTCTTCACAAAAGTGTACCCTAAAAATATCTGCAGATAAAGTTAAATACGTGGCACTATCTCACCTCAGAAACTTCCTTAGAGATTGCCAAGGACCTAAAAGAGAACATCAGTACACAGGCTTGATCCCTACAGTAATAGGACTTCTTGAAATGCTCAAGAAGATGAATTCTTTAAAAAGAATTAGGTTAGTAAACAAATGCAAAAAGGATATAATAATGTATAATCTTAAAAAAGACCAATAGGCTCAGGACAAGTTTGATCTTCAGATAGATATATAAATGGCCTATGATATAACTCAGATAATGGCATCTGAAAACTGTAGGTAAGATTCACAGAGTCTAACTTCTGTGAATGTATATATTTTGGGTTCTGTAGGAGCTTTTGAATAAATGCAGAGGTGCTTATGTAGATTTCCTCCCTCCCTCCCTCCGCTCTATCCCTCCCTCCGCTCTATCCCTCCCTCCTCTCGCTCTCTTTCACCTTTGAGTCATTTTTGACTCCTGGTGACTGCCTGGATTACTCCCTGCAGTTTTCTTGGCAAGATTTTGAAAGTGACTTGCCACCGCAGAGAGTGACTGGCTCAAGGTCAACCAGCTGGCTTTTTTTTGCCTCAGTTGAGACTAAAATTCACATCTCCTACTTTCTACCCTGATATTCTAACCACACTCACTCTCATGTAGAAATATTACATATGAACAATTCAGAAAAGTGCAGAAATCTAATTTCAAAAGTAATCCCTTTAAGTTGCAGAAAGAAATATTTAAATATTTTTAAATAATGGTACAGAAGTTATGATGCTGTGCATTTTCTCTAGGGCATAGGGTTAGTCCATTGCTGTATTTGAAGACTGAAAATAGAAAGGGATTAAAGCAGGGCTGAAATCCTCCCGGTTCAGCCCAGTTCGGCTGAACCGGGAGGGATGATTGTCCTTGGTTCTGCGAACCGGTAGTAAAAAAAAAAGGCTTCCAAGGATCGCGCATCTCAGCTGTGAGCTGTGCAATTGTTGGAAGCTCCCCCCCCCATTTTTTAAAGCACTTTTTCCCTGTCAGTTTGAGCGAATAAGCAGGGGTGTGTGTGAAATGCTTTAAAAAGCCGGGAAGAGAGAGAGACAGAGAGAGGGAGGGAAAAAGGAGAGGGAGGGAGGACCACAAACCTGGCGCTAGACGTAGCTTCAGAGAATATCTTGAAAGACACAGCAATCCAGAGCTGGAAGGGACCTAGAGGTCATCTAGTCCAACCCCCTGCTCCAGCAGGACATTGTTAAAGTGAGTTTCTGTCTCTTGACCCCCCCAGTCACATCACTACATAGCCATGCCCACCCAGTCACATAACCCCCCACCACCAAGCCATGCCCACAGAACCGGTAGGAAAACAATTTAGATTTCACCACTGGATTAAAGACATACGGAAAATATGTGGGTCAAAATAATGAATTCAAATTATGTTGATAAAAACATGAATTGTGAGAAAATAAAATTAGGTCCTTCATCCGATTGACAAAAGTATTTTTATTGGATGATACAGTTTTACATCTCTATCATGCATTCTAATAAAGAGTCTTCTCATTCAATCTATTACTTTGTGAAATTGAGATACAATTAGTTAATAACAGTATAAAAGTGTCCTGTTACATAGAGGCAGTGGCAATAGGCATTAACTTGCACCAAAGCTAATAAAAATAAACACAAATATATCTCTGTTTTTGTATAAACTCTCACAATCTGTGGGATGAATATACAGGGATTTCTGAGATATTAGGATGTCTGTAACAAATACCTGAACACCGATAGGCATATTTTATGATATAAAGTGAGGAAAATAATACTTTGAGTGGCTTAAAATTCATATAAACCTCATGCTTATTTCAGTAAAAGGTATTGATTCAAAAACAGATGGAAAGGTATAAGTGTGTGCAAAACGAACAAAAAATATCCTTAATGAAGTCTTACAACCATGTGTAGTCTTACAACCATGTGTAAGAACATTGCAGTGTCATCTTAGAAATGAGTGCCATAGATTCATTTTGATTTATTTCTAGAAATCTATGTTTCTGTCTTAACAAAGTGTAATGAATGTGCACTAATGTAATTTTCAATTTTCTAACCACTAGCTCTAACATGTTGTTGTTGTTGTTGTTGTTGTTATTTTGCTCTTTTCTGGGAACTTTGCTTTTACTGCGATATTCAAACTGTGTATTGTTGTACCCTTTAGCAAATTTTGAAAACGACTGAATGGCCACGCAGAGTTAAGCAGTTTATCATTGTATGTGCAATCAGTGGCTCCATACCATACACAATAATTATACAGTATCATTGATTCAAATATATGCCGCTAAAATTCACACCTGTTTATTCTTTAAGAGAGTTTACTCTTCTCAAATGAGGACTACT
The DNA here is from genome assembly GCF_964273705.1 of Natrix helvetica. Lineage (NCBI taxonomy): Eukaryota > Metazoa > Chordata > Lepidosauria > Squamata > Natricidae > Natrix > Natrix helvetica. The sequence continues at coordinate 40,015,961 of NC_138558.1, forward strand.
CTAATCTGTGATTGGTGCCCTTCTTTTCATAACATTGGGGTTTCTAAGGCTTGTAAACCCTGGCTCCTGTTTCAGAAGACATAAGTACAGCAGATCCTCTGGAATAGCAGTGCAAGGCTTTTAAATTAGTAGGAACTTCAACCTTCTTTACTCTCCCAGGATTTTCCCCTGTAGGAAGTTAGCACCCACCCCGTCTCCTAGAAAAATGAAATATTTTAGGAAATATTAAAAGGACAGAATATTTCCCATTAAAGGGAGGCAGAAACTCAGTCCCCCCACTTTTGTCAATAGGCCATTAAGGCCGGGGACAGTCTATTTTACATAACAAAGATCTACCTCCTTCAGGCAGAATTATAGTAGGAATTGCCCAAAGCCCTTTCATTACATCATTACCCAGCAAGAGTCAACCAACCCTGGGACTCAAAAGACAACTTATGGAGTTACCCCTGCCTGGCCCCATGGGAGTATGACAAACAATCAGAACACAAGCTCAAATTCAAAGCCCAGCTCGGACACTCTCAGCATCTCTTCCCTTCTTGCCCATGTGATCCTGTTAATCAATAAAGCATCTTTTCAAGCAGTCTCCGTGTTTGCAGTGCCTTTCTCCCACTTGGAACTGAACCCAGATAGACATTTCTTCCAACATCTCCTTCCCCTAACTGGAAAGCACCAACACACCCTATTATTACCCACTTGTCTTCCAAAGTTGCATCAACAACAAATGTTCCACTTCTCTAACACAGTGGTTGGTAGGGTATTTCATTCCCCCCACTTAAAAAATCTTCAGCATGGAAAAAACGAGGGCTGTGGGGTGGGAACAGCTGGCTTCTGATTCTTGTACCCTCCCACTGACCATGGAAGGACCATGAGAATGGGGACACTTGCCAGTTTTTGGAAGATACAGTAAGAGAGATGAAATCAATATGCTCTAAGATAAACATCCATTTTCTGTTTTAAGCTAGCTTTCTTACAAGTCTGGGAATGTAGGGAGTAGCATTTCAGCTCATCTGTGGGCATCAGATTGAGAAAGTCTATTCTGATTAGATCTTGCATATTTTGCTTTTGCCTAATCTTTTTAGAAAATGCTAGTAAAGGTATGTTTTTCTTCAGCTAAGTATTAAATTTAAGGGGATGCAAATTTATCAGATCAGATCTAGGACTCCCAAGTTCTATACTGTGAAATTCTAGGCAACCACACCATAATTCCAAATAAACTCTATTTCTGCCATCAAGGTATCTTAACTTTTTGCAATGCATTCTATTATTCTTAATCAGAGAAAAATATACAGTAAATCCCAGTAAGCAAGTTAAACTTTTACTAATGTGATTTCTTAGATGGGAATTCCTTCTGAATCACAATAGGAATCTTACAAGATGCATTTTTATATATTTGTCAGTAGATGGGTGAGATCTAAGTAAGATCTTTTACTAAAGTAGAACATTTAAATCAGTTTATTTTGCAGATGTAAAGCACAAAGAGTAGAAAGTGCCTCCAGATTTTTGCTTGTATGCTATACAAATGTATTACCACACTTTAGGAATAAAATCAATGCAAATCTCAAAATACTACTTTTTTTCTTAACAGGAGGACTGGCACAGATAATATTCAATCTGTAGAAAAGCAGAATGGATAGAGGGTAAACAACTGGTTTTTACATCTCATTTATTAATATTTTCGGAAGCAGAGAAAATTTACCTTTTGCTTATATGAAGAAGAATCGACATTGTTTCCTGTTTCTGACAGAAATACTTAGTAAGAAACTAAGAAATATTTTTCTAAAGCTAATGGAACTGTATTAACACTCAAACCAGTATTGGAATAGTGGTAAGAATCTATCAATATGAAAAGTAGGATTTTTTAATAGGAAAATGAGATTGGGAGTATCTTGGCGACGTTTCAATGAGGTCCCACTCGCCATCTTCAGGCTAGTGCCTTCAGCTTCGTGCTTGTGCGAGCAAAGCGTGATCGGAGCTGTCATCTTTCATTTTGCTGACCTCGGAAGGATGAAGGCTGAGTTAACCTTGAGCCAGTGAGAATTGAACTGCCAAACTGCTGGCAGCAAGTGATCAGCAGAAGTAGCCTACAGTACTGCATTCTAACCACTGCTCCACCACAGCTCTTTAGTTTATTTAGTTCTATATGTAGTTCTATAATTATGTACATTTCTACATATTGTTTTAGTACCGTCATTTTCTTTGGATCTTCATTTTTATTCTTTTAACTTTAAATAAAACTGCCATGAAAAAATGCACTAGTCTGCAGCCAGAAATATTTTAATTTTTTTTTTGAACTTTAACATTTGTTTTAGTTTGTCTTAATAAGGGTTATTCCTGTCTCAAGCTTTTCTGTCACAGCATAGTGACAATAGTCGGGCTAACTTCTTAGAATACCGCTAGTTCTTTCTTTAGAGCAGAGGTTTCCAAACTTGACCACTGATAAGGCTTGTAGACTTCATGGCTGGCTGGGGAATTCTGGGAGTTGAAGTCCACAAGTCTTAAAGTTGTCAACTTTAGACATCCCGGTCTTAGAGAAGAACAGTTTCAGTCAAATCACAGAATAATCAGAGTAGTTTCATTAGAATAAACGAAGCAAAATTTCAATTTCATCCTGTCACATGATATTTAGAAACACTCAATCCTCTACTTCTCATGACATTCTTTGGCCTGCTATAGTCATCGTAGGCTTAAAATTTCAACACCCACAATTATTGTTCTGATGATGGCTCAAATAATCAAATACATATGCAAACAAATATAAAACCACCATTGTGTTCCTTTAAGGCACAACAGGAAACTCATTCCGGAACCAAAGGCTACATTGATCCTTTAATTCCTAGCAAGAATAAGAAATTGAGAGTTTAGGAAAGGTAAACCACATCACCTATTATTCTTTGGCAGTTCTCCTGCCTTTCAGATGAAGAAAGAAAATAATCTTCTTCCTTCAAACCAGAAAGCATAATAACCTATATTGAGATCAGATATCATTTTATGCTTTGAACCATCAAAGCTACATCTAGGAATATGTTTATTTTCAGAAAAGGATTAATCGGAGCCGAGAGGAAAGCAAAACATTGCAATTAGACCTGATGACATTCCAGTGAGATCAATAAAAAAGCAATACAACACTTACATGGTAAAAGTAGAATTACAGATTAAAACAAATTAAAATTTCTGAAAACTCTAGGATATACGTATCCCACAAATTCTGTGTTAACTTCTGATTATGAAAAATTATCAGAATTCTAGGGATCACATTGTCACTTAAAAAATGATTTCCTTGATATCAAAGAGACTCAGGTGGCTAAAACCAAATCTTTTGCTTAAACTAATCCGTAAGTTATATATGCTTTTCTAATGAATTTCTTTAAGCTACCTTCAAACCACAGAACACTTACTTTTATCCAACATTTCCTATAAAGTAAATCGTTCTTGTTCTATAGCTCTGCTCATTAAAAAAACATCAGGCATATGACAAACACTGATCTATAGTACTAGCGATCCAGGACAATGTGATTCACTGCATTACAACATAAGTATTTCACAAAAAGCCTGCAACTTCCCTAGTCACCAAAGGACTTGCATATTTCATAAGTACTGCACCATATGTCTCCTACTCATTTTACTGAAATCCATACCATTGCTTTCCGCTTACATTACCTACTAAGACATCCTCAAGTCATTCCCTGAATATGACTACACATAATTTCTTCATATACCAAATCTTCCATACCATTCTTAAACAGGTGGTATTCTGAAAATAGCCTACCATGTTTACACTTGAAATGAACATTTCTCTTTTTCTGCTATTCAGATGAAGCTGTCACAATAGTTTAGCCCTAAAAGCATTGCAAAATATTTTTAAACTCAGTTGATTGCCTGAAAAAGAACATTTTTATTTACCTTTCTGAATAATGTGAGGTCTTGTTTATTATTTATTTATTTACTACATTTATATCGCTGTCCATCTCATTGCCGTATCTCTGGGTGGCTTACAAAGTTAAATGGTATATCTTACCATAATAAAGGGAATTGCTGTATTCTGAGCTGCATATTTTTCTCCAAACAAAAATCCTTCTTTGTGTATTCAGTTATGAATATGTAAAGAGGTTTCAGGAAAGGATTTGGAGAGTCCCATACATCCTGGATGACGTTCTGTCACATTCTGTATTGTATACCTAAGGTTTCCCAAGATTGCCTTGAGGCCAAAAGGTGCTCTCCGGATTGATATGGTGACAGAATTTTGATTAGTCAGGATAAAGAGTCCTTTTTCATATATTCGTCAAACTGTGGCTTGCAACCCATTTATGGTAACTGGGGTTCTTCATGCAGAAGCTGGTGGAAAACTCTTAGCTAGGAAAAATTCTGTTTTGTTTTCCTACATAGGACCTTTACTTTATTTATACACTGAGGCATGTAACTTGTTTATATCTACATCCTGAATGGCTTTCCCCCTCATGCTTCATCTTTCTTTCTGCTGATTATGAGAATAATGTTTTTCAGGTGCCCGGCATGTATGTCTAGCCAATTCAGTAAAAGTTTAAAAAGTCAATATCTTTTAAACGTTACTTTTAAAGTTTAAAATGCCAATATCTTTCCTGAAACAGTATTTCAGATACTGAGCTAGAAAAAAAAAAGAGTGACGTTGGCACCGAAATACAAGCTGCATAACCAATTTACAATAATATATATGTTCTTCTTTTAGAAAAGTTGTATTGCTCCTTAGAAAGGAATGAATTATACCAGACAGTATGAAAAATGGCTGCAGCCTTAATCCTTACTAGAAAGTACCATTGCATTTGATGGTATTTGCTCCTGAGTTAACATTCATGAGATTCTATCAGCAGAAATGAAGACCCAATACACGTAGTCCTCACACTTACGACCACTATTGAGCCCAAAAATTATGTTGTTCAGTTAGAAATTTTTTAAGTGAGTTTTGACCCAAGTGGTCCACTGATATGTATATAATACACTTGTATTGGACTAGGAGAGAGATGATAGCAGTATTCCAGTATTTTAGAGACTGCCACAAAGAGGAGGGAGTTAATTTATTTTACAAACCCTAGGGGGCAAGTCAAGAAATAATGGGTGGAAGCTAATCAAGGAAAGGAGCAATGTGGAATTAAGGAGAAATTTCATAACAGTGAGGACAATTCACCAGACAGTTTGCCTTCAGAAGTTATAGGTGCTTCATCACTGGAGGTTTTTAAGAAAAGACCAGACAGCCACCTATCTGAAATGGTATAGGATCTCCTGCTTGAGAAGGGGGCTGGATTAGAAGACCTCCAAAGTCCCTTCCAGCTCTATTCTGATTCTGATTCATGCATGCTCCGAAGACTGAATTACATCACAAAATGAGTTAGGGAAATATAATGTCTTTCCATTTCTTGTCATCTGCTATATGTTATTTATTTCTAATTGCACTTTTGTTGCTATATCTCTAGTCATAAAAATGATTTTTTGACACTGAGGACATTTGTACTGATGTGTTTCCCCAAGCTGGCAATATGAGCAAAAACAATTTGGAATGAATGAGCATAACATGAGTTTGTAGATGCCTTCAAGAAGGTAAGATCGTATATTCAGATGACAGCTTCTTTCCAGAAACTCAGCAAGAAGACTTTCCCTTCCGCTGCTATGTAAGGTTTTTAACCAGAAATGCTAAGAATTGATCTAGAACAGCGATGGCGAACCTTTTTTGGCTCGCGTGCCACAAGTGGGGGGAGTGCGGAGGGGTCGTGTGCGGGCCTTCCGCACCCATAATGCAACGCGCGATCCCCCAGTGCACATGCATGCACAACATGCGCCGCCCCCCCATTTTACATGCTTTTTTTGCCCTCCCCAGGCTCCAGAGGCTTTATAGGAGCCTGGGGAGGGCGAAAAGAGCCTCCCCCGCCCCCCGGAGGCGCTCCAGAGGTGCTCCGGAGGCTTCAGGGACCGTCCGGAGGCTTCCCTGAAGCCTTCGGAGCGCTAAGAACCACCCTCCGAGCAAACCGGAAGTGTCTTCCGGGTTGCTCGGAGGGTCGTTTTATGCGTTCCGAAGGCTTCAGGGAAGCCTCCAGACGGTCCCTGAAGCCTTCGGAGCGCTTAAAACCACCCTCCGAGCTACCCGGAAGTCACTTCTGGGTTGCTCGGAGGGTGGTTTTAAGCATTCTGAAGGCTTCAGGGAAGCCTCCGGACGGTCCCTGAAGCCTCGGGGGGGGGGGGAAGGCTCTTGTCACCCTCCCCAGGCTCCTATAAAGCCTCTGGAGCCTGGGGAAGGCGAAAAATAGCTTTTAAAAAGGTGAACTCAGCTGGCCAGTGCGTGCTGTCTAGCTGACAGGGCAGCGCCTCGCGTGCCCTGACAAATGGCTCCGTGTGCCACTTGTGGCACGCGTGCCATAGGTTCGCCATCACTGATCTAGAACCTTCTGAAAGCAAAATCTGTGCTCATCCACTGAAGGGTGTTTCTTGAGCTAGAAAACTTCGAAGTATCAGCCTAATGAAACTTTAGGCCCTATTACAGTATCTTTCCCTAACCAGTTAAGAAAAAAAAATCCTATCTGAGTCTCGGAAAGATAAAAAAACAATGCAACTAAACTCTTTAGGTTAGGAATAATATTTGCATAGCCAATAACAAAGACCAAAACCCAACATATCACAACATAGCCAGTGGTACAAATAGACACTTAGTTAGCCATAAGTAGGTTGGTATAAGAAACAAAAGGAAATAACTGTTTTCATGCCCCCTAAGATTACATTTTTATCATGATTAATTGGATAACTCACAGGTGTTGATATTGCACAATTATAACTTTCCCAGTTTAAAATTTCACACATGGAAGCACATCAAAACACCATGTTGTGATTTGCTTTTATATAAACTATATTTCATCCCACTGTATGTCTGTTATGCATGTTTCTCTCAAAGGGACACACACCCACACACACACACACACAGACACACACAGCAAAGAAAATCTGGGATCAATGTCTTTCATAATACTGACAAATCATGAGTACTGGGTCCCATTCTAGATAAATCTTGATTTTACCAGGCCAGAAAACACTTCTTCTTCTTCATACTTCTGATTCTCATTCTAGACCTTCAAGGAAGGAAACTACAGCAGACTCATTTGCTTTTCATGTTTGACGCCTCCATCCCTTTGGATGTGGATTATAATTGGAGTCAGACATTGATAGACAGTAATCAGACCTGGATTCCATGGAAATCATACCAGGATCAGTTTGGGCACGTTGGCTACAATATGCATGCTGCAGACGGGAACCATAATGGCCAATGGAGCTAGGAGCAGACATTGAGATCTTGGCAGGTAATGTGGCCACTGAATAGCTCCTTCCAAGTGAAGCTAATTTAGCATGGACTCTTGGAGCTGGATGCTCATAAGCCACCTTTCTCTTCCAGTCATCGGGTGGTGTGGATAATGTTTTCCTACGGGCCGCTGACATGACATTTGCAACAATAGATTCTTGAATGGTTTGGGGACCAAAAGCATCGTCCACAAACCCAAGGGGAGACTTAGCTGCTGCTTCCCAAGGGGTCAGCCTCTTCCCAGGCTTGTCAACTGCTGCTAGTTCTTTGGTAATATAATCAGGAGTGGATTGGAACATCACAGGAGAAACCGGGGACATGGATCTGGAAGAAGTGGAAGGTAGCCATCCGGAAACTGATACAGATCGTCCACGGCCCCTTTCCTAGAAACAGTAAAGTCTTAGAGTTATTACATTCTTGAATATCAGTGACAAAAGATTCCAAAAGTAGAGCAAATAAATATATTTAATCTATTTAACTGAAGTAGTAAGATTGATTTTTTTCTTTTACCTAGGTAGCTTTTCAGTGTTATGAAAATTAAGCATTCTGAAAAACATTTTTAAAAGCTGGTGTATTTTTGTTGAAAAATTTATTCAAATGATAAATTAATATATAATAAATAAATGACATTATAAAAAATAATTTCATAATGTTTTTCTTTTTTAATGAAACTATCTCCAGAACCTGTAATCAGCTATTATTAACAAATTCAAGAAAGCATTAAGAAATCCAAATATCAGTGTCAACAACTAGTGCATTTTGGGAGATAGCCTAAGGTTTTATACTATCTGATCCAGGTCACATTCGGTCAGGAAACAGATGAAGAGCAGAGTTGCATTGACAGCAGTATATTCTAACATTAGAATGGCATATTCTACTATGATATACCCATATATGCAAACAAATCAATCTTGGATGTTTTCTGTTGTTTGCTTTTTGTTTTGTTTCTTATGCTAGTCTTTGCAATCAAGATGAATGAATAAATTAGTGTAACAAACTACAAGGTTGTCATTGTTTGGTTCTTTGACCTTTTCTTGCTACTATGGAAGCAAAGAAAATACTGGAAGGAAAAATCATTGCTTGAAATATGAAGCTATGAAAACCTAAAAATAAATTGTAGACACTATCTGCAATTTAACATTCTAATTTAACATTGCACAAGCATTACTGTTGTGGCGCAACAATGCCAACAGATTATAACCCAAGGTCATCATGTCAAGAGCTGGTGATATCATGTTATATTTTTGTTCCACTGTTGCATCAGCTGAAAGCCACAATTGTTAACCAGACTGCTTTAAATTCATTGTTTAGTAATGTCCCACATTTGCTTGGGTGGCTTTACATTTGCTTGGTATAAAGGTAATATTAAGAAAATGGCAGATGTTGTGTTGTAATCGTCAATAAAGTCTACAGTATTATGCCAGTTACAGTTTATGAGATCTTAAAACAAAATGTGTAACTTGTTAACCCAGTTTGTAATTGGAAGCAATAAGAATCCTAACCAGAGCAGTGGAAGGTTAGAAAAGAATATCAATATTTTCCTAGGTATTTCCTGCTTCTGAATAAAAAATTGCATCCAACTTGCCTTTTGTGCTTGTCTCAGTGCCTTGAAAAATCTGCTCTAATGTTCTTTACTTCTACACTCTTATATAAGCAGCCCTGAAATGGAAGCACTTGCTCCCAGCTTATTAATGTACCCGGCTTCAGAAAACCTGCAAGCAATTCTCATTCATGTCCAATACCCAGATTTGCATCTTCATTGCTGATCTAGTTTTTAATAACTGTAGAAAATTCTCTTGGCAGGGAATGCATACTTGAAAGAAAGAATTGTCTTATAAATAATGGCAACATTTCTTGTAAATCAGGTTATTGGAATGAGATCTCAGCAAAGGATCAAAAGGGTAAACAAAGGCCTAGCATCAGAATAGTCACATTTTCATGGCGGTATGTACCTGAACCAAAAATAGTAGCATGTTTTGCAAAAAAATAGGTGCGTGGCTTTCTTCATCCTGTTCAAACTGATTATAAAAGGTAAAGTAGGCAAAAATTGGCAATCTTATGAATTCTTAGAAATATTAAAATAAATAAGGGAGCAAATGCTAATACATTACAATTAAAATAACTTGCTTTCACAGCTTTGTTTAGTCTATAGTTGTAAAGGAGAATAGTGGCCATACTTTAGTAGTTTTCTATGAGAGAATTTTGGGTTTCTCAATGCTGCTTTTCCATGGTTAAAAATGGTTCCCTTAAAATAATAATGCTACACCAAGTCCAAACCCAATAGCTGTTCTTAAATAAAATGAAAAAGAATTATCTGTTTCAATCCATGGTTTATTATTCAGATTTTTTTCTATGATCCATAGTTAAGGCTAAGCCTTGGGTTTGATAGATTTTTTTTAAAATGTGTCTAATTAATGGGAGTAAACATTTAGACATACTGAAAGAAGGAGATAGAAAATGGAAACACAAAACCTGAAGCTTATACATGTAAACCCAACATGGATTAACACTAGAATTACATCAAATTATGCCATTACTCATTTAAAAGACCACAAGCTTCCTGCTTGCAATAAATGAATTTCATAACAGTTCAGTATTACTCACTTGAATTCCATTGTTTAAAAACAAGTAACAGTCTAAGTTGTACAATAAAAAGATATTCAGCATTGCCACCCTCTGGAAACTAGGAATAATATCCCACAAGAATGAATTACTTAGGACAGGATGCTAAAGAATTTCTTTTGCAAATGGGTGCAGTTATTGAGACTATTGTTTTTGGTCAGAAATTAATTGGCAGATTATGTCAATTAATATATACATTAAGGCTGGCATAATTCTTTCCCTATTATTTTTTTAAAAAGAATCTTCTGCAATGATGGTTTACAAGACACACAGCCATACACTGAAAGAATAGAGTCAATCTCATGTTTCTTAGAATTGCATGATTTTTAATGACTGCATAAAACAGTCTTGAAACATTTCATAGACAAATGGTCTTGCAGTATTCTTGCCAGCACCAGCACCATTGTCTGATATCCTGGCATTCTAACGTTTTTAGAATATACTGGAAGATTCTTCTTTGAAAGGCCCCAACAGCTGAGCATCTCTGTAATTCAGAGAGCTCATTAGGTTAAGGGAATGGATACTGCATGGAAGAAATTCTCTCTGAGGGCCATCTTTCTCTTTCAAAGTTGTGCTCTTCCCTGTGCCTGCAAAGAGACTCCTTTGGCTGCAAAGAGACCTTGCAAGCATCCACTGCTGTATTTGCAAGACCTGATGGAGAAAGGTCCACACGGTATGCACATATAGCCGACCAGATAGAAAGAGCTACATTTCTCCCACATTTTATTGTGCCGCCTAGGAATTACAGTGATTTAAATCTAAAACACCTGTAGAAATGCACCTATCATAGGGAATAAAACAAACACTGCTGTGCAAAAATATTTCTAACATTTTGCACATCTCAATCTATAACTCATCTATTCAGAACAATGGAATTTCTTTTTTAAATGTTTGCCTATACCTGTGATGGCAAACCTATGGCATGTGTGCCACAGGTAGCACATGGAGCCATTTGTTAGGGCACGCGAGGCGTTGCCCTGTCAGCTCCAGCGCATATGCATGCACTGGCCCGCTGACTTTGGCCTTCTTTTTCTGCCGTTTTTTGTCGGGAACGAACTTTTGGTTTGCCCGTAGGGCCGTTTTTTGTACTTGAGAAGCTTCAGGGAAGCCTCCTAAAGGCTCAGGAGGGCCTCCATGAGGCTGGGAGAGGTTGTTTTCGCCCTCACCAGGCTGTTAGAAAGCCTCTGGAGCCTGGGGAGGGCGAAAAATGGGTCCATCGCGTGCCAAAACCCCCTTTTGGCACGCGATGGGAAAAAGGTTAGCCGTCACTGGCCTATACCATTTTTTAAAAAGGGACATGATAGTTCAGTGGCTAAGATGCTGAGCTTGTCGATCAGAAAGGTCGGCAGTTCAGCAGTTCGAATCCCTAGCGCTGCGTAACAGAGTGAGCTCCCATCACTTGTCCCAGCTTCTGCCAACCTAGCAGTTCGAAAGCATGTAAAAATGCAAGTAGAAAAATAGGGACTACCTTGGTGGGAGGGTAACAATGTTCCGTGCGCCTTCGGCACATGGCCATGGAGACATCTTTGGACAGCACTGGTTCTTCGGCTTTGAACTGGAGATGAGCAGTCCCCCCCGAGTCGAGAACGACTAGCATATATGTGCAAGGGGAACCTTTACCTTTATCTTATACCATTTAAAACCAGAATGTGTTGTAAAGGTAAACTAATTTGAATTCCCCTAACCCAAACCATTAAAAAATGATCGTTAAAATATATATTTATTACATAACTTAATACTTAGTAAGTAATGAGCTTCTTTGGCAACATAGCTGAATGTATCTGATCCATTTAACAAATTAATATTTACCTTTGCTTTATTTCAATTTTTCTTCTCACTGATTATCTATCTTCAAAAGTCTCTTCTAAAAATTATGAAACTGGATGGATGACCAAGAGAAATTTTATATATTAAATAACTAATATAGCTTCTTCTATCCACCCATCTTCCCTCCCGTTATTCCTATTTGAATCAGATTCCTAATAAAGCAATAGCACTTAGACTTACATACCGCTTTACAGTGCTTTTACAGTTCTCTTTAAGTGGTTTACAGAGTTAGCATATTGCCCTCAACAATCTGGACCTTCATTTGACCCACCTCGGAAGGATGGAAGGCTGAGTCAACCTTGAGCCTTGTGAGATACGACCTGCCAAATTGCAGTCAGACCAGTCAGCAGAAGTAGCCTGCAGTACTGCATTCTAACCACTGCACCACCATTAATATGACACATTAGATCAATTTAACTTTTTCCCCCTGCTGCAATTCTAATCTAGATTAACATTCTTTTTATATTCGCATTAACACATAACTTTTCACGATATAAATAAAATAAATATGCCACTTCAATCTTCTTTTGCTTCACTCTACTTTATAAATCACATCTAAATTTTCTTTCAAAGAATGTTCTTGAGCAAACAAATCTATCCACACATTTACCTTTGTAATTTCAATGTGAATGTTTTTTTTCTTTTACTTCTTTCATTTCTGGTGAAAAATACGTATATCTGGTGATCTCCAGATGTTTTAGTCAACATCACCATAAATTATTCCCCTTGGTTGGGATTAATGAGAACTGAAGTCTTAAATATCTATCCCTGCTTCTAGGCAACTATTTTGGATACAGCAATCTTTTTCTTATTACCACTACTATTTGTGGTAATAGTAGCCTTGAATTTACTTACGAGTATTAGGGAATTTGGTGACATTGTTCTGAATTATGGGTATAGCTATCTCATGACTGTTTATATCTTCACAACAGAAAAATATATTAGGATTTCTGTAGTTTAGGTAATCCTTAAGGGATTGGAAAAGTATGAAAGACTATGAGGGCACCAAAAAATACCCACTGAATTATATTGGCCTAATTTCTCTGTTAATTACCATTGTCCTTTTACAATGAGAGGATTATTTTGAAAAAGTGCACCATGAATATATTCTAATTGTATCATCCAAATAAATATGTTATAGAACAGGAGTTCCCAACCCTTGGTCCATGGACCGGTTTGGAACTGGGCCGCATAAGCCGGGGAGCATGTGAAGCGTCATTGTAAACACACAGGATCTAGGTTGCATGTACAATACCATCCCCCCTACTGCCACCACCTGTCCATGGAGTCAGAAAGGTCACCTGTTTCTTAGCCAAGGGAACAAGAATTGCCCAAAGACCATGGTTGTGTGGTCAGCATGACTACACACCAGGGTGCATAGAACGCTGTTACCTTCCCACCAAAGTGATACCTATTTATGTACTCTCATTTGCATGCTTTCAAATTGCTAGGTGGGCAGGAACTGGGGTAAGTAATGGGAGCTCACTCCATTATACGGCACTCAGGTCTCGAACCTGGGCTGTCAACTTTCCAGCTGACAAGCTCAGTGGTTAGCCATTGCTTCCCTTCCTATGCTATATGCTATAGAACAGTAGAGTAGTTTGAAAAAAGACAATGATATGTTTCCAACGCAGAGGCACTTTCTGAGTTCACTGTCACTGAATTCAGGAGCATTTTCTTACTTTTTGTATTGTCAAGAAAAAAATCTTGCTCTAAACCCAAAAGTGTTTTTTTTCAAAAGGCAACTAGACTTTCTTGGTTTTTTCCTTGAAAACGTATCCCTTCTCATATAAGAAGCTTCTTCAGTTCAGTTCTTTCCTCCTTCCTTAGTGAGAACCTATACTGTATAAAGCACTTATTTCGCAAGTTCATATTTGTTAGAGACTGTAATATTGAATGTTGGCTCTGCAAGAATTTGAGGAGGGTGACTATCTGGTATGTGTGCATGCTTAAATGTTAATTATTAATTTCCTCCACAATCACTTTCCATAGGCCATTCTGCCAATTGGATCTTTTTGTGTAATGAAATTGGGAAATTGGAAAGAGAGGCACCTGAAGGAGCTATAGTAGAAAAACACCTAGTGGTGAAATTCAATTTTTTTTACTACCGGTTCTATGGGTGTGGTTTGGTGGGTATGGCAGGGGAAGGATACTTCAAAATCTCCATTCCCACCCTCTCTGGTGCCAGCCAGAGGTGGTATTTGCTGGTTCTCCAAACTACTCAAAATTTCCGCTATCAGTTCTCCAGAACCTGTCAGAACCTGCTGAATGTCACTCTTGAAAACACCCATTGCTTTGTGACTATAAATGTCCTTTCACAACATTCATTCTTATCATTCAGAATAATATCCAACTCCGATTTCATAGGTTGTGCTTATGTCATACCAGCTTTATACAAGAGTAGGATTAATATATATTTTTCTGCATTTAACATTTGATACTTAATCATGGTTTGGAGCATGAAAATTATGTAGAGAATACTTTTGACAGAGCAACAGTGGAAAAATTCAACTAAGTTTAATAATTTCCACAACTGTCCAAAGTTTTGTGTTCCTTATCTTATTTGCTGGTTTCTCAATCTGTTCCTTTTCTCGTGAAATTAATACAAAATTGCCCCAAAATGTGAAAATGTGGGTACTTCAAAAATAAAACAAAGCATGGCAATTCCTTGACAATTCAGACTGGTTCGAGACTATTCTACAAAACCTTAAATCATGATTTCTATTTTTCCTTGATAGTTCTGTCCCTTTAAATAAGAATGCCAGTTAGTGCTTATTGAAGTTGTGGTTAAGAGTGATAGTAATTGGTTTATTTAAACAGGTACCATTCATTGAAGTCAGTCACACTACTCAGCAGCTGGCCATGGCTTTCAGTCATTCCTATCCCTAGGCCATATTTGACCAAGAGGCGAGAAGCAATGTATTCTATTACCAATCCCCTTTGGGAACCATTCCCTGTGAAGTAAAATATGAAAAGCATTCTAAAGCTCTGGCTAAGTCAAGAAGGGAACATGCCTTTCCAGGTCCATAGTAATATATAGCGGGCCATAGCAGTGTTCCCAGAAAATGCTCTTTAAAAGTAAACATTGAAGTGACACATTATACAAATCCACAATGTCTTCTTAAATAAATATTGGGGGTGGTTGTTTTGAAAAGAGCATTTAATAATTGTAAGTTTAATATTCTTCTTTAGGAAAAAACTGGAGGGAGATTACTATAAAAGACACCTTTATATAGCAGCAATCTTTGATTCGAACAATTATGTTCAACAAGTTAAAACAAAATTTATTTTCCAGACTTCTTTTGTGGACAAATCATGCTATGTTATGAATGCTATGAGTGGAGTCATGTCAGAATTGTAATTCTCAATAACTTGGTCAGTCAATGGGCAGTGGGGGATGGGAGCCAGGATAAAAAAAAAATCAAGACAGTGGTCATAATCCTTTTGTATATTTCTTCACATCACACACAAGAAAGGAGTGGAGCTTTGGTTATAAGATCATGACTGCTGTTTTCACTTTTTTTGGTTCAGTCACACTTTTAGGCCTCAAAGCATTCATTAATCTACTTCAGAAAGCATAGATTTCAATAAAAAGCAATTCATGCTAACGCATTACACCTTTTTAAAATAAATAAATTAGAAAAGACCCGTGTGTCTGCATTAAAATTTCCATGCGCATATTCACAGAATCTCACCCTATTAATTTCAATTCCTAATCCAATTTTGACAGATATGATAAGAGCCATTCACCATACTCAAAGCTGAGGAATTCTCTGGGAAGAGCTTGAGAAGAAGAACAGAAATATGAAATTATAGAATAATAAAAAATACATAGAAGCAGAATAAGCACCCTTGAGAGGATAAGCCCCTGAAACAGAATGACATTATGGGTCAGCAGAACTTGAAAAATATTCTGATAAATTCCTTGGTCCAGCATTTGGCAGAAAGACACAAGACTATAATGTTACTCCAAGATCCAGGTTGCTAGTGGTAATATAGTTAACGGGCAATTTATTCAGATTCAAGAATATGGATTCAGTGAAGTTATTGATCTACTTTAATGAAGTAGTCTGAGTTATTTTAGGGAAGGAAGCAAATAAGGAAGAAAGGAAAGCTACTATTTTAAAATGGCAGGTGCATATTTGGGAAATGAAAGAAAAATAAAAGCAAAGAAGAAAGGAACAATTTTAATGTTAGAGAAAAATACAGCAAGTTGCAATTGGAAAATGAACAGAAAGATCTCAAGAGGATTAAAATATGGGTACCTTATAATCTTAGTTTGTGTTGAAAAGAATCCTCTGTATACATTTCTGTGCAGAATATGTTGAGTCATTAAAAAAATAAGCAATCACCCTTGACTTCCAATATTGGCTAATTCAGATAAAATAATTTATCTAAAACCAACTAGCACTTGGAACACCAGACATAGGTCCTGTAGTAATTAAGATACTTGATCAATATATTTAAGGCCAAGGTGCTAGTCTAGCAGTTTGTTTATGCAATATAGATAAAAAATATGTATTGTCAAGGAATGCTTAATCTGCATATATAAAATCTTGAATCTCTTCAAAACACATAACACTATAAGGCACATTTCACAACTTTTTCCTTTTTAAATTTGATCTTCAACATGCCCAAATCTTCAATCTCTCAGACAAAAAACGCCATCTATACTATAGAGGAAATGCTGTTCTCACTTGTCTTGTGTCCATAATTTCACAGTCTCCAGCAATCTGTTCATATAACATATTCTATGGCTTCTCTTACATTTTTCTTTTTAACCATGATGTCATGCCACAATGGTGGAAATAGAAACCAGGAAACTATACTTTGGTTTATGTTTCTGTGTGTCAGGGCATACATTGTCTATAAAGACATTTTATTAGTAAAGGTGAGTAGGTGCATGTATACGATTCACAACCATTTATATTTTAGTAATATTGAATCAGAAATTTCTGAAATTAATTTCATATCATTCTTTTAATGGTTGGACAAATTAATATAATATGTCTCTTTCTTGGGTTGCCCTAGCCAGGTGATTACTGTGAACAGAGTAACAGGCAGAGCACAAGTTCATTTCATTTTCAAAGAAATCCAAGGAGTTGGATCCACTGAGTTTGTAAAAGACATAGGACTATGCTATTGGTTTGTTGTACTAGTTTAACTAATTATTAGCAGACAGATTCAGGGAAAGAAGGGGAAAAGTCCATCAATTAGCTACTTTTTGTGAAAATAGGTTAAACTCATCTGAGTGCATTGATTTGTAAATATCCACTGATGGATCAAAATATTATTGGACATAAAAATATTGTCCGTTTGTATCCACAGACTGAAATAAGCAGGTATAATCTTAGCAGAAGATGGCATGGTAACAGTGTCTTGATCCTCCTGGTCCACCACATATTAATTAAAAGCAGAGTGAGAACAAGAATATAGTGAAAAGAAATACAAGTGAAAGAAGCAAGATTAGAAAGTCCCAAGTGAAAACAAGAATGTGCCCCAGAGATCAGCAATGAGGTCAGGAGTCAAGCTATATCATATTTCAATCAGGTTTTAGGCACATCATTACTCTGGTTGCAAAACTAATAGGTCCTTTCAGATTTTAGTCTCTCTGCTTTCACAACAATATATTGCACCATTTCCAAAGCTGTAGAAGCCAGCTTATCTTCTTGGCTCTTCAAGAGTTCTAATTGTTTTGTTTCCTAATGATACGTAATATGACAGTCAAAGGACTATGCTAATATTGAAGAGATCAACATTATTTAAAAAGGAGAACAGCCCAAGCTTCCTTCCCTAATGTCTTTCTTTTTCCAGAACTTGCTATAACCTTCCTTAAAAGATACTTATAGTTGCAAGAAGTGGGAGATCAGAGGTAATTCATGACAGTGTGTCATATTTAAGCTACCCTGAAGGCCCCATTTTATTACAACTGAAAAAAATAAAAGCAACCTATCTGTGCTTAACATACACAAATTATCCTCTTATGGGGATAGGAATTATATGAAACACAGCCTTATTATCTGAGTGTCTACATCAGCCTTAATGTTTGCATGGAAATATTCTCAAAATCATGTACTTCTGCTGGCCTGTTTATAATCTTAGTTGAGAATCAAGGGATTTCCGCTTTGATTTTACAATTTTGCACATTTAACTTTTGATTGTGGGAACATAAAAAGAAAGTTATACATTCCCACTATCATAGATGCAGTACAAAAAGTTAACAGTAGGATTCACCCCATTATAATGAGGAGGCTTAACAGAATTTTCTAAGGATTCAGTTGCAGAATTGGGTCAAATCTGTGTTGTATACAAGCTGTATTCATGAGTGATAACATTACCATTTTCCAGAAATAATTGGGTGGCTATACCCAGGCTGTTAGATTAGCATATTTTCCTTCCCTAACAGTAAAACTTGGTGAAAACTTTGTTCTAATTGATAAAATGCAGGAACAGAATCCACTGAGTATGCATGTGTGTATCAAAGCACTAATGCCTACTGTGCTACTCACTTAATACTAGTACGTGACTGTTATAGAATATCCTATGTGCCTGCTTGGATAATAGCAATAAAAGTATTGTATACATAAATGCATACAATTTTTGCAAATTAATATTCATTTTAATTCATGTAAAATAATGTATGCACAGTTACCTGAAGTAATTATCACTGAATTTATTACATCATGGTAAATGTGCATTCATTCTCAGGCTTAAGCCTTTTTGGACCCCAATTTTATGTGATATATTTGAAAATTATTAAGTGAGCTGAGGATCATTTTGGGTGTCAGGTTATGATTACAAAGAATTAATGGCAAGTGAACAGTGAGTTGTATCTATGTTTTACTCTTCAATGGTTGTTGGTTTCCACACCTGTGCAGTGACACCAACTTTCTTGGCTGAGAATTTTGGCTTGGGAACAGAAAACACAGGAGATGCTGCTGGTTCTTGCTTCAAAAATGTAGGGCAGCCCGTTGATGTATAGGACTCAATTACAGGACTAGAAGCATTCGATGGGAAGAATGGTTGTGAGCTGTAGGCTGGTACAGAATATACTGAAGAAGCTTGAACATTAGAGGGAGAACCAGCATTGAGTACGCGTGATGGTACAGCTTGTTTCAAGGCAGACACTGAATCAATCTTTGAAGGATGTTTGGGAAGGAGATTTTCCTTTGTATCAGACGGAGGTTGAAAAGTAAATAAAGATGCATTAAGCTGGTATGGCTGATGCTTCATCACTTCTAAGGAGCTTAATTGTTTCTTAGATTTTTTCTTAGTAGTTTTGGTAGCTCCAGGATGCTGTGACTGAGATTTGGTAGCAGCAAGAGGATAAGATGGAGAATGGATGGGATTATAAGCCACAGGGGGTGGTGCTCGAACATTTGATGAGTATTTCCAAGATGCTGGTAATGATGGAGTTGGGGATGAAGCCTGGGGCCGATTGGCCTGCACGGTTTCTGAGTCTACTACATACTTTTCCATCCGGGATTGCCTTTTAGCAAAGAGCTGAGCCCCCTTACCACTCAGTGCTGGGGGCATCTCAAAAGCTGGCCCCATTCCTCCAGCAAGAACAGCATTTCCTAATGGAGTGATGGGTGTTGTTTTGGGGGTATAATTTTGGTGGGGTGATGAAACTTGAGCACCCTTAAAGGAAGGCTCCAGGTGAAAAGTACTAGGAGGCTGTGGAGGTTGTGGAGGCTGTGGAGGGGGATAAGCTGGCTGTGCTACTTTGATGGCTGCTGGGCTTGCTACTTCTGGAGACTTTGGTACTGGAAAGATGGGAGCTTGAGTAACAGCCACAACTGGAGGTGACCAGACTGGTGAAATAGGTGTTGTAGCAGTCGGAGAAACCTTTACTGAGGGTTTGGGAGCAACTGGGGGTGGGATCTTTTGTTTGGCAGCCTGGATATGCATGAAATTGCAGGCCTCTGCTCCCAAACTGAGGTAGTCTTCTTCAGGACCTGATTCAAAGCCACCGGTGGCAGGTTTTTTGCCTTCTGTATTCTGCACGAGGGACAAAAGAGCAGGATTTGGACTCATTTTGGGGGCTTCTTTAAATGTAAACATAGGCTTTGCAGTGCTTCTTCTCTTGGCTTCCTGTAAAATTCCAGTTCTTATTGCAGGCACAGCAATCCGTTCATCCCTGGAGGCAATCTGTTCTGTTGATTCTGTTGGAGACCACAATGTTGACTGACTCATGCTTGTGGCCACTGGAGTCAAAACAGTTCTATATAATGCTTCAGGTGGTGGGCTAACTGAAGTGTAAGGAGGTGGGGCAGGTAGCTCAGAGGGAAGAGTAACCATGCTTCTTGGGGGTGAAAATGGAACTGCCGCTTTGTTCTGAACACCAGGGAAAGGCTTGGCTGTTCTGTTCGAACTAGGTGAGATAACAGCTTCTGCAGGTGGATGCATCATATTTATCTCTGGGACCACCCTGATGCCATTTTGCTGAACTATTGTCCTAGGACTATGGTTCATTTCTATGTAGCTTTTGCTTATGTGGCTTTTCTGCATTCTGGCAGATTCTTCTTGTCTTGCTTGATAAAAGGAAGAATTCATATTTTGGATGGTCTCTGTTGAAGTGGCCTCTCGGTGTGCCTCAGTTCTATGCATACTCTGCATCTTCGTTGCTTCTTGTTCAGCAGTGACCTGGTCTACCCTTTGACGTCTTTTGGCAAACATGAGTGCCCCTTTGCCCTTGGTCTCTGGAAGCAGCTGTGACATCTCGTCCCCACGTTCGGGTTTTTTTTCAATCTCAAGTAGTCCAGTATCCCAATCAAATGTCACAATCCGTTCTTCTTTATCCAGGTCAGAGAAGAAATCTTCATCAATTTCTGACTCACTTGTGCCAAACAGAGTTACTTCAAAAGTGTTCTCCTTCTCGCCTTCTTCACCCTCGTCTTCTTCACCTTCGTCTTCGTAATGTTCTAGTTCCCCAGTGCCGTAGCTAACTAAAGTATATTTTCTGGCCCTTTGGCGACGCTTCTTAAACATCAACACTCCTTTGGAATTGGGATTTGGAGCTGCTGTCAGTAAGAGAGCAATACTTTTACATTTAGACTTTGCTTCCTTCACCTGCTTCTCTGATAGGCTCTGACTCCTTCTCAGCCCTGTAGGAAAAGAATAAAGAGCATATTTTAGTGGATAACACTACAACAATTTCAACAATAGCTATTTGGGTTATAAGACTGTCATACAATTCTTTCTTTCTTTAAAGTCTGATTCCTCTCCCCTACAAAGGAAGTATGGGCAGGGCATTAAGATTAATCTTTTCCCACAGTTGCAACCATCACCATGCCATAGCAAGCATTCCTTCATTAGTGACATTCTTTGATTAATCTTTTCTTCTCACGGATTTGCTATCTCAACTTACACAAACTTTTGATGTTATATATCTATCCAGAAAGAAGCAGATATGTAGACAAAGTAAGGTAGAAGATTAATAAGTGGGGTGTATTTTTTATGATGGATATTAACTTGGACCTGCAGCGCTTTGAGAGGTTTTAGGATTTATATATACTAATTCAAACAAGACTGACTTCTGTAATAATAAATAATTCATACATTTCTTCTTGAAACATTATCTGGATGGAAATATAGGCAATGTAATTTATATAATGGACTATTTCTTGGAATATAATAATCACATTTAAGTAATTTATTACTAAATTTTAATTTAGTACAAGTTCTCCATAGCTAACATTGGGCTAATAGGCTCTAGGATGAATGAGTTTTTTCTTGTTCTGTGCTGTATTAGAATTTGTTTTTTAATTTTTAACTTAAAAATGTAAATTATTATTTTAATTTTCATTTATTTTGTGCCTTTGAGATGGTTTTTGACTCCTAGAAACTGCCTGGATGAGCCCCTGCAGTTTTATGGCAAGATTTTAGATGTGGTTTGCCATTGCCTGCTTCCGAGGGCTGAGAGAGAGGGACTGGCCCAAGGTCACCCACCCAGAAGTGTTTTATTGGAGACCTTTTTTAAAAGAAAAGAATCCTACAATACTCCCCATGAAATTACACTGTTTAACTATTGTCTATTACTGAGTAAAATGGAGAAGAATAAATTAATAATAATAATAATAATAATAATAATAATAATAATAATAATAATAATAATTCTTTTCTAGCTCAGTATTTGAGATAATGTACATCCAGGCAGAGAGTTCAGAGTTATTAACGTCAATATACTATGAGATCAGACCACAATACCTAGATTCTAAGTGGTAACAGGGGGACCTAAAGTGTGTGTGTGTGTGTGTGTGTGTGTGTGTGTGTGTGTGTGTGTGTGTATGCCCAAAATATAGTAGGAATATTTTATGCCGTTCCTAACCAATAAAAATAAACCTTGATTTAGGTGTGTGTGTGTGTGTATGTATATTATGTTTGTTCATTCATAAAAAACCAGTCATGTGAGAATAATCAGCTTCAAGGCACCAATTTTTCAAAATGCTACCTGTTACCTCTTCTCTGCTTACTTGTCCTTATTTTCTACTTTTTTTTATGAAGGAGTGGACTGTGGCCACCCACAATTTAAATATTCTTACGGGCCTGATGTACATCATAGAGGCATTCTTCAAATTATTCTGAAACTGGCATACTCCCTTTCTTTTAATTTTTAAATAGTATGAAATATCTAGAAGGTCAGGAGGGAAAAGGAAGCTTGCTAACACCAAAGATTACATACTAGGTCTCTAGGTGACATGTTGAGGTCTCCAAACCTAGAGCAGGGAAATGACAGCATGCAATGGATCCTTCGCCATTTAGTCTGGCATTTTCTTTAGACTCTGGAGAGAATATTTTTGCCAACATGTATTCTTAGAATGAACAGTATGTCCCTGTCAGGAATATATTCTGGAATGCCAGATGGTTGACAATGGTGAACTGGAAGACATGTAAACTAATAGATGATTTATTTTCATAGAAAAATATTTATTTATTTATTTTCATAAGCAATACGTTTTAATTTTTTTCCTCTTTTTTAATTGAATAATTGCTATCTGGTTTGAAATGCATTGTCCATATTGTTGTGATATGATGTTCATTAAAATGAAAAGATCAGATTCAAAGGGAACAAGCAGATCTGGCTTATATAATGTGTTACTGATGATGTGCACATACAAGAAACCATTGGCTATCTTACTATCAAACTGTCTGAAAGTAATCATGAAAGTAATTTAAATTAAACCCGGGGCGAAAAATAAGTTGATGTATTGTTGGAGCCCAAGTAGGAAGGAACATCCAAGGAGGGTTTATACCTGTGTAGCTTTTCATAACACGTAACAAATTGTACTTGCAATTGGTTTTAAAAGCAGTTCATTATAAAGCAGAATAACCTACTGAGTTCATAGTCCAGTTTCAGATAAAATCTTAAAATATTATGAAAGCCTACTTTTGTTCCCTAAAAGTAAGGCTTGTACAAATATTTAGCATGTTTTTCTAACACATTTATTTTAAAATGAGAACACGAATCTGACCAAATGCTTTCTGATTGTTGATTGGGAATATACTTGACTTAGAAAGTTTAAAGCTAAACTAATATGGAACAAAAATACTAAACGGTAGTGTGAGTTTATAATCTAAAATGAACATAAATGTTATATAATCAGGCTGCTAATAACATTTTTTTAAGAACTGAAGAGGATAGAAACTTAGATTTATCTTGAAACAACTGCTAGATGTTGTTAATATTATGTTTATCATAAGATAATTTACCCTTTTCTAATATACAGCAATTACATTTTCACAATTTAGTGCAACTATCACTCATTCTGCAATGCAAAGATATTTGCCCAAATATTAGGAAATAGAAACTAAGCTGCAATTTTATGTGTACTACCTGGGAGTCAATCCTATGGATAGGAACATACTTTTGAGAACACATACATAGGATTGGCTCATAGAATTCCTATCTATTTGCAAAAAATAAAGGAATGTAATGAAATTCTTATATTAGAGACATTAGAGAACTATAAATGTGTATATTTTACTTGAGAAATATCAATCTAACTGCACACATTTTTGTCATAAGTAGCTGTGTCAGAATGATAAAAGTGTACGATAGTTACAGTATTTATTTGATTTTATACCATAAAACATGTGGATGCTCTGTTACTTCATTCAACTGTAAGCTGCTTGAGAGTTAGACTAAGGTTAGAAGTATAAAGTGGCACTAGCTCCATCCCAACCAGTTAGGCTATTTTGGAATTTGAGATTTCTTCCATGCTAGTTAAAAAGTAATAATAATACATTCTAGGTAACAATTTGCTGTTGCTTCATAAAAATAAAAACCAGTTGTTCCAGACACCCTAACAGTTGATTCAGTTTGCTGTTTTACCTCTTGGGCTCCATAAGCCATCTCTATTGTTACCTTGCTATCAATCAATCAGAGAAGAGCTGGAAGGGACCTTGTATGTCATCTAGTCCAACCCCCTGCTCAAACAGGAGACCGTATACCATTTCTGACAGATGGCTGCCCATGTTGTAGATATAGCCACATAAATGTACTCTCATAACCGCTTGCAAGGTGTCCTTGAAACTCTTGACTGCTTCTGAAATTAATTTGTGACATGGAAATCTATCTTTATCTTTTCTCTTTTCACGTTAAGTTTTGGAATCCTAAAGGCATTCAAACTGAAGTATCTCCACCTATCAGATGAAAAATATTAGTATGATTACTTTGTTCTATTCATTTCTCTTTAAAGTAATGATGTAATCCGTCAGGCATAAGTGGGCCAATATGCCAAGGATGTGTGCTCTTCCTTTATACATCATTTAATATGATATAAATATGTGCCTCACGTATGGACACTTTATATCTAAGCAACAGTATAATCCACAGGTTACTACGAATGGCTGTTGTCCTAAAAATATGAATACGGAGGAATTTGCAATGGGTGAACATGCCTAACCTAGCAGGCTCTGTTACGATAGCGCAGGGCTAGAGTATGTCATCATGCCTTGGCCATTTTGCAGTGAAATCCTTTGATGGAATTCTTGAAATAGTCAGAAATGATTGCCCAGATGCCAACAATAGAATTGAATAAACAAGCAGATGCTTTGACAAAGTATTTTTCAAGTTCGTCTTTTCAAATTTTATTACTATTTGGTCCTTAGGTTACTTCCAATTGCAGTCTTTGCCTAGATTTTGTACTCATTTCCAGGTATAAGAAGCAGAAGAAATAGTAAGTTCACTTTACAAACTAGGGAAGCCTTGCAAAACTGAAAGGATCATATAACTAGCCAAAAATACACATGCTGGTGTCTGTCAAAGTAACTTTCAGCAAGCATCATCAAACCTCACTACTTGGTTCTTCCTTTCCTTTCCTTTCCTTTCCTTTCCTTTCCTTTCCTTTCCTTTCCTTTTTCCTTTCCTTCCCTTCCCTTCCCTTCCCTTTCTCCTTCCCTTCCCTTTCTTTTCTCCCCTTCCCTTTTTCCCCCTTCCTTTTTCTTCTGGGATTTTTTAAAAGTTAACTTTTAAGCCCTGCTTAAATTATCTAATGGACTTTTTATACAAACATATCCAGAAGAAAAAAAAGTTAGTAATTATTATCTCAGACGCGAACAGGTTTGTATTGCAAAATGTGCTCTGCAGTTAGAGCTACAAAGCATATCGCCTGCTTGTCATAATTCATTTTAATGGAATTTGCAAAAACAGTTTCAACGCATAAATAAAGAAAAGGCAGTTGTTTAAAGAAGAGCGAAGGAAGAAGAACGGGAGACATATTTAGGCAATCCCTCTTTGAAATATTTATTCCTACTAAGCAGATGGTTGCAACTGTTCTCTGCCAGATTTCCTTTCACACAGTATAACCCACATGCTGTGCCACCCAGTTTAGCTAGGCTGTACTTACTGGCGTGCCTTGCCCGGTGTTTGTGAGGTCTGCTGGGTTCCTTTTCAGAGGGCTGTTCGTCTTCCCCCTGCTCTGTGCCTTCTGATGAGATTCCCAAGGAGACTACAGAAGGAGGTGCTTCTGACTGCCCTCCTTCCACTTGAGACTCTACACACCCCTTTTCAGCCAGAAATCTGGATGCTTCTTTTGCCTGGTCAGAACAGTCCAGAATCACTTCAACCTTAGTTAGAGAGGGTTCTCTTCTCTCACCTTCACGAGACACTTGGATCTCTTTGCCACCAACAATCTGGACTATCTTGCCTGCCCACTGGGCAGAAGGCTCTTTTACCCAGCTAGTCGCTTCTTGTGTTAGGATCGATCCTGTCTCCAGGGGCTTGCTCTCTTGGACCTCCACAATCGTCAGACCAGACCCAGTGCTGCTGCTTTTATTCCTGTCAGGTGGAAAGGACAACTGTAACTCAACTGTAGAGCCAGGCTTGCCTCCAGTGAAGGCGGATGCCTCCGTGCAGTGTACTTTAGGGGCTTCGATCACTTTGGGAGGGATTTTGTAGCAGGGGATTATTTCTTGCTTTGCTCCAGAAAAACCCACAATAGTTTGCTCTGTATTTGTTGGGAATGTTTCCTCAGTTGGCACTATGATCTGCAATTCCTGGTGGGGACTTGGCATTGCTGTTCTGATTTGTAGTGTTGTGCTTTCTTTATATTCCTTATTTTCAATGTCAGTGAGGTTTTCATGTTCTAGTTCAGGACTTAAAGTTTCATTTGCCCCATTGGAGAATCTGCAAATATACAAATATACAACAAATTGAATAAAGTGTGCATAATTTGATATTCACGACCTTGCAAACCATTTTACATATTAGTATTATATATAGAAAACCGCCAGTTTGGTGTAGTGGTTAAAGCATCAGGCTAAAACTGGGAGGGCGCACTGCAATGGCTAATATAAATATGATCTGGAAAAGCAAATATATTGATATCAATACAAAAGGCAGGCTAGTTAGAACAATAATCTTCCTTATAATGATGTATGGAAATGAGAACTGGACACTAAGAATGGCTGATTGAAGAAGTGTCACTGCAAATCCTATTACAGGCTATGCTATTCTTACTATACATCTAAGGCTACAATTCTGGCTAATAATATGCACACTTTCTAACTGTCTGTATAGATTATTATTTTTTTTGCCAGAGGTGAATTTAAAATAAAATTAAAAGTGGGCTATAAATTTGGAGAGCCTAAATCTACATGGTACAGTCATTTAAAAGCTATATATGGTAAATGAAAACCACATTGCTCAGTATTGCTGAGTGATTCTTCACAACTAGTTTGTACCAATTGCTAGAAATACAATTTGACTTAGGACCAGCCCATAACATTTATTCAAACATGATGGAACCAGTGTGAAAGACAAACATATTAATTTATGAAGTCCTGTGATTGTAGCTGGTTTTCATCACATTGTGTTACTTGGACAATCAATGCTTGTGCTTCATCCATATACACAATAAATTCATAAACATTTCCTTGTAAGAAGGAAGACTGGGGGTAAGCCAGATAATTGTTAATCTTTATTGGTAGCTTGGGTTCTTGGGTTGTATATGTGCAGGGAAATATCAAGAGGGGGTGGGGGAGACAGAGATAAAAAGAAAGAAAGGAAAGAAAGGAAAGAAAGAAAAAAGAGAGGGAGGAAGGGAGGGAGAGAGAAACAGACAGAGACTAGATTTTGAAAACCTTTATGTTTGTATGTATGTATGTATGTATGTATGTATGTATGTGTGTGTATGTATATATATATGTTGTATTTGTACTGATAAATAAATAAAGGGAGACTAGGATAGATCTATTTCGAGCTAATTAGCTCTCATCAGCTAGCCATACCCTTACTGGGATTAGAACCCAGGCTGTATATATCTTAGGCAGGAGTCTTAACCACTAAGCCACGGGTTCTCTTCCTTATCAGTTGAGCCAGGGAAATAAGTATATATTTGTGTTACAACCCCTGGTATGCCTAAATATGGGAGGAAGGTCACACTCCCTCTTTAGGCATACCAGGGGTTGTAACACAAATATATATATATATATATATATATATATATATATATATATATATATATATATATATATATATATATATATATATATATATATATATATATATATATATATATATATATATATATATATATATATATATATATATATATATATATATATATATATACACATACATACACACACACACACACACATATATATATATATATATATATATATATATATATATATATATATATATATATATATATACACATACATATTTTCTTTACAGTCTCACACACACTAAACTGAAATATCTGGCACTTATTGGTAAGAATCATGTACTTTCCTCAAATAATTACTTATCCTGTCAGGAATTTGGTCAGAAAACTCAACTTTCTCAATTCTCCACAAATTCAAATTCATTATGTATTTGCTAATTGGTAAAGATCAACTTTCTCAATTCTCCACAAATTCAAATTCATTATGTATTTGCTAATTGGTAAAGATGACCCAGGAGATCAATTCCAGTTCTTTTACACTCATTATTCTCTCTCTGTCAAAGTGTTTCTATATATGAAGGCTGAACCAATTCAAAACTGGTATCATCCATGAGTGATTCCATGAGGCCCTGGGCATTTATTAAGCCAGTTAAATTCAGAAATCTAACAGTTCAGGTCCTGCTGCAGAGAAAATGCTGAAAACGCTTTTGCAAGATCTCTTTTAAGGCTCTGGAGCAGTTTCCTCCCATTCTCATTACTTTCTGCCTCCCCTGAAAATCATTGTTGTGATGTCCTCAGAGAGAAGTCCATACAGAAGTCCATTTTTAATTTGTTGGGATACTTTAACACAAGGAGAAATGTGCAATAGCACAACACTCTGCTTAGAATTGGGAAAAGGCTACGTAAAGCCAGTGGTTCTGTGGAAGGGACTTTAGTGCAGATACCTAAGCACCTTTTCTCTGTCCTGACAATATAGGTACTAATATTTTGCTAATATTACTTTGATTATGCAATGCAGTAGGAATTAAATTGGCAAAGAAGACATGGGTGATTCTTCTTATTTCTCCTTCCCTTATATAAGTTACAGTATCTGCACAGTACTTAAGATGAGTGCAATTGAGATGCAATTATTGAACTGACGTAGTCAATGCTTCAATGGGAGGGAGGGAGGGATGAAGGAAGGATGGAAGGATGGAAGGAAGGAATGGGAGGGAGGGAGGGATGAAGGAAGGAAGGATCCAAAAACTGTAATTTAGAAGAGAAAACCAGGAAGACTTCATATCATGATACAGTACCTTATGATTAGCTGATATATTTGCATTAATAAATGTTGCATTACAGAAATATTATCTATCTCTACAAACTTGATTTTAAAGAATTTAAATTCTATATACTGTAGCTCTAAAATATCATCATAGAGAATAAAGTTGCATACGGTAATAACATAAAGAAAAACATTGATCTTATTAATCATTGTTCAACTTGCAATGGCACATAATCTGTCATTCATTCATTTATTCATTCATTCATTCTTCATTTACCACACACTTACTCACTCACTCATGTATGTGTTTCTGGATTCAGTTCAAAATGATTGTGACCAGCTACTTAGGAATTTGCCTACAAATTCCTAAACTTTCCTGGGCATTAAGATCTGTTAAGTTCACAATCTAAAAATCACCAAGGCAAGATGGGTGGCATATAAGTTTCATAACAAATAAAATATAATAAATAATTAAAAGAATGTGATTCATAGGCTAATGGTTAAGGCTGTACTTTATCAGGAGGGGAAATACATCTGAATTCCTTTTACCTTTTGATAAGCATTTGAAGAGTGTCAGTCAGGCCTTCCATCAGAAGAAGAACTTCAGAATAAGTCAACTCAGCACAAGGGTTGCCATTAATAGATACCACTTCATCTCCTTCACATAACCCAGCCTTGGATGCTTTGCTCTTATTTCGAATCTAAAAGAGATTTGAATTTTTTTTAAAAATGAAATCATTATTCATCAACCAGTATGTTTGGCTTTTTTTTTTAAAGGGAAAATAGACTTGTCAAAACATCTGAGTTGATGTTTTTTCTTTATAGTAAAGAAATAGATTCCTTATACAGTTTTAAGCCATCAAAAACTTTTGTAATAATTATCAGTTTCAAATTTAGATTTTAACAATACATAATTGCATATGATTTTTTTTTAACAAACCAAGAATCTCAGAAACTATTGTAGCACTGGACTATGCTTTGTCCTGCATTCAAAATGCTAATGAGAGATTTGTCATGTGAATGGATCGGTGATTCAATTAGTTCATTACTATAACAGTACTTCAATACATATTTAAATTCAGCTACATATAAGAAGGCTGGGAAAGGGGACTATGAAGCTAACTGGTTATTCACATAGCATATAAATCTTACCATTGCACATTAAAGAGAAAAATGTAACTACTAATTTAAAGAAATAACCAAATATGAATATCACTTTAATAGTACAGTAGGAATATCTGCAGCCAGCATTTTTTTTCTATCTCTAAATGCAGCTCAGGAAATCAACAGTAATTGTACTTGAGTGTTGCTAATACTGCATTAACCTGTAGAGCAATATATATATATAAATGTTTTCCTTTGTAAGTTACTATAAGCAGGGAATGCTTTCTTTTTTTCAATAATCATATAATGTTTCTCTGTGCATTCTGAAATTCCAATCTAAAATGGTAAAATGCAATATTCTACTTTGATCTTCTATTTTACCCTGTTGCATACGTAGGCCTGATTTGGTATCAATGGAATTAATGTGAACTTAAGAGCCTTATGGGGGGGGGGGGGTTGACTTTCTTCCAAATGTGACATCTCCTGCCCTACCAATATTCAACATTCCTGCAAGATTCGCTAAGCATGAGTCATACTGAGCTGCATTAAAAATAACTTTAAAACCCAAACTCTTGGCTCATTGGAAACCCAGCTGCTTACACAGACTGGGTTAGACAGAGATTGGGATTTTAGTAGAATTAAAAAGACACAAGTCTTCATCAAAGCGTTTCCATTTTTAAATGAGACCTGAAATGTTTAATGGTACCAAGACCAGCATTAAAATCTACATTTTTGTATGTTTGCATAGTAAAAGAGGATAACGTTTTGATATGAGCTGCAACATTAGCTGGACTGTTGCATAAGCACTAGATATATTATCAAATATGGGCATGCACATTTGCAAAGACTTGGAAAATAGTTTGAAGAACACCCAGCAGTGCAATAACCCAGGCATAATAAAAATAATAGTTTCAATAATTAAAGAATCCTGAATTCCTATGCCTTCTTAACACCCATATGTGATGCTGCTTTACTCATTAAGTCATACTTTAGGTATTAATGTTAATAGGGAAGGAACTTTTGTGCATACAGTTCCACAAATACAGGTAGCCCTGAAAATCTGGAAAATGATATTTGGTGATAAATGTATAGGCAAGCGAGAACAACATTGAGGAATGGGAAAGTAAGATCTAAATGTTTGCACAATTTATGGCATTGCACGTTGCACTTAATGGCATATCTGAAACTATGTGCGATAGAGCTGGGGTGCATGAATATGCATAATTGATTACACTATAATTACTTAATAAAAAATAAAGCATAGAATAATTGCATTCTGAAGAGTGAGACCATTGGTTCATCCTGTCCCTTATTGTCAAAACTCATTGGATTTCACACAAGAGATTCATCAGGAAGGTTATGCAATGCTTCAGAATGTCTATGAAAGAGGTGCTTTTGAATGTGAAGAAGTGTGACATAATAAAACTATGTCTATTTCCAGGAAGCAACCATGTGAACTTTTTATCAGACAGGGCTGCTTTAATAAACTGCTGTTGATAACTGGTGTGGTCATGTGATACAGTGCTCTATGGCTATATTACTTAGTGACTGCAATTCCAGTCCCAATTGTGTATGTGTGGGTGTGGGTACACACACACACGGACACAGGTACACATACATGCATATGTATATATGTATTTGTGTTACAACCCCTGGTATGCCCAAATATGGGAGGAAGCTCACTACTCCCTCTTTCTGTCCTTTGGCTCATTACAGAAAACCATCCAGGCAGAAAACCATATTTTTATTTTTAATGTTGCCTTTTTATATTTGTGTTGTATTCGTGCTGATAAATAAATAAAGGGAGACTAGTATAGATCTATTTCAAGCTATTTAGCTCTCATCAGCTAGTTCAAATCCCAGTAAGGTTATGGCTAGCTGATGAGAGCTAAATAGCTTGAAATAGATCTATATAGATCTATACTAGATCTATAGTACACTTGATCTATACTATACTAGATCTATACTATACTAGATCTATACTATTCTAGATCTATACTAATCTAGATCTATACTATACTTTAAATAGATCTATACTAGTCTCCCTTTATTTATTTATCAGCACAAATACAACACACAAACACACACACACACACACACACACACAGAAAGTTAAATGAAGTGATAATGGAAAAAGAAATGTCAATACTTGGCACAGATTCAGTCTTAATTCACAAATAAAGTGTTGCTTTCTTCAGTGGAATTGGTACTTCAATAATAGCTTTATACTAGTATTTTCTTCTTTTCCTTGCAGTCTGTAAATATCCATAAACATCATCCACAACAGCAAAAACTGATACCATTTAATATTTGGTTAGATAAAAACTTGATGTTGAAGAACATGAAAAAGCTGAAAAGTCATATGTCAGTGCAAGGATGAGGTTGTTATTACAGTGTTCATTGTATCACTCATTTTTTGATATCAGGTATATTTTCCTGAACATTGAATTCTGTTAGATTTTTATTTCCACCATGCAATTTTCCTGTGGTGACCATTGTGGCAGCTGAGTCACATCAATGCTTAACCCATTTTAACTTGGTTAAAAACTACAATTTACCTTCATACCATTTTGCCACCTTCACACTGCTTTGCAGCCAGACCTTGGCTAAGCATACTTTAAGCTCTATGAATCCGTCCTTCAAAGAAATTGCAAATCATAAGGCTCCTGAGAACAATTTCAAGTGAGTAATCCTTGGCATTGTTGTGAGCCATTCATCTTAATTGTATAAAATACCAAGCGTTCATTGGGATAATAACAAAGCACTCTCTGTAGCTTTTTGCTCCGGCCATAAAAGATAAACATTTACAAATATGGTGTGGTATGCTGTGAATGTGTTTCCTTGAGGAAATACATAAACATTCATGCTGCCTTGGAAAAAGCAAACTTTGGAACTGTTTGATACCAGTTGCTATGAAATAGAATGGTTGTTGCTTGGAACATCAATACAATTTGTTCCCATTTTGCATTGTATTTGCTATAATTTCTAGCAAGCATGGCATTTGAACTCAAATCCACTATAGTCACAGACCTTGTATACCATTCCAGTATGATTTAAAATAGCCTTCTATATGGTAATGTGATAATAGATATGTGGTAACGTACTAGTATTTATTCTCTTACAACAGAGAAGTATGTATACTTTACAAAATAATGCATATTAAAGGAATATCTCCCTCTATAACATGATATAAGGAAGGAACAAGTGGTGTAGAACCGGTTTGGTCTAATGGTTAAGACACCAGTCTATAAACCAGGAAACAGTGATTTCTAGTCCTGATTTAGGCATGAAAGCAGCTGGGTGACCTTGGGCCAGTCACTCTCTCTTAGCCCAACCCACCTCACAGAATTGTTCTGTGGAAAAATGTAGGAAAGTATGCTGGATATGTCTTTGAATATTAGTAGCTTGGGTTGGTAGTAATGTTGTTGGTTTGAGCTCCGAGCTTGATGATTTGGTTGCAAACGTTTCATCCCCATTTGAGGAGACATCTTCAGTGTGCTTTGGATTGTGCTTGTTTGAGGGAGCACTGGCCTTTAAATACCTTTCTGAGTCCTGGTCTGATTTCTGGTTGTGTGATTGGCTGGATGTAGTTGCTGAGTCATAGTGCTTTGTAACTGTGATGACCTGGGGCATGGCACAGAGGCCACATAGGCAGCTGGCAGTTCAAACCACTCCTTTATTGCTCAAAAATTCCCATATTTCTGGCAAGTCCCAGAGCAAAGTAATTACAATCTCTCTCTCTCTCTCTCCCTCCCCCCCTCTCTCTCTCACACACACACACCTCCAGCAGCCTGTCCAGCCCAACACTGTGAGCACAGTGGGTGCAAAGCAAGAAATCCAGCAGGGAAAGTCAATGAGTCCAGGAAGCAAAGTAGCAAGGTAATTAATCCAAGAAGCTAGGAAGAAAGCAGGAATTCAGGAAACTTCTAACATCGGCAACAGCACTCAACACTCCAGGAATTCAGTGTTTGTTCCCAACAAATTCCCCTCCCTACAGCGTCTTCTTAAGTCTCAGGTGTGTGCCTTGGGGAGAGGGGTGGGGTGCTCTCCTACTGAGTAGTCGGGTCAACCTATGCTGTTCCCACCTTCTCTCCACCCTCCATGCTCGAGGATCAGAAGGGGGGGCTCTTGCTCATTGCCTGACCTCTGTCTCTCATTTTCACTGCTTATCCTCTTTAGGTTATCCTGCCCCCCATTCCACCCTGCCTACAAGCCGTCCCAATCCTGAAAGGCCCTGGCCTGACTTGGCTTGCTCCTCCCCATTTTCCTCCAAAGCCAACGTAGCTGCCCCCTCGATCTCCGTTGGCTCCAGTTGTGGATTGTCTTCCTCTGCAGAATCAGGCTGGGACGGGGGCATGACAGGAACCCATGCAAAGCCAAGGAGGGAAAGGGAATTCCTGGAAGCCTGGTTTTCCACCAATAAATCAAATAGCAGACACAATGACATTGACCCAATCTACCAACCACTTAGAAGGAAAGAACAACATCAACCACCATCCTGAAGGCAGCATTTAAAGACCAACAAACAGTCACACTGCAACAAAGTTATAACTTGACAGAACATAAGAAATCAGACCACATCACACACAGCTGATCACATCAACCCGAAACCACACCATGACACCATCAGAAGACATCTGAAGAACACCCCCACCATTAATGTACTTCACACAGGCGGTACTTAAAACCAAGGACTATGACTTAGGAACTACAGCCAGCTAATCACACAACCCAAAATCAGAAAGGTATTTAATGGCCAGTGCTCCCCAGATAAGCACAATCCAAAGCACACTGAAGATGTCTCCTCCAATGGGGACGAAACATTTGCAACCAAATCGCCAAGCTCAAACCAACAACATATGTTAGATATGTTCGCTACCTTATCTTATTTGTAAAAATAATAAAAGTGGGATAAAACTAAATAAAGTAAGGAGAATATGCAATTTTCCATATTCCATATAATTAAAGACTATGATGGAAGGCTGGTGTTAAGCGATTTCCCCATCCTTGTGTTCTCTGGTGAATTATAGCTCCCAATGATCTTCAGCAAAAAGCATTCTGGAAACAAAAATTTTAACATGGTTGAAAAGGTAAACCCACAGCCCTAAATTCTCTATTTCCCACTTAATCCCTTCTTTCTTTCTCTCCAGAGAAAGCAAAGGCTCAGGAGCCTTTGTTCTCAAAATTATTTGGATAATTTCACATGGCTCAATAAGGCTTTTATACTTCAGGGCTCTAAACCTCGATCCAGTAGTTTGTATTTGATAGCACTACTTAAGAGAGTTGTCTAAAATCAACAAGATATGAAAAGATGCTTTAAAAGGACATCCTGACTTCCTTCCAGTTTTATGAACTTTGACTCTCAGAATTTCCCACCCATCATAACCATCACTGAGATTTCTGGGAGTTGAAGTCACACATATCTGGAAGGCCACCAGGTTTGAGAAAGCTTTTTAAAAGCATATTTTAATGTATTTATTTATTAAATACAGCATACCTAATCCACAGTGACTCTGGATCTAGATGAAACATTTTTTTTCCATAATAATGATGAGGATCTTTAATTCATCACAGCAGCTGTGACAGGAATACAATTTTGTGAAGTGTATCAACATTTTGTTCTGGCCTCTTTTTAAACAGAATTCTGGTGAAGACAAATTCCCATCATTTAAGACAACATTATCTTTCTATGCTAGATCCCTTCTGATAAGCAGGATACTTTTTTGTGTATCTTAAATATCCTGATGCTACACAACAGCTGCCTGCTAGAACTTTCAAAGGTTTCCTTTTCTTTCCTCTGTTGCAGAGAATGTTGTTCCCCATGAAAGGTGAGTACTAGAAGATAAGAGTCTTCTTTTAAGCATCTTTGATTAACCACAGAGTATTGCATGGGAATATGTTCCATTAATCCAAGACCGAATTATTTGGAACATAATGTCTATCTTTCTTGAGATTACCTTTCTATCTTTTTGTAGTCCATCCTATAATCAGAGCCTGACCTAGGCATAACACTATATTGTGTTTGGCTAAATCCACACAGTCACCCACACGCTTGTGACGTCCCGACTGGACTACTGTAATGCTCTCTACATGGGGCTCCCCTTGAGATGCACCCGAAGGCTGCAGTTGGTTCAGAATGCGGCCGCGCGGGCAATTGTGGGAGTTACTAGGTACTCCCACATAACACCTCTCCTGCGCGGGCTGCACTGGCTACCTGTGGCTTTTTGGGTGCGTTTCAAGGTGCTGACTATCATCTTTAAAGCGCTCCATGGCACAGGACCTAGGTATTTGCGGGATCGCATCCTGCCCCATACATCCCTTCGGCTGATCCGCTCTCACAGGGAGGGACTCCTCCGGGTGCCGTCCACTAGGCAGTGCCAGCGGGCGGTGCCCAGGAGCAGGGCCTTCTCTGTGATGGGCCCGACCCTCTGGAATGACCTCCCCCCCGATATCAGAATAACCACCGATCTCTGCTCCTTCCGTAAGAAGCTTAAGACCCACCTGTTCAATTTAGCTGGCCTGGCCTAATCGCAGTTTAGTCCCTCAAGTCTGTATTTTAAATTTTTAGGGGTGGGTTCTTAGGTTGTTTTTAATTTTTATCACTTTGTACAGCCTATTGTTTAATTCAATTTTATGGGAATTTAAGGGTATTTATTTTTGTATACGGTTTTTTATTGAGATGTCTGTACACCGCCCCGAGTCCCTTCGGGGAGAGTGGGCGGTCTATAAATCTAATAAATCTAAATCTAATCTAAATAAAGACTAATAACTGCAAGCTAACAAAATATATACCAGCAGACCTTAGAAATCATGTGAGTAATGAACTACGTTCTTGTGATACCTTTACTAGTGTTGGTTCCCAGTTCACTTTCGATTCCAATTTAAGTGGGCGTCTCTTATTTATAAAACTGAACTGAAACACTGACTCATAGGCATTCCAACAGGGCTTTCCAAACCAACAGTTGTCATCATCTCACCTTACCAACCATTCTATCAAAGAATCTGAATTTTATCATGATTGAAACAAAATCCCCACTTTTATCAAGAATTTCTAACTTAACTAACATTGCTCAAAAGAGTTATTTATACTTCTCCATCTCTCAACACACGTTCTCTCAAGACTTGAAGGTTTCGAAAATAAATACTGCTCAAATGCAAAAAGATATGCAAAAAATGCTCCATGTCTTTCTTCCATGCCACATTTTGCTGACTGTAATCACCCCCATATTCCCACATTTCCAAGTAGGGAATCCAGAAAGTTGCTACTGAATGCACATATGTTCCCTGATTGACAACCAGCAAGTGGAACACAGGCGTCCTCTTTTCCTTCCCTGCCCAGTTTTGTACTTCCCATCATGCCTTGCAGTTCATCCTTCAGCCCATTCCTAAGTACTTAGCCATCTGGAGATTGCTTTCTGTCTTACTGCAATAAAGGAGTCATTCTTTCAAATGGCTCTGCTTGTAAAAACCAGAAATTCTAGGGCAGTTAGCAGGAGTACCACTTAGATCTTGTCTGCATCCTATACATGGTACGCCAGTTAAAAGTTGAGAACCGGTATTCTATATTACACTCACTTGCAATATTTTCAAAGGACCAATAAATATTTTAAAATAAGAATTTCTTAACCAAAAGCCTTGAAATTGAATAGAAAGGTCTAAATTGTATTTAAAATAAAATTTCACCTGAAGCAACAGAGCAGTACGTCTTGAGCATTTAAGAATTCATTGGGTTAGGGTGGCAGTGAAAATCTAGCACTGCTAACAGATGTTTGGGGAAAAATGATGAGTTGCTTTAGTTCTTCTGTATATTTTCATTCGTAACTTCATACGCTGAGACCAGGTAGAATGTTTATTTTAAAAAATAATTCTACTTCTTACTTTCAGATAAATGCTTAGAAATGAGTTCATATTGAAGCATTAAATTGTTCTGCCGACATGCTTCAATGCTCTTCCATTTCATTTGAAAAATAAAATTAAAGTAAAATAAACCTAGGCAGTTTGTGTTAGAATTTAATTGTATAAATATCTTTAGCACAAGCTATCCTTTTTTCACCTATGTTGGAAAAATGCAGAAGGCAGCCTCGACAACCTGTCAAGTCTGTTGCAACAATAACATACTGAATGATAACAGAAATTGCTTGCAGTATTGAATAATGCATACCGTGCCTCAGGAAATACTACACCTAAATCTGATCAGCGGTAGATTCAAAGTCACTTATTTTCTCATCTGAAAATGAGAACTTTGGTAATAAAATAGGGAAGGCATCACTTGAGATTAAACTCACATCATAATATATCAGACTGCAGTTTATGTGAAAACTTCCATCTATATATTTGTGAATGTGGTCACTTTTTATATGTTATCTGAATAGACAAGAGTTGCTTATGACTAAAACAGATGTTTGCTTTATATAACACTACAGTGCAGAAGTGACTTAGTAAACATATATCATAAAGGCAGAAATTTACATCTGAATATACATGTCTACAATTAACATAGTAAATTAGTATATGCTATTTTTGACACGTATTCTAACTGTCTCTCCATATTTAATTAAAATAATGTTTGTAACATGATGACTCAGTTACTTTGGATTCTAAATTGGGCTACTAAAATACAAAACATGCTATGTCCCAACAAGTAAACCATATAACAGATTAACACAATGGCCTAATTCACACAATATGCTAATGCAATGTTTGGCTTCTCACAAATTGCTAAACCTCAAACTATGCAATCACTCTAGCATGCTAGTGAATGTAAAATCACCTTGTGAGTTTTGTCTCGCAGATATCTCCCCAATGTACCAGGTGAAAAGTGATGGAAACTCTAACAAACACTTAATTCAATTTTACAGCTGAAACAATATGTAAAATAATATCTCAGGGCTCAAATATAACTCATATATATATATATATATATATATATAACAAAAATATAACTTCTAATTATTTTTCACTACAATGAATGGATTTGCAATTCTGGCAGACAAAAATCCACTCATAGTTACACAGCAACATCCATCTCATAAGTCCAATTTACACTATGGGATTAACTAATTCAAAAGAGGTTTTTAAAAAAATACTGATTCAGTTCCCTAGAAGGAAGTTAAAACATTTCAGACAGATATAGGTCCAACTCTTCATAAACTGTTCCTGTGAAATATACTCCACCATCTCCCTGGGTAACCGATTAATGATCAATATGACATGACTTCAGGTACATACATTTTTTCCCCTTAGTCTTTTTTGATCTAAGTGTTCTATGTTGGGCAAAACAGTTGGGCAAAAGGGTGCATCATAGCACACACTTTTTCAACCAAGTAGGCTAACTTACTGATTGTGTCCCAAAGCTTGGATCTATAATTCCTGTGGAATTAAAATTTGGCAAATTTTATAAAACATTTTATGACATAAAACATCATAAAATGTTACCTTTAGTCAACTGCTAATGTTTGACTGTGCTGTACTGTTCAACATGGGCTACTTTCAGGGCAGAGAAATATCTGAATATCTTCCTGAATTTTAAAGAATTTCTCCAGTGCATTAGAAGCTCTCCCATTGTTGAAGGCCATAGTTATGGAATTTGGCAAGAAAATATTTCTGAAGCAATGACCCAATGGGTCATGGGTTGTCTAATCAAATCTAAACATGCCCAGATCCTTTGCTCTCTCTTCATAAATTTAGTCTGAATAGTAATTGAGGTATCTCGAATCTGAAAAGGACTGAATGAGTCAAAATAAACAAAACAATTTCTTATTCGTTGGTAACTATCCTTCCATTGATATGCTTACAATGTGTAGAGCACGATGCAGTAATCCAAACAGCAGGTGACTAAGGCATGGGTGACTATGAGCAAGGCCTTTCAGTCATCTCCAATTTCAGAATTTCATTAGTATTTTGAACAGCCGTGTTGTTTCTTCAACTAGTTTTTTTTCTTTACCTGGGTTTTAATTGTATTGCTGCCATATAACTATTGCAGGATGAATTACTGTCTGATGGCTGAATATCACACCTAAATATATGGCAGTGAAATGGGATAAGACATAGTTCTGGATCCCGTAGAAACATTACCTGGCATGAATGCATTCTTAGGCCTTCTGAGCAATCTTCTTTTCCATTATTCTACGTACTGTATATAATATTACCCTTCCTGGTCCTCTTCTCTATGATTCTAAACATATGGATCAGTATTAAAGCGTAGGCCAAAAGGGGTCTTTTTGACAAGGGCAAAGAAATAACCAATTGCTTGAAGATTTGCTTGAGTTCCAAAAGTTATATCTAAATGGGTACTTATTATTATCATCGTGTTAATGAATGCTCTTTGGCAGGAGTCCAGGGTGACCAACTGAGGAGGGATGAAGTAATGATCCTCAAAATATTATTTGGCAAACTGACGATACAGCACATTTCCCAACAGTGAGCATCAGGCATCATACTGGAGCTCCATGTTTTAAGAGAGGATATTGTGCTAGTCTCTATTTCTATTTAACTGGCGTTTGTTCATGTTTTCTCCATTCTCAAATATCTTCTGTAGAAATAACATTTACATCACCTCTCCTGCTAATGCTTTCAGAGCGTATGACTGGGAGAAGAATAACAGATAGTACTACTCTTAAGATACCACTATCAATTTACCTATACAGCCATTATTATTGCTGGATCCATGCTTCTTAATAAACCTCTTAGAAAAACATTATTTTGGAGTACTAAGGGAAAGGAATTATTTCTTTCCTGCTTTTTCACACAGGTTTTAAAGAGGGAAATAATGAAAACAAAATATCATGAAAACCTGTTCTTGGATTCTCCTCTAACTGTAGGACCGGGACCAAGGAGGTCATTAAAGAACTTTGGTTGTACGAAAAAGTATACATTTGTACACTCCTTCCACACAAAGAAGGTTCTTGTAACAAGGAAGTACTGGAATCTCTGTGCAACTCAAGCGAACGTGCTTGTTTTCACCTCAATGTATTTTTGCTTTCTAGGCAGCATCAGTTCCAAAATTGCTGGAATCGTGTTGACTACCCATTATGCTTGATCACAATTACAGCAGAAATAAGCTTCAGTGCAGCTGCTCATTATATCTTCAGTCCCCTGGGCCTGTTTCTTCCAATGGGTCTAGTTAATTGTTTTCCTGCCTGTGGTGACACAATAAACCAGGAAGATATACTTCCTTTTGCCCAGAGGGAATAATGGAAGCAGCACAAAGTGAGGTAAATATATTTTATAAGGATCTTTTTCACTCAGTATGCAATTATCACTCACAGTGATGTCATTTGTCAATGCTGAAATGAGCATTCAAAGTGGTATTTTTTGCTACTTGCCTCATCGCTCAAGTAGCCTTCCAGTTAGCACCAGGAGCTACAAAGCAGACAGAAATCCAGTCTGTGCCTAGCTTGTAAGTAAAGCAGTTATAGCAGGAATTAACACAGTGCTCAGATTTCTGGGGAATGGCTTAGTCTCTGTCTGCTGCTTCTTGCAACACTTCCTTTAGTTGCTGTTTTTAACAAAGAAGAATATACAGAATAGAGGGTAGGGTGTTTTCTCACCATATACGATTAGTATCACATTAGAAATATTTTTACTCTAAACCTGCTACTAAATCCCCTGGGGTTACCAAGAAAAAAGAGACCCA
Source organism: Natrix helvetica (assembly GCF_964273705.1). Classification (NCBI taxonomy): domain Eukaryota; kingdom Metazoa; phylum Chordata; class Lepidosauria; order Squamata; family Natricidae; genus Natrix; species Natrix helvetica. Next base: position 40,057,618 of record NC_138558.1, read on the forward strand.
CTATTTTTCAAAAGAATAGTTATCACTTTAAATGCATGATAAACACATTTGTTTAAGGTCAAGACATTAGAGCCCCAAGTTCCATCCCAAACTGACACGTTTCTCTTAAGTTACACTTGTTTAATGGAACATAAAAAAGCCTATTAGTTCACAATAATTTTGTCTCTTTGTATGGTTTTTGGACTTTTGACCTGACAAATGGTGGTTTGGTGTGTTAAGCAATCAATATTCACTTTCCAGGACTAAATTAAGGTTGGCAGAGGGCCCAGGACAGGATTTACTTAGAAAATTCTTCAAAATATTAGGCACTTATTCCTCTGTTCATGACTCCACACTGTTTGTCAGTCTTTAGCAGTTTAAGTCCATGTGTGAGATTCAACTTTCCCAGACATTTGACCTTGCCCCTGCTTTGAACCGGAAACTCAGCTGAAATTTCCTGTATTTATTCATTTAGTATATTTCCAGGCAGCTTTTATATTTTTTTTTAAAAAAGGAACAAGTTTATAGTTATAGTTATAGTTTATTTAATTTATAGACCGCCCCCTCTCCCCGTAGGGACTCGGGGCGGTGTACAGACCATTCATAATCAAAACAACAGAAAATAACATAAGACACAGAGCAGAAACAACACACACACACTGTCTGTATATAAAATCCCAAAACCAATTTAAATACTTAAAAAAACAATTTTAAAACCCGTTTAAAACCCCAATATAAAATTTAAAAAGCCATCCAGGAAGGTTTGTAATAGATGTTAAACACAGTTACGATTATAATTATAATTAGGCCAGACCAGCTACTCGAAACAGGTGGGTCTTGAGTTTCTTGCGGAAGGAGCGGAGATCAGAGGTGGTTCTAATATCGGGGGGGAGGTCGTTCCAGAGGGTTGGGCCCATCACAGAGAAGGCCCTACTCCTAGGCACCGCCCGCCCGCACTGTTTAGCGGATGGTACCCGGAGGAGGCCTTCTCTGTGAGAGCGGATTGGTCGCAGGGATGTATGGGGTAGAATGCGATCCCGCAAATAACTAGGTCCCGAGCCATGGAGCGCTTTGAAGATGACGATCAACACCTTGAAACGCACCCGAAAGGCCACAGGTAGCCAGTGCAGCTCGCGCAGGAAAGGTGTTACATGGGAGTACCTAGTACTCCCCATAATAACCTGCGCGGCTGCATTCTGGACCAGCTGGAGCCTTCGGGTGCATCTCAAGGGGAGCCCCATGTAGAGAGCGTTACAGTAATCAAGGCGGGAAGTCACTAGGGCATGGGTGACTGTGCAAAGGGCGTCCCGCTCCAGTAAGGGACGCAATTGGCGCATCAGGCGAACCTGGTGGAACGCCCCCCTAGCCACGGCCGTCACATGATCATCTAGCGACAGCCGGGAATCTAGGAGGACGCCCAAATTGCGTACCCTATCCACTGGGGGCAGTTGTTCCCCCCCAATGGCCAGAGATGGAACACATTGGCTAAAGCGGGGCGCCGGTAGCCACAGCCACTCCGTCTTGGAAGGGTTGAAGTACTGGAATATTGCTCAACAGCTCAATCCAGAATTCCTAGATTGTATTTCTAATCTATTTCTTTTGGTTGCCTTTGCCCTGCCCTGGCCCTCCTTGTAATGTACCTGAACTGCTTACATTATCCATTTTCTGCCTACTTTATCCATACAAAGCCTATTCTGACTTGGAAACCAAACTTTAGAAATGTTGAGGCAATGTTCTCATAGCTAATACGATTCTCCCCTTTTATTTCCCTTCTGCAGAATGAAGCAGCTGTTAAATCCATCATGGCAAACTTCAGGAATAAGTTGCCTTGCCTGGTCAGTTCTGGCTTGGCCTGGTCTTTTTTCTTAAATTACGTTGCATGAATAAAATCAGATCAGTGCCATGTTTGGATTAAAGATTGCATCCATAACCCATGAAATCCATTTCAGTGCTTCTACTGATGTGGCTTCTGGGGATTAAAAATTGTACCCAAGAAAAGATTTAACCTCCAAAATTGTAATTTGAGCAGCCTCAAATCAAAGTCATTCTCTGTTGAATCACACCAAATAAGACTGTTTCCACTTGTGGTTACCTATTTTCATAAGGCTTCGTTGGTCAGCTCATTTATTTTATTCTGTTGCCAGACAATTAAAATAATCCCGGGAACATGTTCCAAATGTCAGCATGAAATATAGCGGTTTTCATGTTGCCTGTCAACTCAAAGCCAAAGAGAAGGCTATTTTTAGACGGGCATCCCATTCACCCACCTATATAAGGCTGTGCTAGAGCGACTGGTGCTTTTGTATAATGCATTCAAGTGACAGATATTTGAAAGAGAAAAGAACTGGTTTTCTTCCCAGGAACAGAACATCATTAGAGGAGAGATTACTGATATTAATATCAAATCAGTCAATATACATTAACATTTATAATAGTGTTTTAATCTTACAAGTGTACTTGCATATTTGTTTCTTTATACTGTATGTATCCTTCCTCTCTGCCTAGTGCCACATATTTTTTTCTCATACATTAATTGATTTTTTTAAAATCTAGGTAAATGATTTTAATATAAGCATGTCTTCTATTTTTTTTTTTACTCTGCAATATCCGAAACTAAGAATTTTTTAAAGAAAACAGGTAATAGTCACTTGGGGCCTTTCTCTACTGCTCACTTGACCCAACATAAAACTAAACCAGCATAAAAGCTGCTGTCCTCACTGCTGATCCCTATCCGGTCTTTATAATTTCTATTCCAGTTTACATGGGTTGCTGGCATCCTCATTTCTGCCGGGAAGACATGCTAAGCAAAGCCAATGATTAAAATATTTGCAGTATTGAATGCCATGATGAAAACTTATGTGGCAGTTGATTGCAGTTGTCCGTCCAAATGAAATGAAGCCGCTTCCTTTACCTGCAGTGATTTAGTTATTACATTTCTTTTTCCTGCCTATCCTACTGCTTAATTGAGCCCTTCCTTTGTGCAGTCTCAGAAATAAGTAGTTGTTGGTTGCTGACATAACCAACATTTTAGCCCTGAGAACCGCTAGCTCCGGGCCTAGCTCCCAGCATGGCTCCAACAAATTTCCCACTTTACAGCCCATCTAAACCATCCTGTATCTCAAATCTTCAGCAGGCTAGAAAGCCATTTCTCCAGCTTCATGTTACAATTCTCCCAGCTATTGATCAACTATTTGGGTATGATCTTTTTCCACCTGGAAGGGGGAAAAAATAGGAGAATCTCCAGGATTCAAGGGGACAGGATAGGACTGCACCATCCCGAAATGACCAATTTGCCCAGCACAACTATGACAGAATAGCCAGATTTCATAAATACCAAAACTATCTCAGGTTGATGAGGGCTTCTTTGGGAAAACACTGCTTTAAAACCAGAGGAGTTAAGGACAATTTCGTCTGCCTCATTCATGTGCTAAGAATGAACTGAAAGCAACATTATGGACACATGATGAAATAAAGATGTTGACAGGCAAATTTTGTATCATGGCCTGGACTTTTTGCTATTATTCACACATTTTATTTCGCTTTATAAAAAATTACTGAAAGCATGTCTTAGAGGCTATGATTCTATATTCTTAGTAATACAGACTGACAACAGAAAAATGATCTATGAAATTAGAATTATGACTTGTTTTCAGTAGAAAATCCTATCAGGTTACGAAGCAGAAATGTCATCCCAATGTTGTCCTAGTTGGACAATGGCATAGTTAACTGTAATGACCATTTGAAACTGTGGCAAACTGTGGATATCAATGCACTTGGAAGGCACTGTCTTTGGAAGGACAACTTTTTGAATTCAACTTACAGAAAGAACCATTAAGACAATGGATTTTAAAGTGGTTTAGTAATCTCAACTGTTGTGGCCCAGCAGGAGCCGTTGGAGCTGCAACCAGACTCCAACAGCGCGGGGCCTTATGAGTCACCTCTGGAAGATGTGGAGGACCCTGGACAGGGTTCCGATCAGAGAGGCTGGTTGGCCACCAGGAGGCACCTGAGGCATGAAGCAGCAGTGAAAGCCAAAGGGAATGTGCTCCTGATGTCATGCCTTGGAGCAGTGGGGAGGAGACAAGGGAGTTGGTCATGGATGCTCGGAAACGGAGGGCTGATAGACGTAGAGAACAACTACACAGATACAGAAGATAATTGGACCCAGGTGGTGGTAATTAGGCTCCTCTCAAGATAGTATATAAGGAGTGACTTTCCTGGAGGCTGGTTGCAGGATTTAACTTAATTACTAACGCTGGAGAAGCTCTCGTGTCTGTTTCTTATCTTGGAAGTCTGGATTGCTGCCAAGGTCTAGTCAGTGTGTTAATTTACTGTGAATAAATCTAGCAGTATTCTTGTCTTGGAGTGCCTTGGTGTATGAAGGGGGGGGGGGTCCGAACACTCGGCTAATTTCTCAAAAGCTGAGCAAGACTAGATCTGATTAGTATTTGAATAGAAAACAATTTAAAAATACCAAGTTTGTATCTAGGAAGTCAAACAAAAAGATGGCATTGTCAAACCAGTTCCAATTGTTACCAAAAGAAGTACATGGACATGAAAATGTAATCATCAGGAGCCAAGATTTATATTTACCCAAAAAAGTACTTCTCAGTGGCCTGAATGATATAAGCCCTAGCAAAAGATATAAAACCCCTGCCCCAAAATATAGTACATTGACACTGAAAAAGATAAATATATCTGGACTGGAGCTTGATTCAGATGCTTTGTCTGCCTTAATCTTTAAGGAATAAGATTGCTTTTGAATCACTGCACATAGGTACAGAATAGCCCCTAACCTTTGCAGCAGCAGTAGGAGCAATGGTTCACACAGCAGACTTCAGAAAGCCTCTGGCCTTCAACACTCAGGGTTAGACGGAATAAGAAGGCTAAATTAAGGACAGAAATTCCATGCTTCCATGCTTTACATCAGAAGGTCAGAGGTGGTATTCAGCAAGTTCTGGCCAGTTCTGCAGAACCAGTATTCGGAGAACCGGTAAATACCACCCCTGACTGGCCCCACCCCCCATCTATTCTCTGCCTCCCAAGTCCCAGCTGATTGGGAGGATATGGGGATTTTGCAGTATCCTTCCCCTGCTATGCCCACCAAGCCACGGCCACCAAGCCTTGCCCATAGAACCGGTAGTATTTTTTTTTTTACAGGTAAAAGAAGAATAATTTTAAGCTAGTGACAGTTACTGGGCTGTATACAATCTCAAACCCCTAGAAGTCAAAAATTGGCTCCAAAATCATGACACTGAATATTGTAGATTGAGGTTGAATTAAACCCCATGCATAGAATTTTTATTCCTTATCTACATAGTACCAGAACAAGCATGTATAATTTGTCTGAAACGTGCACATATACAAATTTATATATATATATTGGTACTATTTAGTTTAGTTTAGTTTGGTCCATTGTATCTTTAGAGGTAAAGGTTTCCCATGTCTGACTCTAGGGAGCAGTGCTTATTTCTGTTTCTTGGCCGAGGGAGGCAGCATTGTCTAAAGGCAATTACCTAGTCATGTGGCCAGCATGGCTCTATGCCAAAGGTGCACTGACACCCTTACCTTCCCATCAAAGTGGTACCTATTAATTTACTTGCATTTGCATGCTTTCAAACTGCTAAGTGGACAGCAGCTGGGCAAGTAAAGGGAGCTCATCCCATTGTACAGTGCTCAGGTCTCAAACCCAACTTTCCAGCTGACAAGTACAGCATCTTTAATTGCTGAGTCATCGCACTCCCCTGTATCTTTACTCTGCAGCTAATATCTTTAAATTCCTTGTGTGGATTTAACAATTATTCTAAGCACAACAATAAAAAAGAGATTCGTGCACTGCTGTTTTGTAAGCCTGAGCTGGACTGAATAGTCTTTCCCTTGAGGTTATATTTAAGTTATACTCCACCATGCTTGTAGAAAAGTCACCCAACTTTTTGCCGTAATCAGCCCCCCGGTATAAATTGGGACTAATGTGCTGTATGAACATGAATCATAAAAGCCAAAAACGATTTAAGAAATTGAAGAACTGAATAAATGGTGGTAACAAATTAAAGCATGAATTCTCAGAATTTTTCCTAATAAAAGCTGAATTGTACTTGTTCTCCTTATTTGAGTGAGTACCAGGGCAACTGTGACTGTAGGAAAGAAATTTTATGGAACTGAGATTAAGACAGGAAACAGAACATCTCATAGGTTCCCCCCCTTCCCCAGTGCAGGCTGTTGTAATTTCTTTCATGTTGATGGAAATAACCTGGCCTTCAATCAATCTGAACTCTCAATAAGTTTTCATTAAGCTAGGGCTACTAACTTGAGCTGCAAAAATCCAGATGGCCACTAGCTTGCAGCAAAGAGATACATAAAATTCATATATTTTGCTTCCATCTCACCCAGATCTTATCAAATTGAGCAGCTCTTTCTTCAAAGAAAACATTTGGAAGGGGAAAAAAAAAACTGAAATCCATTAATATGATTTGAAGATTACAACCACCACTCCCAAAGTTTTATTATTTCCAGTTCATATTTTCTGACTGGGGAGGGGTCTGAATATTATAACACAAGGGACCATCAGTCTTCAGTAACATGTGCAAGACATCAAGTAAGAAAATGAAGGATAAAAATAGAGAACTATCATTTAGGTCAAAGCATCTTAAAATAAGACAACACTGTCGCCTTGTGGCAATGTTATTGAACAACATTCAATTCAAACTTTCTCCAGGAGTAGAAAGGGAGAAGGAATATTCTTAATGTCTGGAACTTAAATCAATCAAGAGTCAAGTAATGTAAACACCAAATAACATATGATTTCATCTAGTTTCAAGGATGATAGTCCTCTTGATCAAATACATGGAACATATTCCTGAGAAAATAGTATAATATCTATGATACTAATGAAAAATGGGGCTTTTAAAATAATGTTAGGCTAGAAAGAATTGAGAGGCTGCATATTCAAAATCAGTTGACAGAAAAGTGTTCTAAGTCACACTTCTTTACTAAATGTGAGTGCTTGCTGGCAATTCTTTTAGCTCCATAAAATGCATCCCACCTAATGGATGAGGGATGGCCCTACTGTAGCATGCATTACTAAGAAGTTGGTGTGAATGGGACAGTATAGTTCTGGCAGAGATCTGTTCCCCTGGCTTTTGGGTCTTATACCAACTTTGACATTAAGGAAGATGATGTGTGTGAGAAGGAGTAAGGAAGTTAAGAGTTAAAGAAAAAAGAGAGAAACAGAGATGATCTTCCAAGACAACCTATTAGTGATCTGAGATTGTTTTTTGTACTTTCCTAGTTTTGTTTTCATCTATCAATTCATATTATCAGCAGAATAATTTTTACTAGACTGAATTCATTCAGAATGGCAGAGATTTTCCAAACGTTGAGCTCTTCTATTATCACTATTCATTGGAGTATAAATGTACAACTATCACCCTCAGACAGATTCTTAATTTAAACCCACAGCAACATAGATACCAATTGGTATAGTCTAAATTTCTTTTGATCTTTTCTTTACAGAAAGTCCTCGACTTACAATTCCAATTGAGCCCAAAATTTATGTTGCTAAGTGAAACAGCTGTTAAGTGAATTTTGCTGTATTGTCCAACCTTTTTTTGTCAGTTAAATGAATCCCTGCAAATTGTTCAGTTAGGAATATGATTTTTAAATGAATCTGGCTTCCCATTGACTTTGCTTGTCACAAAGTCACAAGATGTGATCACATAACCCCAGGACACTGCAACCAACATAAATGAGTCAGTTGCCATGCATCTGAATTTTGATCATGTGACCATAGGATGTTGCAACAGTGTTGAGTGTAAAAAATGGTCATAAATCACTTTTTTCAGTGCCTTTGTAACTTTGAATAGTCAATAAATGAACTGTTATAAGTCAAGGGCTACATGTAATTATTAAATGTAGACTTTCATTTTCTACAAGCATTTATTACCACCCATCCTCAGGATCAGGTTACTTTTATTCCAATCTATTACAAATCTTCTTCTTTCTTTTAGTCCCCACACACAAATAATCTCTTCTTAATTCGTTTTTATTCCATGTTTATTCATTCATGCTCCTTACTATTTGTTATTTGATTCATATAAATGAATCTAAGGATTCTAAACCATGAATAGAGTAACAATGTTGGAAACCAATAAAAAGGTCATTTTTCAACCATCTTGAGTTCCAATTATCACCTCATGGACACAAAAATGCCTGCAGACCAGTGGTGTTGACCACCAGTGGTGGTCAAATGTTTTTACGACCAGCTCTCAGGGTGTGGCTTGGTGGGCGTGGCAGGGGAAGGATACTGTAAAATCTCCATTCCCTCCCAATCAGCTGGTACTCAGGAGGTAGAGAATATTTGGGGGCGGGGCCAGTCAGAGATGGTATATACCATTTCTCCAAACTACTCAAAATTTCCGCTACCGGTTCTCCAGAACCTGCTGAATACCACTTCTGCTGCAGACCTCTCTCTCAATGAATGCTAAGCTTTCTATTCGAAGTTCTTTTCGAATGTTATGTTCACATAGATTTCTTTCATGAAACACCATCCTGAATACCTGAATACACTTCCTAGCAGTGACGTGCAGTCAGGTGAGGCAAGTGAGGCACAGCCTCCCCACTCTCATCATGAAAAAAAAAAGTAAAAGGAAAAAGCTGAGCTAGTTGCTGCCTCACCGTGGATGACTCTGCTCTCCCTCCCCAAGTGTAGTGACTTTCTCCCCAGGCCCCCATTCATTTCTCTCTTACACACACACAGCTGGATAAAACTATATAAAAATCTAGCCCAGCTTCACTGATTACAAGTTTGAAAAGGCAACGTGGCTCCACCTGCAATCAAACTACACTTGGGGAGGGAGAGCACAAGCGAGCACTGAGGAGACCACAGGAGGAGGCAGGAAGCCAGGCAAAGAGCCATGCTGTAGTACACACACTTCCCCCCAGCCTCTTTCTTTTGGAAGGCTCGGCTCGGCTCCCCTCCGGCTTCTCTGCCTCTCCTCTCACCCCAGCCTGCCAGCAGGAGGTGGTGGGTGGGCTTTATTGTGTTCCAGGCATTTCCCACCCAGACAGCAGGCTGCATTTGCAATGGTGGAGGTGTTTGGGAAAGGCAGCAGGGGAATGGGGGGGGGTGGCAGAGGAGCTGCTTTCAAGCCACTGGAAAAGATATCCAATCCAACTTTTGTGTGTGTGTGGGGGGGTTGTTTGAGAGTGAGTGAGAGAGGGAAGGGGTAGGAGAGATAGTCCAACCCAACTTCTCTCTCTCTGTGTGTGTATGCGTGTATGTGTGTGTGTGTGTGTGTGTGTGTGTGTGTTTGAGAGAGGGGGAGGAAGGGAGAGAGGGAGGAAGGAGGGGAAGGAGAAGAAAAAGAAAAAGAAAGAAGGAGCAAAGGAGAAAAACAAATGCTGTCGCTTTAAATTGGAACTGAGCATGCCTGGCTGTGGAATTCTGGGAGTTGAAGTCCACAAGTCTAAAAATATTTGAAACTCAGCACTGTGTCAGTGCCTCACCAATCATAAACCTCACCGCACGTCACTGCTTCCTAGCAAATGAGATACAAACATGTTCTAGATTAGAAATATTCACTTGTATAGAATGGCAAGTCAGCTGGAGATAAAACTGGACTTTGTGCTTAGGGGACAAAGCATTGGCTTTGTTGTTAGCAGCAGTTTCTGCATTAGCAATTGAAATGTCCAGGAGAGGAATTGGGTTACATAGATTGTATGTTATCTAGTTACTGACATAAACAAGGTATTATATTTTAGTAAATCATCTGGATCTATTTATTCACCAATTCACTTATTTCATTTGCCTGATGCTCAATCCTAAACGATCCAGGAGGCTAACCATCTCAAAATAAAATGTAGAAAAAAATATAACCCAACATTTACATGAATTTTTTTTAATCAAAATCAAAAAGTAAAATAAAAAAAATACGGAAAATACAAAAATCATGCCATTGGGAATGTCACAGAGAATCATAGCAGACCCTCCTCCTCTTCTGCTAGATATTACGAATAAATCTTGACAGCATTCTGAAAATCCAGTAGAGACAGAGATGACAAAATTTCTATATAAAAATTTGGTTTAGTGGTTAGATCACCAGGCTAGGAAGCAAGAGACCATGAGTTCAGTCCCTCCTTAGCCATGAAAGACAGCTGTCAGGGTTCCAAGTAACACCCCCAAAGAAAGAAGGTTTGCGTTTCCTCAAAGTTCCATTTTATTAGAGAGGTCATATCGACACATCTGGGAAAACCCGAATCTGAAAGTTTCTAAGTTTTCCCCACCCAAATGAAAGTTCAAGTTCCTGCCCAGCACTCATGTGTCCATCACATGGCACAATCAAGCACCATCCAACACTGGAGATGACTCCCAGTAATACCATCGCAGCTGCAGGGCAAGTTGTCCTTGACTCTCTGAGAAAGAATGTTATTTTGACTATATATCACCCATACTCCATAGAATCCCCCCTCCCATTTTCCCACAGTAGAAAATGTGGCAGGCCTGAAGGCCCAATGTAAAAGATGGCTTCCAAGTCTTACACCAGCTACCTGAGCTGATCACTTTCTCTTTCAGCCCAACCTACCTCAGAAATTGTCTGTCTGTCTGTCTGTCCGTCCATCCGTCCGTCCGTCATCCATCCATCCATCCATCCATCCATCCATCCATCCATCCATCTATCTATCTATCATCTATCTATCATGTTGGCCACTTTGCGTTGTTTGTAAAAATAATGAAGGTGGAATATAAATAAATAAATAAAAATAAAATATAAAGAGGGTTCCAAAGGCGGGGGAGGCCCAATGTAAACATGAGACCTGAAAAACGAAAAGCCTTTGATTTGGTTAGAAGAGGCACTGAAAAAAAGTGACTTATGACCGTTTTTCACACTTATGTCTGCTGCAGCACCTCCATTCAGACATTTGGCAACTGACTCATATTTATGACGGTTTCCGTGTCCCAGGGTCATGTGTTCACATTTTGCGACCTTCTGAAAAACAAAGTCAATGGGAAATCCTGACTCACTTAACAACTGTGTTGCTAACTTAACAACTGCAATGATTCGCTTAACAACTGTGGTAAGAAATGTCATAAAATGGGGCAAAATTCACTTAACAAATTATTTACTTAGCAACAGAAATTTTAGGCTCAATTGTGGTCATAAGTCATGGACTATCTATATATAGAAATTTTATGGGGGGGGGAGCACATAAAGGTTATCCAAGCTATAATTATTCATCTACAGAAAATAAATTTATGAATTAAGAGCAATTGAATTTATAAATATACAGGCTCTTATTTTAAATTGATGAGTTGCCATTGATGCTGTTCTTATTTATTTGTAAAGAAATCGATATGTTTTTTCTGGATAGGCTTTTATTAAATTGCAGGCACCCATTCTGTTTTATATAGATAATGTTTTGGAACAGCATTTTTATGTGTATGTTATCTTGATTCTACAATCTCTCTGTGCTAATATGAACGACTCCAGCATTGGATTGAATATGGTCTTCTCAGTTTAAGTAATTCATATGGTTCTCTGATTCTTGTTAAAACTAATTGGGTAATCTGATATGAAAACTGATTTTTAGATAAGAGAATCCTGTTTAAAATGAACTGCAAAGTAATCTCTTAAACTGCTATTTTCTATAAGTATATGGGCAACATAATGTTAGTGGGTTAATATATTGTAATATAATATAATGTAATACAATCTGCACATGACCGTTTAGATGTATATACGTGTCGATGTTATTAGTAGAACTGCTGTCACTATCATTTTGCTTATAGGTCCTTAAAAAATGTGTTGAATATATCAGTGATACATGAGCCTTCCCATTCTTGTATCTGGTCATGAATTCTAACAGTTAAAACTCCTAGCACAGGGGGGTCAAACTCAGTTGGGTGTGGCCAGCTCAACGTCACTCGTGTTGCCTGTGGTGACCCAAGTGCTCTGCCAGTGAATATTGGCTCCTGAGCTCCATTTTTGGCTGCAACGGCCTTGGGAGCGAAAACGGAACTTGGGAGGGCCACATGCGAGCTCCGTTTTCTCCTGCAGAGGCACTGCAGGCCGGTCCCTCGCTGTTCCTAGGGCGGCCCCATGGGCCAAATCTAAGTACCCCGTAGACCAAATCCGGCCCCTGGGTCTTGAGTTTGACATCCCTGTCCTAGCACTAATAAACTGAATACGTTTGTATTACATAGCTGTAGATGATACTATTGATCTGAAGAAATGAAAGCAACACTGATATCATTTCAGCTAAATTTCTATTGTACCTGTAATTTTGGTTCTCTTGTACTTTCTGCGAAGGCAATAAATGATCATTTTAACTCTTGCCTTCAGATTCAAAGTTCTTGTAGAAATATCAACAGCTCTGATGTTGATGATATATTATTTGTACACTTTGCTAAACTAGATCCTCATGTATCTTCACACTACTAGCTCAATATACTTTTAGCTTGTGTAAATCCTAAATAGATAATCCCTTCTACCTCAGCTTTAAAAGTCTTGCAGCAACAGTAAGGAAATACGTTTTCTATTGATGCTGCCTAAGCAGAGTTGCTTTGTAAGTGATGGTTTTAAATCATTATGGATTCTCTGGTATCCAACAATTCCATCTTATTGCATTTAAATTAATTACTCCAAAGTAGTTCCCACTAGTTGACATCCTATTTGAGTGAAGAGAAGTTTACATATTTATCTTCTCTCATTTTTATGGATCCATTAATTCAATTTCAAATGTAAAATAATAAGGTACAAATGGATATTCAATTTATCAGTCAATATGCCCATTTCTGGCCTGGCTAGAGAATCTTTAAGAAAACTTTGTTCTACGTACCTTTCAAGCTTTTGGACTCTAGCCCGCAAGTGTTTCTAATTAACGGGGGTTCTCATTGCAATGTGAGCATTTCTTTTATCAGAAGTAAGGCTCTAATAGAGGTCACTGGACAGCAGCCAAGATTTTTGCTTTCAAATGGTGTCTCTTTGCAAAACTATTCAAGTATGTTGATTAGCTTTCCTTGAAATAGAATTAATGTGTCTTGCTGTTTTTTTTTTTTTTAGCTTACCTACCAGAACATGGACCCCTATGTGAGGAAATTGGAGCTAGTTTTCTAATGAGAATAAGAATTGTTTCTTGGGGGAAATTTCACAATCTAAGTTGAACTTTTACACCCATAAGCATCATAATAAACAACTAATAGAAATACCAACTAGGATTTATGGGTGCCAAAATCCAGGAGACAAAGAGATGATATTTTTCAAACTCTCAAAAGCTTTTATCATTTCAAAATTTTGCCATACTAGTAGTGTCATTTTGGGTGAATAAGACTTCCCAATCTACCCTGGGATTATAAAGAGACTGTAGTCCAGCCTCTGTTTCCTACTATCTCGATTTATGAAATCATCTCTAAGCCTAAAGTAAAGGTAAAGGTTCCCCGCACATATATGTGCTAGTTGTTCCCGACTCTAGGGGGTGGTGCTCATCTCTGTTTCAAAGCCAAAGAGCCAGCACTGTCCAAAGACGTCTCCGTGGTCATGTGGCCAGCATGACTAAACACCGAAGGCGCAAGGAACGCTGTTACCTTCCCACCAAAGGTGGCCCCTATTTTTCTACCTGCATTTTTATGTGCTTTCGAACTGCTAGGTTGGCAGAAGCTGGGAGAAGTAACGGGAACTCACTACGTTATGCAGGACTAGGGATTTGAACTGCAGAACTGCCCTACTTTTCTGATCGACAATCTCAGTGCCTTAGATACTGAGCCACCGCATCCCATTTGTCTAAGCATAGCATACAATTAATTTTTAAAATCAAATGTAAAGATGAATTCTATTTTATTACAGCAACCTTTTCCCCCCTTAATTTTCTTTTGCTGTACTGTATTGTCAGAAAAGACAGTTGCTTTTGCTTGGCAGTCATGATGATTTTTGCAACTCTGTTGAATGAATAAAATTGATACAATCCAGGAAAAGATTAAAATTTTAAGAATTTAGGAAATAAAGATTTAAATTTGCTTTCCTTGTTGTTAGATCACTTGTTAGATGAGGTAGCTGCAGAGCAGTGGTGGGATTCAGCCAGTTCGTACCTATTCGGGAGAACTGGTTGTTAACTTTCTAAGCAGTTCGGAGAACCGGTTGTTGGAAAAAATCTCCTTTTGTTTTTCCCCACTTTACAGGGCTAATCCTGTAAGGAAGGCAGGAAGGAAACATTCTGGTGTTGTTTGTAGCCTTATCTTTATTGCCGTGCTTACAAAAACTGCCTCTCGGGTTAACCCTTACTACATTGCAACAGCTAAGGCGAAGCGCCCATCGACAAGAATGATGTTGAGTTGGCCATGCCCACATGGTCACATATAACTGTTAAGTCCTCGGACTTACGACATTGTCAAAAGCATTGCCGGCTGCAGAACTCCCCTGATTGGCTAAGACATGAGCAGCCTTTCAGCGGGAAAACGCAGCCTTCTGATTGGTTCAGCCATCTGACAGCTACTATATAAAGAGCTGTCAGACAGCCAATGTTGTTGTTGCCGGTTCGGGAGTTGCCTTGCCCTTTGCTCTCTTAGCTGCTACAATAAAGGTTGTTTGTTACTGCAACCTGCCTCGCCTCAGTTCCTGCCTGCCTAGTTCTCCATACAAAGCAATGACCACTGAACCATGCCTACCCTGCTGGTCATTAGGGCAGAGAACCGGTTGTTAAATTAATTGAATCCCACCACTGCTGCAGAGGTAGAAACAGAAGGGAGAGAAAACGTTAGATGTAGAATAAGCATAATTAGTTCAGAAATAATACTAAAGGACTCTCCTAGCCAAGGTAGAATAGCAGGGCAAAAGAAAAATAAAGAAAAAAAGAGAAAGAAGAAAGGAACTGCATTCAAAGCCTTCTACTGGCAGAAACAAAAAGAGAATTAAGAACAAGCAAGAGATAAGAAAGTGAGTCCAATGCTTTTTCCCTGCAGTTTTTTTCCTCTGGTTGAAATTCTATTTTTTGCAACTAACAAAGGAAGAGGAGCAATCTGGTCAGCATGCAGACGTACCCAAACCGTCCAGAGAGAGTGAGAGGATAACAAGTTTCACCTGTGAGGAAATTGCCCAGAGACTCACCTGGATAGTATATGGGAGTGATGGCTAACCTTTTCTGGACAGAGTGCCCAAAGTGTGTGCACGCGTGAATGCGTGCAGGTGCGCCCGAACCCCCAAAGTGCAATGTGTACACCCTTTCGCACATGCATCCTGCACATGCCCCTGCATGTGTGCCCCACCCCTGTGCATGCACCCCACACATGCCCTGCGTATGCGCAGCAGAGACCCGAAGACCAACTGGCCAGCAGGAGGTGTGCATGTATGCGCAGTGGAGCTGAACTGGGGCAACGGCTCATATGTCATCAGAGAGGATGCTGCGTGCCACCTCTGGCACGCATGCCATAGGTTCGCAATCATGGGTATATGGTTTCTGCTCAATATACCGACCATTGAGCATATTAGGAAATATATGTCTGACTGCTGGATATTAGCCTACTGTGTACTTACTATATGTACTCTAATGTGCACCTTATGGCATCTATTTATCATCCTGAAGCTGTGCTTTATCATTAAAACAAATTAAAAGATGTTTTTTCAAGAGAAACTCCACAGTAAATAGTGTGATTTGATTCAGTAAACATCCATTTTATCACTCATTAGAAACTTCAGTTGTTGTCTGAATTCAGTCACTATTCTTTTAATGCCGTATTTTTCAGAATATAAAATGCACCTTTTTTCCCCAAAAAAGAGGGTGAAAATCTGGGTGCGTCTTATACACTGAATACAGCATTTTTGGCCTCCTGAAATCCTGCCCCCTTCACAAAAATGGACATGCAGAGGGTTTGGAAGGCCTGCAAAGTGTTCCTGGGGGCTGGAGAGGGCAAAAATGAGCAAAAAACGGGCTCTGCATGCCCCATTTTCCCCAAAAATGAGACATGCAGAGGGTTTGGGCGGTCTGCAGAGTGCAAAAATGTTTTTTAAAATTTGCCTCTTCAAAATCTTGGTGCATCTTATACTCTGGAAAATATGGTAATTGTTCCAGATCTGTTTAAAAATATTTTGAGATTTCCTATTTTAGTAACGTGATGAATAAATATAAAGCAAGAAGGTTTATGGAAAGTTTTGGCAAAGAAGCAATTAAAGGTAGCAATGAGATGAAAAATGAGTGTAATTATACGGTACCTTCTTTTAAAACGTAGGATACATTTATAAAATTCAGGTTGGGAAACAGGGCATTCAAACCATTAAGTATAACTCTTGGCTTTGTTCGGGAGTCAAATTAAACCATTAGGAAGAGATAGTTGTCAATTTTCTACTTGGACTTATCCTGTGAAGGACAGAGCATAATTCCCTTGTTTATCCTTTTGTTGATGCAATTTAAATTGCCTCTAAATGTCAATATAAATATTTCTTTTCCCCCCCAAGCACATGACACTCTTATCTCATGTTCAGTCTGTAATTAATTATTATTCCATTTTCTTTCTTACTATTGAAAGTACTATTGCCAAGGTATCTGTGGTTTGAAGTTTGGTTTCCTGAATACATAACTTTTTATGTATTTTAAATTTCATTTGATTATTTTCACCACTTCTCTGATCTATCAGTATAACTTTGAATTTTAATCTTGTTGCCTAGGACAGTGATGGTGAACCTTTTTTGCCTCGCGTGCCAAAAGCATGAGCATGCCCACCCCATAGCTTAATGCCCCCCGTGCCGTCCCCCACGCATGCGCGTGTGACACCCCCCCCTCTGCCCTACGGATGCATGCATGGCTTTCTTGGAGCCTGGGGAGAGTGAAAACGGCTCCCCCATCCCCCTGAAGGCCCTCTGGAGGCTGGAAATGGCCCATTTTCTGATTTCTGATTTGCATGTTGAGCCGTTTTTCGCCTTCTGTAGGCTTCAGGGAAGGCCCCTGAAGCCTCCGGAGGGCAAAAAATGGCCCTGGTGCTTTGAGATGTGGGGTGGGGGGCAAAAGAAAACACAGAATCTTCCCCATGAGACTCAAAAGGCTCTCATCCTATTAGCCTTCTGGAAGCTCTGAAGATCTAATTCTTCAACCAGACATTGGGCTAGGATAGAAGTTAGCCCAATAAATGCAGTGTAAATATAGAGTTTATGAAATGTTGCAGTGCTGTTGTTGGGTTATATGGTGTTGTTGTGGGGTTCAGTTGGGTAAATTTATTTCAGTTTTCTTGAATATTATGCTGAATGTAAGTTTATTCTATATAAGATGGGAAGATATCCATATTTCTAAATAATTAAATGAATAAAATGGCCATGAAGGGCTGATACCAATGACTGGGAAAAAGAAGGCTGCAACAGCCTACAGATGGGCATTTTTCAATCCTAGTTGTGTCAGCAAATATATGATCAGTTAATTGTGTGTCATTACGCATCCACAGCAGACATTGTGCTGGAGTATATGAAACACATTACTTTAAAACTGGAAAACAACAAAGAATGGATTTTAGCTGCTTCAGGTATGGGCTGGAGGTGTCAAACACAACACCTTTATGACAGAAAAACCACCCGTAAGGTTAAAGAACATGAGGATTGTGGATTTATTAGAACCATCAAATCATTTTTAATTTATAGCCACTATAGATTTTATCTCTGATGATCTATCCCGAACTTTAGTACACTCATTGCCACTGTAATTGAGACTGTCTATCTTGCTTTTGGCCATCCTCTTCCCTCCACTTTCCCAGCAATAGCGCCTTTTCAAGAGAGCTGGGTCTTCTCTTAATGTGCCTGAGAATGAGGAGAAACCCTCGGCAAAATCCAAGATTGCAAGATTCTAAGACATAAACATATGTAGTAACTGTACATAACCTAAAAGGACTCCTGAGATAAAAATGGCAACAAGGGAAGGAAATGGAATATAGTGGCTAAAATTCCTAATAGGAGTGGGTCGACAAGGCAACATTTTGAAGCAGATTTCCCTTTGTTGTTTGTAGAGCAGGGGCATGCGGTCAGGGGAGGCAGGGGAGGCAGAGCCTCACCTCTCATCATGAAATAATAATATATAATAATAATATCCACAAGGGAGTTTCATATATATAAGAGGAAGAGGAGGGAGGAGGAGGAGCGCACGCGGGGCGGTGCCAGCTGGGCAACCGGTGGAGGCAGGAGGGTTCTCGGAAGTGCCAATAACCTTCCTGCCTCTGCTGTACTTTGCGCGCTCCTCGCGACTGCAATAGACGTCCAGAAGTGGCAGGGGCTTGATGACGTTGCCGCAGCTGCCATGCGCAGACGGACGGAAGTAGCCAGAGTGGGCAGGCTGCCTGATCCTCCATCGCTCGCTCTCTCTCTCTTTCGTCTGCCCGGACCCCTCGGTGCCACTCTGGTTACCTCCATCCGGCCGCGCCCAGCAGCGACGTCGGCGATGTCATCAAGACGAAGTGGCTTGGAGGCAAAGTGCTTTTCAGTGCTTTTCTGTGCGTCTGGTGTTTAGGTAGATAGCCAGATGTCCTAAACGCCAGACGCACAGAAAAGCACTGAAAAGCAGCTGCTGTTGGGGATCGCGGAGCGCGAGCCGGCAGAGCGCGCTCAGGAAGGCGGGGAATGGGATCACGTGTGCTGGAGGCTGAGGCAGCCTCAGCCTCCAGCACACGTGGTCCCATTCCCCGCCTTCCTGATGACGTAACCAGCCTCACCAGCCATAAACCTCACTGCACGTCACTGTTGTAGGGTACAGTTCAGCTCAGAGGTGGTATTCAGCCGGTTCTTTCCGGTTCAGGCAAACCGGTAGCAGTGGCTGCAGGAGGGTCCACCCACCCGCCCCGCAGTAATGTGCGAGCACTGTGCATGTGCAGAAGACGCATGCACTCACATATGCGAACCTGTAGGTAAGGTAAGTAAATCCCACTGCTGGTTCATCTCAAAGGACAGTTCAGAGTAGGCCACGCTGCATAGGTTAGTACGTCCACCAACAATGCACTACTTACTTATGAGCAGCACAAGATGCAGTGAATGCCACAAATTCACCCAAGGTTACAATAATGAAGAAACTTGATACGGAATAAATCTCATTAAATTCCACAGGTTTATTTTTAAGCAGATATTTATGAAGTTCAATCTGGGTAATTTTGAAAAGGATTAGACCATCATTTTCCAACCTGGTGGTCTCCAGATGTGTGGGAGTGTGACTCAGACTTCCAAATACTGGGGTTGCGCTTTAAGGAGGCTAGTATAGACTTTGAGTTACCAGCGACCTGAGTAGTCAAAGAATCTCAAAAGTATGAGTTCCACTGAAACTTCTAATTACAACTCTTGATCAGGAGCAAAACATCAAGGAAGAGTAATACACAGGCTTTCCAGTGCAATCAGCCTGATCTCTTAAAAATAAAGCAGAACTGATTTGAAGGGTATTCAGGTGATTCATTGGTGGCACTCTTAAGTAAGGAAACAACAAATGTAGTAATTAATGAACATTTACATGCTATGTTTAAAATACCTTCTTTTTAAGATATGTATTTTTCACTCATGAAAAAAAAAAGAAACCAGACTTTAACAAGAACAAAATATTTTTCCATGTAAACCAGCTTTTATCAACCAGTTGCCTTCTGGTTGTGTACATATAAGTCATTGACTTACAACAGTTCATTTAGTGATTGTTCAAAGTTACAACAGCACTGGAAAAAGTGACTGTTTTTCACACTTTCACACAACCGTTGGAGCATCCCTATGTTCACCTGATCAAAATTCGGATGCTTGGCAACTGATTCATATTTATGACGGTTGCAGTGTCCCAGGGTCCTGTGATCACCTTTAGCAACCTTCTGATAAGCAAAGTCAAAGGGGAAGCCAGACTCACTTAACAGCCATGTTACCTATTTAGTAGCTGCAGTTAAGTGATTCACTTAACAACTGTGTCAAGAAGGATTCTAAAATGAGGCAAAAGTCAGCCTCATGTAGCAAAAGCAATTTTGGGCTCAATTGTGGTCATAAGTCGAGAACTACCTCTATTAGGTTTGTAATTTCCAAAATGTGTACCCAACATGAATTCACTGTCTGAGATTAAATCAGATTAAATAAAGAATTGTGTAGGGATAAATATGGAGCTTCCTAACTATTTGAATGGGAATGACATAATGAAGAGCTAGAAATAGCAGAAATCACCTTCCAATTTTCTTGTAAATGTAAACCAATTGTTGTATAGCCTATATATGAGTAAATGGCACCATTACTACTCTTTCTGCTTACTGCTTTCTGCTGTCTCTTTGTATTACTGCTTCTTATAGTTGTAAACTATAAGCCTTACATGGCTTTCCACATCTTAATTGAGCACTGCTTCCTAGGACTTGGATGACATCTATGTCCTAATGCAGGGGTGTCCAAACTTGGCAACTTTAACACTTGTGGATTTCAACTCCCAGAATTCCCCAGCCAGCTGGCTGGGGAATTCTGGGAGTTGAAGTCCACAAGTCTTAAAGTTGCCAAGTTTGGACACCCCTGTCCTAATGTAACTAATGTGTCATTTGTCAGCATTATACACTTGATCCATGTTCAGTTCATTAGCTACAATAACCCCATGTCTTCTTGGAAATGTTACTGTCTAGGTAACTAATATCTCTATACTACGTGTACCCCTTGGTCTTGTCTAATATTTCAGATTTATTGCCCTTTTGAATATGAGTAGTGCTTTCTAGTTTTATGAGTTCTTGCAGAAATTGGAAAAGAATGCAATTCCCTTCTGATTTAATTCCTTTAAGTTTACTTAGGCACATGATGGATCATTTTAGCTAACTGAGATTTGCATACATGAATAAATAGATAAGCCCCCCACCCTGCATGATTCAGATTAAACATTTTTGGCAGAGCATTTCTTCCCATGCGTCTCTATCATCTTTCTCCCCCTTTAATGAAATCATCCAATTGACATCCAATCTAGTGTTGTGAAGAAGAAACAGATGATTTGCTCTGTGCTTGAGAGAGCGAGCGCTTGATTGGAATGAAAAGTGTCCCAAGCTGGTTTTTCTCTTGAAAAAAAAAAGTGCTAGAAAGATTCAGATATACAAAAATGAAAAAAAGTATCTGAATTAAATCAACTCATTGTTTTAAGACATCTAATTAATGAAGGATTGTTTTAATACACACATTTATATCACCCTTTAATATAACTTTTTCCAACATGATACAGTATATTCTAGTTGTGTTTAGATTATAGATCCCAGTGTTCTCAATGATGATAGTTGACTGTGCTGGCTGGAAATTCTACGAGTTGTATCTTAACTATATCTAAATAGATCAGGTTGGAGAAAATGCAGGAACAGCCCACTTTTCCACCACCAACCCCCCCTCCACCCCAAAAAAATCCCCAAGCAGGTGGATTAGACTAGAAGGTCTGTATCTCATTACCAAGATCATGATATTTCCTGACTCATAATTTTTTTTCCATCCTAGCATTTCCCCCCCGTAAATTCAGCTTCCATTTTTTTTCAGATCTACAAAATATTGATTCATTGGTTGCAACAGTAATTGACTAACCGTCTTATAACTTGACCTGACACTGTGGACTGGGAAAAAACAACTAGACAACTTTCATGCCTAAGGCAGGACTAGAACTCATACTTCCCTGGTTTCTAGCCTGATGCCATAACCACTAGACCAAACTGACTAACTTGCCTGAATTAGATTCAGTGCATTTTTAGACAGTATGGATGCAATTTGTCTTAACTGCATGTTCATTACTAGGGGAAAATTGTTTCTCTTACATTTGGGTTTAAATAGCAAATGAGGTTTTCTCCCTGTTCTCTATCTCAAAACTAAGCCTGTGAGAGAAATCTTCATTATAGATAACACAGAGAATTGAAAAAAATAATGACAGGGAGAAAGACTTTGGCTAAAACTGTACTATTATTTAGCTTAACATCATTTTCTGTTTCCTTCATTGTAATGCATATGCTTTTGATTATAAAAGAAAGAACTTATTGAATTTTTGAATTTCTTTGCTCCGAGTATAGAGGAATTGCATTGTGGATGGAAAAACTAATGTCAGAGACAAAAAAACAGGAGCCAGAATAGAGTTCAAAAGTACCATAAGTTTATTTCATGCTACTTATGCATGGACTGGACTTGGATCTCTTGAGCATAGTGCAGGGGTGTCCAAACCTGGGAACTTTAAGACTTGTGGACTTCAACTCCCAGAATTCCCCAGCCAGCATAGCTGGCTGGGGAATTCTGGGAGTTGAAGTCCACAAGTCTTAAAGTTCCCAAGTTTGGACACCCCTGGCATAGTGATTCCAAACTGATGGTGCATTTGACCCAGCCTTTGGGCACAGCCTGGTCCTCTCCTACTTTGGATTTCTCCAAAGTGAGGCCCAATGAACTCGGCTGAATTATTGTAAATAAATATGCACCAACATACTGTATATTGGAAATGACATTTAAAATCTAACCAGTGCATGTCTCTTCTAAAATGAGTCCTGTTCATTTCAGTGGGATTACCCTAAGAGAGTAGGCCTGAGAATATTAAATGCTGTGTTCGAGAGTATCTGCAGTGTCATGGATTCCCCATCTCGTCTTCTGAAATATGCTTTTTCACTTGAAGATAGGAAGTGTCTATTTAAGGATGAAGAGCCTGCTTCTTATACAGGTAATTCTTGGAGTAAGACCATGATGGAGCCTGACCATCACAGTTGTAACCTGTGGTAGTCTTTAAATGGTTGATCATGTGACCAATCTGATTGTATTGCTTTTATTGTGTTGGTTGTTAAACTAGGGGTTATCTGGGTGCAGTTTTACCAAAAACTAGAAGTAAATGCCTGTGATGACCTGGACCAGGCACGAAGGGAACACAGCCAGCTGATAGTTCAAAACTTCCCTTTATTGCTCCAACTTTCTCCCAAATTCTCCCATGTTTCTGGCAAGTCCCAGTGCAAAGAGCTCACACACACATACAGCAGCTTCTGGCTGTGAGGAGTCCAGCAAAATGCTGTTAGCACAATGGCTTCAAAGCAAGCAGTCCAGCGAGGCAAAAGAACAAGGTAATAAATTCATGATGCAAGGAAGAAAGCAATCAGTCCATGAAGCAAGGAAGAAAGCAATCAGTCCACGAAGCAAGGAACAATTCAAAGTCCATGAAACAAGGATTAAGGCAATGAGTCCTCGAAGCACTGAACAAGACCATGAGTCCACGAAGCAAGGAACAAGGCAAGAAGTCCAGCAAACCACAGACATCAGCAGTGGCACACCAAACTCCACAAATTCAGCATTTGTTCCTGACAAATTCCCCTTCCCACAGCATCTCAAGTCTCAGTCCCCAGGTGTGCCTTGTGAAGAGGGGTGGGGTGCTCTCCTCCTGAGTTGTTGGGTCAGCCTGCGCTGTTCCTGCTTCATCTCCCTCTCCGTGCTCAGAGATCAGGAGGGGGCGGTCCCTGCTCATCGCCTGAGCTCTGTTACTCTTCATCTCCACTGCCTGCCCTCTCTTGGTTGTCCTGTCCCATTTCTCCCTGCTGACAAGCCGTCCCAAGCCCGAGGGGCCTGAGCCTGCCTGTTCCTGCTTATCCCCGCATTCCTCCAAAACCAATGAGGCCACCCCCTTGACTTCTGTCGGTCCCAGCTCTGGCCCATCCTCCTCCGCGGATTCAGGCTCCGATGGGGGCATGACAATGCCAGTTTTTGGCAAACTGTCATGAAGTGCATTCATGTGACTATTAGATGCTGCAAACCATAAATGTGGTCTGGTTATCAATGCCCAAAGTGTGATCATGTGACTGCAGGGGCGGGGTTTCTGATTGTCAAACTTAGGCAGATGATTGATTTCAAGACCAGATAGGTCTATTGCAGTAGTTCTCAACCTTCCCAATGCCGTGACCCCTTAATACAGTTCCTCTTGTTGTGGTGACCCCCAACCATAGAGGAGCGGTGTCTCGGTTCCTAAGACTATGTGTTTTCCGATGGTCTTAGGCGATCCCTGTGAAAGGGTCGTTCGACCCCCAAAGGGGTCCCCACCCACAGGTTGAGAACTGCTGGTCTATTGAAACTTCAAATGGTTGCTAAGAATGGACTATCTGTACAAAATGCAAAGCCTGTTTTAAGATCAGGTTTTCGAACTACAGTTTTGATAAACAATTCAATTTATAATAATGTTAAGAATCTGCTGTATACTCTTACAAGTATATTTAATTTATTGGTCTAACTCAGCGGTGGGATTCACTTACCTTCCCTACCAGTTCGCAAATGTGAGCGCTTTTGTAGGCTATTTTATAGACAGAGATATATTTATTTATTTATTTTATTAATTAGATTTCTAGACCGCCCCCTCTCCCCGGAGGGACTCGGGGCAGTGTAGATAGATATCTTGGGGTTATTACAAAGTACAATATCAAACTAGAACACTTAGATGTAGAACATTCATTCACAATGTTTTTGTGAACATTGTGCTACCTATCTTTTTACTGGCTCTCAAGAAACTGCAGATTAGAACAAGTTATTTTAACTTGCATTATGAGTGTATCATTGTGCCAGGTCAAAAGTACACATTGTCCTCCTGCTATGTCTATCATTTACTTTAATGGGAGTTAGCAAAACCCTTTTTGGTATTTTAAACCTCCTGTCTTGATAATTTCCACTCTTCAGTAACTTTGCCATAAAAGGTGATTCATAAATGGTGCCTACAACTTTTTGACAAGATAAGCAATCTGATGCTCTCCAAAGTTTTGGTCTATAGCTCCCAATAAAGTTTATTCTCAGATTTTGTTTCTGTGTGCCTATAGATTATGAGAGTTGTAATCCAAACCATTTGAAGGGCTGCTTGTCCATCGTGTTTATTCTTGATAAACACATGTGTTACTGTAAGAGGAAACTGCTATTTTTTAGCACCCTAGCCTCTGTAAAACTGCCATAGACGTTTGATGTAAAAGCACAGTCAACTGGCAGCATCTTCTGGATGTTATTTCCTCTAAAGAAACCCAAACAAACAAAAAACCAAAACAAAACAGGATCCGGATGGACCTTGGAGATTACTAAGAAATCCCAGGATTTTTTTCTAGAACAGGAAATAAAACAAAAACAAAAAGGCAGGGGCAGAACTCTTCATTATTGCTTTTAAAATTCATGGATATGCCTATCTCGTTAGGTTTGCTTCAAGGGATCTTTGTATTTACCTTGTACAAAAAGTATACTCTGTGTACTTTTTATACAATATAAAAAAGAAACAAATTCTCTCCCTCTCCCCCTCCCTCCTCTTGTTGGGTCTCCTTCCTGACATGTTCATCTCATAACATAACCATGTCCTAGCAAAACCTTCAAAAACAATTTCCTGTAACTTTCACCCTATCTCCAGACCATGAGTGGACGTTTAGGTTATCCTTTGCTGAATCAGTATTAAGGGGGCACTTCAACTTTTATTCCATTGTTTTCAAAAGGTTACTTCAATTTGAATAAAATCTCTTAGGTTTTGTTACAGGAGCATTCGAGTGCCTTGAAATGGAGGCAGTAGAAGCAGGATAGGGATCACCAACGGGGATAGGAGATGTCATGCTGATATTATTCTCTCTTTTCTCAAGTTACCCCCTCATCAAACATTTTGGTCGCCACGATGTAAAAAAGATGTGGAGACTCTAGAAAGAGTGCAGAGAAGAGCAACACAGATGATTAGGGGACTGGAGACTAAAACATATGAAGAACGGTTGCAGGAACTGGGTAGGTCTAGTTTAATGAAAAGAAGGACTAGGGGAGACATGATAGAAGTGTTCCAATATCTTAGGGGTTGCCACAAAGAAGAGGGAGTCAAGCTATTCTTCAAGGCACCTGAGGGTAGAACAAGAAGCAATGGGTGGAAACTAATCAAGGAGAGAAGCAACTTAGAACTGAGGAGAAATTTCCTGACAGTTAGAACAATTAATCAGTGGAACAGCTTGCCTCCAGAAGTTGTGAATGCCCCAACACTGGAAGTCTTTAATAAGATGTTGGATAGCCATTTGTCTGAAACAGTATTGGGTTCCCTGTCTAGGCAGTGGGTTGGACTAGAAGACCTCCAAGGTCCCTTCCAACTCTGCTATTGTATTGTAAGAGTTACAAAAAGGCAGTGAATGGTAGTGTGTGCATGTGTGTGTGTGTGTGATATAATTGTATAAATTGCAGCCACGAGGTTTGTAATTTAGAAGATTCCTCTTCATATTTTAGTTTTCCATTCTCAAGACAAGAGGATCAGGGAAGGAGAAAGAGAAAGAGTCTTACAGAAGAGAATATATACAGATAGTCCTCTACCCATTTATCGACCGTTCAAAGTTATAACGGCAAGTGTAACAAAAGTGACTCGTGAATATTTTTCATACGGCTATTGCTGCATCCCTATGGTCACATGATCAAAATTCAGTACTTGATTCATATTTATGACGGTTGCAGTGTCTGAGGGTTATGTGATCGCATTTTGTGACCTTCTGCCAAGCAAAGTCAATAGGGATGCCAGATTCACTTACCGATCCTATTGCTAACTTAACAACTGCAGTGATTCGCTTAACAACTGTGGGAACAAAGATTGTAAAATGGAGCAAAAGTCATATAACAACTGTCTCACTTAGCTGTCAGGATTGGAAGACATCTTTGTATAGGGCCTCAAGCCTGCCACATAGTCAAACATATTCTACTGTGGAAAACTGGGAGGGGGGATTGCATAGAGCATGGGAGATATGTAGCCAAAATAACATTCTTTTTCAGAGAGTCAAGGTTGGCTTGTCCCTGCACCTGGATGGATGTGGATGGGAGGAATCTTCCTTTGTGGTAATGACTGATTGGACCATGTGATAGACTTGTGGGTGTTGAGCAGTGGTGGTTGCAGGAGGTATGCCCCGGTACGGGCGTACCGCAGCCTGCCCGGAGCACCGGTACCCATTGCAGTATGGTGCTCCAGAGGGCCCACCCACCCGCCTGAGCTCCTTATCTGTCCTTTAAAGCCTTTGGTGCTTCCATGCAGGTGCATGGCGTGTACAACGCCTGTGCGACCCTCCACCAAGCAGCTGGAGCATCGCGGAGGCTTGCAGAAGCATTGCCGGCAGGTACAGAACGGGATACGTACCGGTTGGAACGGGATCCGGAACCCACCACTGGTGTTGAGGCAGGGTCTTGGACTTTCAACTGGGTGGGGGAAACCTGGAAGTTTTCAGATTTGGGTTTTCCCAGATGTGCCAATATCACATCTCTAATAAAATGGAACTTTGAGGAAACTCAAGCCTTGGAGTCTTCTTTCATTAGGGGTGTTACTTGGAACCCTGACATTAATCCGAATCTGACAAATACAAATGTTGGGCTCAATTGTGGTCATAGGTGTATATAGGTCTGGGTGAAGCTATGGAGTTTCTTTCTGAGCTTGCGATCAACACCAGACAAAAAATCAGGCAGAAAACAATGCTCTCAATGCTCTGAGACTGAGGAGCCACCAAGAAGGGAGCCACATCTTCAGAAACACTGGCAGGACAAACCTCTGCAAATAAATAGGCAGCAAATTCCACACTACTTGAATATGTTTTATTGATATTGCTACTGCCCTGGGCTTGGATATTTTGTTTGGGAACTTAGTTATATCAATTCCCTTCCTGAAAAAAAGGGTATTAAACTGATATTTGATTTATTTTTGGTAGGAGATTAATACCAATTAAGACCCGTTTCTGTCTAAAAGAGAAATGAACCATTCCAATCAAGGAAAGAATGAAATTTCCATCCTCACACATTAAGACGCATATGCAATCTAGCCTTTTCTCCAGTTTCAATTGTTCTTCTTGTATGTTGGAATATTATCCAGATTCCCAGGAGGAAGAGCGCATTCCAGAGAAGCAAGAGACAATGCAGTTTAGATAGTTTGTGTTAGAGAAAGAAGATGAAGACAGGCCCTCCCTAATAGTTCCCAAAGTATATGTATGTATGTATGTATGTATGTATGTATGTATGTATGTATGTATGTATGTATGTATATATATATATATATATATATATATATATATATATATATATATATATATATATATATATATATATATATATATATATATATATATATATATATATATATATATATATATATATATATATATGGTGCAAGTAGCTTGCTTAAGTTTGGCAAGATTTTAGTCTATAGTTGAGAAACAATAAAGAAAACTGCTTAAATGAATACCAAGGTGTCTTTTTTTAGTTTTTGGAACCTAATTTAGTCCAAGCAGAAGATAAATCTCACTTTTGTTTTTTTACAATGCCTCTCCATGGAATAATTACAACCTGAAAATAAGTCTCTGCCTCTTCTATATTTATGGGAATGTGAATGTTATGGTTATTTCTTTTTGCTCAAATGTTCCTCAAACGAAGCATGTGCAGCCTCAATTCTTGATGTGACAGGAAGCAAAGATGCTTAAAAACACATCTGCCAATCATTGTCTAAGCCAAATATTTTTAAAGTAAAAATACCCATATGTTCTAAGATCATTCCTTTTGCTTTTCTTCTCCCCTTGCCGTATGGGGGACCCAAGAACTAGGGGGAAGGAGGATCCTTAAGGCGACTGTACATGTGCAGCTGGTCTTCCTTAAATTCAGATTCCTGGGGGTAGCAACCCATAGGGCAGGCGAGAAGCTTCGAGGAAGAAAAGATTGGCTCTTTATGACAAAGCCCAACAGTAACCCTACACGTCTTTCCTGTGCTCAGTTTCACTGCGGAGGCCACACAGGTCTAAAAGCACCTGAAAATGATTTAGCAAATTCCTTAGACATTACAACCTTGGATTGCATTTAGGGTTCGAGATGTCAGCATGAAAGAGGCTCAGTCCATCAGTGACATATGAAACTAAAGAGATAGGGAGGGGGCTGGGAGCAGATGCTAAAAATGTCACCAAGAATATGTGGGGTTTTTTTGTAGCTATTGGGAAACTTCTTTAGGTATAGAAATGAATTCCTTCAACTATATCTTGGCTTCTGCAGAGATCCCAGCTTCAGCTTCCCTGAAGCATATTTAGGGAGCTTATTCATATGCACTAAATGAAAGATATGGAAGAGTTGACAGTCCATCATTATTTTGGATTAATCACTAACCAGGACTAGGACTTCATGCTACTTTATATGAACTGGAAATATAGACCATTAATATGGTTTATGAGTTACAGATGCTGCTCTTTAAGACTGTATTTGCTTTTTTAAAAA
The DNA here is from genome assembly GCF_964273705.1 of Natrix helvetica. NCBI lineage: Eukaryota > Metazoa > Chordata > Lepidosauria > Squamata > Natricidae > Natrix > Natrix helvetica. Next base: position 40,086,738 of record NC_138558.1, read on the forward strand.
GGAAGAGGGACAGACTAGAATATTTGGATCTTTTTGTTACAGTACACCATATGAGAATGGCTTTAGGAGGAAAGATTACTGCAGTTCATAATTTTTCATTGAATAATGATGCATATATTGTGCTTCCATTAGTAATAACAAGAAATTTATAAATGATACGATTTTTGATCGCATTGCTCTTTAAAGTTATTTTCACTTTCTCTTAATTAAAAAATTTAGTTACTGACTTTCTACAGTGCTTCATGAACATTCTTAGTTTTTTGTAGTTTATTGTCTTTTCAAGAAAGGTCATAAAGTAGGGCAAAACTCTCTTTAACAATTGTCTCACTTAACAACAGAAATGTTGGGCTCAATTGTGGACTACAATTGAGGACTATCTGTAGTATAAGACAGGTTACATGTTTTCCCCTCTTGATCATACTTTCAGCCTCTCACAAGCTCTTTCTTTAAGTCATGTGTCTGTTTTATAACTTGTATTTTGCCTTCAGTTTTGTCCATAATTAAGACACCAGATATCAATCCTCAACTGACTTTTACAGTTTCACTGCAGTCCATAAGAAGGAAGGAAAAATGTATGCTTAAAACTAGTAAGCTGTTGATGCCCACAAAACCTCCTTACAAAAATCTGGACAGTCTGAATCTAGCTAAACAGAGAAAGTCTGCTTCTTCGTGTAATGAATAAAACTTGTTGCTGTTTATTTTTTCAGCGCTTTTCATGCTAAATTCAATGCAACATGAGCACAAAATAAAAATGTCCTAAATAGGACAAAACATGAGTCTTGCTCAGATCAGACGTGCTCTTCCAGGCTAGAAATGTACATTATTTGTTTTTTGCATTTTGACAGTAATCTTAGTTTGTGTGGTAAATGTGTATGTCTGTGCCTAAACATATGCACATCGCTGTGAGGCAAACCATTTTTAAAATGCCATGACCTGAACTGGAGCAACTACACCATTTATAAATGGTGGGTAAATGTCTTCATGCTTCAAAATTAGTCATGTTAATTTTGGAGAATGAAATCTCCCAATCTTAGTCAATGTTGGCACTTGTATTTTTGGTTGGAAAACTGATGATTATAAATTGCATCTGTTGACTCTCATTGGTGGGTCTACACAGACGTTTCCTTAGTGATGTGAGTGTTGTTGGACAATATGCAATGAACCTAGAACAATGTTTTTCTTATCTGATAGGAGGAAGATTTATTTAATTTTAAAGGAACCAGCTGTCACAAGGTTCAGAGCTTCTTTTGTTGTTACTAAAGTAATGTGGAAAGGAGAAACAGTCAATATTTTTTTATATGCGCAAAGCTTGTTAAATGTTTATCTGTCCTGCTCTCAGTCTGATTCATCTGCCTATGGTTCAAAATTGGGGTTTGATTTATTAATAATATATTATTAGTTTTAGTTCACTAAAACAAGGCAGGTGAAAATAAAGCACAGATAGGGCTTTATTATAAATATAAAATGTTACAGCTGATAGCAAGACCCGAAACAAATATTGTCTATTAGGAAGGCAGGCAGGCAGGAAGGAAGGAAGGAAGGAATTTCAGTGCTGTAGTTGAAAATAAATCCAGGAAAAGACAATAGCAAAAAGCTCAGTTTTGTTGCCAGAAACATGAATGTGTGTATATAATTAGCAGTTTGATTTAAGAAGTTTTGAACTGGCCCTAAACACAGATCAGCCAACAAAGCCATTAATGAGATACTAAAGCTCAATATGAATGCATCTTCAAAAAGAGAGAAATGCAATCCTGTCTATCACCAAATGTAGGCACGCAGGTTTATTTTTGAAATCTTGAATACATCAGAGTGGAAACACAAATCACCAAAGCAGAATAATCCATAGGGTTCAGAGAACCCATAGACACTAATAATAACCCTGTCTAACCTCAAAATCTTTGCCCAAATAAGTCATAACATGGCCATGAAAGGAACTTACAGGATTTTGAGGAGACATGCTGCTTTAATAAAGGATTCATCTAGGCAATGAAGGTATTAAGTATGCCAACAGTGCCAAACACAATTATATATAAAAATTTTGTTCTGCTTTTCTAGTTAAAAACATTTAAGCTCCTAAGGGATTTGATGACTATAAATCAAAGTAAGCACATTTTAGGGCAAATGCTGTCCAGAATACAATCACAGATCATTCATTCTCAGAAATCCATAATCTTCTCTCCCTGTAGTTAGTTTCTGGTTTAAAATGTGGCCACATTTAAATTTTCAAAGCCATGCCTCAGAAATGTCCCACCCCCACCCCTGCCCTCAAGTAAAAAATCAGTAAGAATTGTGCAGCTGGTTTTAAGAAAATAATGCTCTCAGATGATAACTGAGCCCATTGTGCTCTTCTGAAAATAAATGGAAGTTGAAAATCTTGTAAAAATGAATATTCAGTGGCACAATATCTTGAGCAGGTATTTGGTTGTAATGGTTTAACCTTCCCATATTTTCCAGATGTTATGGTCACTTGCAAATATATACTGTGGTTATTGTTTTCTACTTACCCAACCAATGGATTTAGTTGCCTGACAAATCATACAATTTAAAGGCAATATGTGGTTCTCTACTATCCTTAAAATGAAATCTTTAAAAAGATGATATTGTTTGAGACTTGCAATCAAGCATGGTATTATACCATTTTATAATATACAGTAGTTACATTATTTATTTCTTACTTTTTGTCTAGTATGGAATTCAAAGTTGTATCTGGAAATGGGGCATTTTTTTCTATTTACTTTTTACTTCTAGCCATGATTAAAACAATTCACATTTTTATTTGAAAAAAAAATCTGTTCAGTTTTTTTTTGAATGCCTACATTGTAAAATGTAATTTGCTTAGCATCAAATTTTCCCAAGCAATTTTCCTAATGAAGGGTAATTCCAGTTATTTAACTATTACACATTTTGGGGATATATGTTTTGATTGCAGAACTGATCCATGGCATTTGGCATGACGAACATTACAAGAAATACTTGAGCTTCGGATTATGTATTACTCTGAAACTGCAAAATTAAGTATATTCATCTTAAAATGCAAACTGAACCAACCTATGGTTTTCCAAGGGATTCCCCATTCAGACAATAGCTAGGTTTAAACAGAAATAAACAGTTAAAACATGAACTCATAGATGATCTTCAACTTAAAATTGACTACATTAGAAGACTCAAGCATGGCCTCCTGGAGAAACTGCCTCTCAAATGAACACACTCTGCAGCTGGAGGTTTGGGACTGTTGCCAAATACATTAAAATGTATGATTTATTATCTAAGAATCTCCGGTATCTTAATCTGATATTGTTCAGCATAGTTTATTGCCCTGTTTATCGTAAAGAAGTATTGTATGTGTCTTCTGAATATTCAAGCTACAAATGAAAGTGATTTGAGCAGAGTTAGGGAAGTTGGGGTATTCATATGTTTTGGACTTAGAGCTTTCATAATCCCAGCTATGGGCTATACTCTGTGGGGCTTAAAGGAGCATTAGCTCAGTATATTCAGAAGGGACTTGGGGACTTGGATTTGAAGAACATATTTATGGAGAAATGCACTGAAATTTCAAAATCATAATAAATAAATGAACGTAGGATATGGAAGCAACTGCACTTTCATGACCTCTTCTGTTTTCAATTAATTTTTTTTTCTTCCTAGCATTTTCCCACAAATTCAGGCTTTTTAAAAATCAATTGAGTGTTGATCCATTGGTTGTGACAGGAATTAAGGAATTGGCTTGTCGCCTGAGCCTGACATTGTGGACTGAGAGAGTGTGACAGGCTCAAAGTCACTCAGCTTGCTCTTATGATTAAGGCAAGACTAGAACTCACAGTCTCCTGATCTCTAGCCTGATGCTTTAACCACTAGATCAAACTGGCTCTCTTTCTGTGTTCAGTTAAATGCATATCACTTTGTCATTTATATTTATCTCCTCTTACCTTTCCAGATATTATTGGGAATTTAAAAGTGCCAGGCAGCAGGCAAATGGGAATGCCAGCTCCCACTGCAGCTTTTCACTATTAGAGATTTCCCTATGTTCAGGGGCCTCCCTCAACACAGGTATATGGATAAACAAAGTGAAGTTAGCAGTAGCTGCTTCAGCTCTATATTATTACTCAGGGCATAAAAAATCAGCAAGAACAGAGGCAGAAGCAGGAAACAGCAAAGGTGCAATGTCTCATGTCTCATTGCAAATACAGCAAATCTGGCTGGGAGAGGAGCAAAATTTACTGTGCCAAGAGGCGGGAAGATAGAAGGCCTTCTAATGTGACCCCATAAAGCTACGCCAAGGAGAAGAAGCTCCTCATTCTCCTTGCCCATCACTCAGAATCTGTGCGTGGATATGGGAGATAAACATAACTTACTTTCTATTACTTTCCTGACACTAAATTACTCCCACCCATGTATCCCCAAAGGTTTGTTCCAGTTTTTGCTCCAAGTTAACTGATTTCATCCAGTGACAATCACAGTATCTGGGTGAGTCTTAGCAAAAATCTTAAACTTGGTGCAAATTGCCAAACCTCCCTGTTTCCCCTTTTAGTAAAACAGGACTCATAAATGAAATCTGAAATTGAGCTGTATCTACAGAAAATATTCCCTCTTGTGAGAAGGAAGACATGCCAATTTATGTCTTTTTTTAAAAAAAAGAACTACAAATATCATTTTGATTTGGAGGCAGAATTTGAAATAGGTTTCTGTGAATGTTACCTCTTCTGAGGGGATAAAGTCTGTCTGGTTTCGGAGGATTAGGTTCAAGAGTTCAATGTTTTCAACAATAAAATCAAATAATGTGCAGGAAAATATAAGAAATGGTGCCACATAATGAAATAGTGATAAATTAGCTCTTTTTCACAGTATTGTTTTAATAAATCTGGGTTTAATGATTTGCTGTGATATTCTTCATTTCATTCATCATTTCCTTTTTAAAAATAATTTGCATGCCATCTACTTGTCAAGACTCTAGGTGGCTTACATATTAAAACCATAAAACATTTTAAAACAAAATTCAGTGTTAAAAAAATATCAATTGTGTGTTTCCCCGAAAATAGGACCTAGTCTTATTTTATTATTTTTGCCTCCAAAAGAGGCACCAGGTCTTATTTTCAGGGGAGATCTTCCACTGTCTCACCTCATGGTGGTGACACCACCCAGCAGGAGCCCATGAGACTGCTGCCGGCCCACTTCTTCTGCAGCTACTTGCTACCACTTGCGTGAGGCACCCCAGCCTCTGCTTTGCCATTGGAGGCCTTCAGGAAAGGCCTCTGCAGCCAAGAAATGAGCTTTGACAGCGCCTCTGGTAGTGAAATGGAGGTTGGGGGGCACTGCGTGTGCCAATCTGGAGGTCATTTCTCAACTACAGAGGCCTTTCCTGAAGGGGTCTGACAGAGAAATGGAGGCCAAGGGTGACGCTCACAAGCTCACGCCTGATTCCTGATAAATTTTAGGAGAAATATTTTTTAGTCAACAACATGAAGTAACTATTCTATAAAGCAGGCAGGAATTGGAGAACGATTTTTCTTCTCAAATTATCAAATAGTTCCAGTTTTTTTCAAATAATTAAAAATTATTAATACAGGTTTTGGAATCTTCCAGGACAGAAAACCATTTTTGGGCCCTGTTTTTACATGACTGGAATAATTGCATTGATAAATACCCATGGCCTTTTCCACATATTTCTGTTGATATAGGGAGTCTTTGATTCATAATCATTCATTTTGTAACCATTCTAAGGGACAATAGCATAGAAAAAAGTGACTTACAATCATTCCTCACATTTACAGTATGACCATTGTAGTATCCCTATAGTTCAGGGGTGTCCAAACTTGAGAACTTTAAGACTTGTGGACTTCAACTCCCAGAATTCCCCAGCCAGCATAGCTGGCTGGGGAATTCTGGGAGTTGAAGTCCACAAGTCTTAAAGTTCCCAAGTTTGGACACCCCTGCTATAGTTACATGATCAAAATGCTAACACTTAGCAACTGGCATGTATGGTTGCAGCATCATGGGGCCATATGATCATAATTTGTGACTGTCCCAGGCAGCTTGACAGGCAAAGTCAGTGGGAGAAGCCAGGTTCACTTACCAACCATGTGATTCACTTACCTGTAGTGATTTACTTAACAACTGTGACAAAATGTTATAATATCAGATGTACCCCATCACTTTGCTTAGCAATGGAAATTCCGATCTCAGTTGTAGTCATAAGTCAAGTAATACCTGTATATGCATTGGGCAGAATAGGAGGACAAATCATGTTGGAAGAAAATGTTGCTAAGAATTTTATCTATTAAGAAGTAACAATGGGATAAATCATTAGAGTCATATATCTATGTAATTTGCAAGCGCACAAAAGAAAATGAGAGAAAAAAATGAGAGGAAGAAAGAGAAATGAAGCAAAATACAAATAACTTCCTTTTGAGTTTTTTTTTTATCTGATCTGTTTGGTTCCAATCTTTGCTTCATTTGTTCTTAGACTTCACTTTAAGTTCATGTTTATTTTATTTATTTTGGTTGTTTTATGATAGTTTGCTATCTAGGTCACTCTATTGTGAAACAAGCAGCTACAACAAACAAATAATAAGATTGTTTCATGTCAAATGGGAACAACATGGTCTTCTTTATGCATCTAGCTCTCTAGTGAAGTTGAATAATACAAATGGATGAGATTTTTTTTCTACTTGCTTCTGGATAATAGCTTAAAAATTGGAAACTGTCTTTAGAATAGCTTGCAATTTTTTAAAAAAATGAACATTTATGCAAGTACAGTTAATAGAATCATTCCACCCCTCATAAAGGAAACATGAGAAACCCTCCTCAGGACTGATTTTTCAGATAATACACAACTCCCTCTGTATGCTTCAAAACTGAAGTATGTTAACACACCAAACCGAGGTCAACTGATCATATCTTCTTAGTTTAAATGCCTTGCTCACAACTTCAATTACTGCTGGGTGGGGGTGGGGGTTTGTAGTAGGATGAGTTGATTGCCCTTACATTATGTTCCTACTCTTAATCCATAACAATGTAGAAAAGACAGCTTGGTTTGGTTAAATGGCAGAGGTGAAAAGGATTAAGCACTTCTTCCCCAAGTTTTGTGCAAGTTTTCTGGCTGTAAGCATCAGTACAGACCTTATGCTTCCACTCAGACTAATCATTTTAAAAGCACATTTTTAAATGTACAAACACCACATATAGATCGGAATGCATAGCGAAAGTTTGCTAAGTTATATTCCATATATCTCTTCACCTTTGCTTTGCAAGCTGTTTCTATAAAGTAGAATTATTTTCAATATACTATATTTTTTTCCAGATGACTGCTCCACCATTTGGCAATTATAACATCAGTGTCTATTGCCTGTGGTCCATCTAAAGTCCCAAACCGATTCCACAAATTGGAATTCAAAGCACAACAGATGCAACCAATTTTCTCCATACATTGTGTCTATATTTGTGTGACACACCATTAATTAATTTAACTATAGTAGATAAGCTAAGCAGACTGGCTAGGTTTATACATATTAGGTTAAAATGTTGGTGACTTGGTGGTTTAAATGAATTATAATCACAGTCAATACCTTGCACATAAATTGCAACAGATTAATTATGTCTGCCTCTTCCAATGGCCAAAATATGAGTCTCCAGTTTCTCTCTCTATGTATCTAACACACTACAGATTCAAAGATATCGAATTCATAATATGAATTTGGTTTGTTATACAGTACCAAAGAAGAATTGAAATCAGAATAATTAGCATAATTTATAATCTCATTCATACATATTCACACATTTTAAAATAATTCACATAATTTAAATAAGCATATATCTTAGCATAGCAGAGAAAACTGGCAGATGATTTTGGTGCCATCTGAACCTGTTGCCCAGTTGCTAATTCTTGTGAACAATTTTACTCTTTCTCTTTTGACTCCATTTAATTAGATTCTGTTAAGTTAGACCATCAATAAGAAGATTGTCCTCTGCAAAACCGAACACACAATCACTTAGTTATTCGCCTTTGTCCAATTAAATGATCACAACTCTTATTTTCGAGCTCTCACATTTCTGAAAAGTGGGGCTTTTCAATAAAAAAAGAGGCTGCAGGAAAAATTGATTCAATATTATAGGTTGTTTTCAGCTAACAACAAATTTATTTAAAATAAGATGATCAGAGTTGCAAAGTTCAAAGAGTTTTCTATAGTTCTGTGCTGTTATCTAAAAATGCTCTGAATTTTTACAACCTTAATCTGGTTGACCTAATCTAGTGGCATAAAGAAAATAAATTCAGATATTAAGAAGAGTTATTAATATAGCAATTTCTTTTCCTACTGCAAAATTGGTCCCTGGAGAAGATATTCAAACACTAACGGGAATCATATTGTCTGTTTTAGATGGATTTTATTATAAGTGTTTGATATAATATTGTTTAATTGTTCATTTTGTACATTGCTTTGGGATGAAAAACTTTGTTGATACTCCTCCTAATATTCTTAAGAACATTGCAAGCAAAGGAAAGTACAGTAACAGCAACTGTATCATCTTTAAACTATTGGCTGACTAATAAATGTAACACATTTTACTATTAATTCTTTGTGGTTTGCAAAACTTTAAAACATGGCCATTACATTTGTTTTACAAGAAGCAGAATTTTTGCAGCACAGTCAACACCAATATTTGAAATTTAACTCTATTGCTGCTTGTCCAGAAAGTTAAATTTACTGGGTTGCCTTAAAACCTTTTGAAAGTTTCCTCCTTAAGAGAAAGTCTGCCTTCCAGTAATGTGGGGTCTGTTTTATTAAAATCCTATCTGAACTTTGTGTAGCTATGGTCCCTCCAGTGAGTCATACAATAACAATTCCCAGTTTGTAGCCAGTTCTCCAGAGAGGCAGAAGAAAAACGGAGCTGCTTCCTTTTAAGGGAATCAAATCTGTTTGCTGTGATAACTTCTTTCCAGTCCTATTTGAAGACATTCTCCATAGGCTATGAATTAAGACTGATAAAAATACATCTTTTTTTTGGAAGGTATATAGATATAGAAGAATAGAGCACTTTATTTAATAGATTTACTTTTCAATTTGTACATGCAATGACTTGCACATGTTTGCTTTGTATTGGAATTTTGTGTTTTTTCCTTTGGCAAAAGTAGGTTACTATCTAGAGATGTCTTAAGTTTTCTATTATCCCATAGTTAGTTTATATAAACGTGCAATGTTGTTCTATAAAACTATGTGACAAGCTATCTGCACTTATCATGCTTTCTTACTCAAGGGCTGGATTCAAGTAGTTGTGACTTGGAAGAATTGCCAAGCCTTAGTGCATTGAAGTCTGTGAGAAGCTTTTTGCAAAAATGTACTTACAGTTATAACAGTTCTCATGGTTAATCTCTGCCAATAGTTTTAGGCAGGTAACTTTTTAAAATTTAGTTTTTGTCTTCTTTGCACTTATGAAAAGGGCAGAGCGGTGTCATAGGTTGCAAGTCTATCACTTGATCCAACCTATTGTTCATTTGGATTCCACCATCAACTTTAAATATCAGGTGTAGCTCCATCAACATTTGGATTAAGATCATAGTGTTTTATTACAACTCCATTAAAATAGTATATGCACATAGCCTGCAGGGAAAGTAAACACAGCATCCAAGGAAAACTGAAGGTCAGCTGTTGCTGATTTCAAAATAAATAATAAATAAATATCCAATTTTGGGGGAAAGCGCCATATACTCTAAGTAGTATTACAAATATTATCTTATTTCTATCCTACCTTTATTATTATTATTATAAACAACTCAACGCAGTAAGTATATTTTATACTCCTTGTTCCTCCTATTTTCCCCACACAATCCAGTGAGATAGTTGGGCTGAGAGACAGTGACTGACCTAAGATCACCCAGTTGGCATTCATGGTTAAGGCAGGACTAGATTTCAAGGTCTCCTGGTTTCTAGCCTAGTACCTTAAGCACTAGACCAATCTGATATGTAATCTGTAACCACCTTCATTATGGTCTTCCTGGAATGTTTGTGGATTCTAATATAAAATACACAATGAGTCTCGGGGTACTAATATAACGATTTCATTTGACTTTCTTCTGCTCAGGAAGGAAGAAGTAACAACTTATATAAACAGTGTTCTTACCAAGTTTGTTGCATAGGAGTTACAAAGCCCTCTGTATTCCTTAATAAATTATCTTTTTTCTTGTAATTTCTGGTGTTCCTTCAGAATCATCCTCTCTGCTGTCTCTGGCTTTAATTGGCATTCCACAAATATTTATATATTCTTAAGATGTAAGTTCTCTCTTTATCTCTTTATGAGCCATGGTGGCGCAGTGGTTAGAGTGTAGTACTACAGGCTACTTCTGCTGATCACTGGCTGCCAGCAGTTTGGCAGACCGAATTTCACCAGACTCAAGGTTGACTCAGCCTTCCATCCTTTCAAGGTTGGTAAATTGAGGACTCAGATTGTTGGGGGCAATATGCTGACTGTAAACCACTTAGAGAGGGTTGTAAAGCACTAAGAAGCGATATATAAGTCTAAGTACTATTGCTATCTCAGCACTTCAAGGTGATGTTCCCCTTCCAATTTTAATTCACAAAAATGGTAGTATGACAGAAGAGAGAATGACTGATTCAAGAGAAACTCAGTGAATTTTGATGAGTGAGGGTGGATTTGAACTGGAACTTCCCCTTAATATATTCCCCTTACATACTTTTGGTTCCTGTACCTAATTTTTCTTGTGCTTCTCTTCAGGCTTTCTCCATTGCTGCTTTGCTAAGTTTCAGGGGGCTTCTACCCTGTTTCCCCAAAAATAGGACCCAAAAATATGACCCAAGTCCGTCCTAGCTTGATTTTTACATGTGTGCCCAATATCAGCCCTATCCCCCAAATAAGCCCTAATTAAGATCCTTCCCACTCCAGGTGCACAGGTAAAAATTAAGCTAGGGTGGGATGGGGGGTGGAGCTGTCCTAATACTTACCTTTGGACAGTTGTAGCCAGGCCTCACACACCCCAACATCTGCCTCGCTGGCCCATTTCTTCTACAGCCGGCAAGGCTTTCCAGAAGGCCTCTGTAGCTGATAACAAAGCTCTGGATCGATCTGGAAGTCTGTTATCAGCTGCAGAGGTCTTCAAGAAAGCCTTGCCGGCCGCAGAAGAAGTTCCTGAAGGCCTCTGAAAGTGAAAAGGAGGCCAGGGGTGACACGCATAAATGGTTAGTCAGTGGATAACATCCCCCCAAAATAAGACCTGGTGCCTTTTTTTGGTGGCAAAAAAAAAAAAGGACAGGGTTTTATTTTCGGGGAAACACGGTACCAAGAGTCTTCTTACAACTTCAGTGCTCACAAAGGGACTTTATAACTGCTTTCAATTTTTCCGCCATGATCCCAGTGGGTGGGTGCATACCCAGTTAATAGTCAACATTAGCATTCATCTGGTTTGGGCATAGTTCCAGTGAAAATAAAGAAGGTGCATTTATATCTAGGAAAATCAAAATGACACTGTTGGAAATCTCCATGCTGCTGGATCTCAGAATCCTCAAGCTGAGAGATCTCTTCCTTTGCTCCATACTGACTTATATATTTATCATTCATTACAATATTTGCAATGGAAACATGCCAATTTTTGTGTGTGTTTTCTTTAATTTAAAGTAATATAAAAAGTGCAATGATTTGTGTCTCTCCTCCTTGTCTTCCTCCTTTTGTTGACTGAAATAATTTTCAAAGAGACTTGTCAAAAACTTCTGCAACCTCATCTATTAAAAATGTACATGATGAGGTGGGAAATAATATGTCAATATGTGTATAAAGTTATTAACTGGAGCAGGTTGCTTCAGTGTTGTGATTGTATCCATCAATGAACAGAACACACAATATCAATTAGTGAATAGAAAATACAGTTCAAATTATATGTGCAGCAGTGGTGGGTTCCCACTGTTTCAGACCAGTTTAGCTGAACTGGTAGTGGTTTGGCGGCCTGGGTCGCTGGAACTGGCAGTGACCCAGGCCTGCCACACACCCCAAACCAGTTCTCCAGGCACCGCCATAAGCAGCACCATCTTGGTTTTTGCTTCTGTGCAGAATAATTTTTATTGCACTGCATACGGGTGCCCACAAGCAAATCGACAATGGTGACTGCCGGAACCCACCCCTGATGAGTAGGTTAGTATTTTTTTTAAAGCTTTGCTTCAATAAGGAAGTTGTTATCATTTTCACAAGGTTAATATCAATGGCACTATGAGATTATACCAAATCACTATAATTCTGTACATATTTCTAAAGGCATATGTTTGACTCGACTATCAAATTCTTTTGCATCAGAAATGGGGGGGGGGGAATCAAAACAGAAAACATGGCAGTTGCAGCATCATAATTATATCCTTATCTATTTCTATGTGTATCTGATATCAACCAACTTGCAGATGCTGAAGGTATCAGGGCTCAAACGTCAGAGGCTTAGAGAATGAATGAATGAATGAATGAATGAATGAATGAATGAATGAATGAATGAATGAATGAGAATTTAAGATTCCAAATGCATGTTCTCCAGTGTTACCACAACTGCCACTGCCACTGCTTTGCTGTGTACTAGTCTCCTATCATTTTGGAACTACAAAATACATTGATTATAACAGAAATTTAATGGGGGTCATTTCAAGTATAATTCTTTGGAAGAATTATTTCCTCTGCCCCTGCCCTTGCAAAAACATTTCTTAATAAGCCATGATTGGGACAGCATTATTTGTGGAAACTCATATTTGACAAATTGTTTGTTAAAGAATATAATTGACAAAACTAATTTTAAGCGATAAAAATAAAATATATTTATCAATTTCCAGTTTATAGCAATAAAGTTATTTGGATTCTATTTCCAAGTAAGGGTTTAACCCATTATATCACTTTTAGTTCTTAAATTATCAAGCCACATAATGTCATATCATTTAATTAATTAAATTCTAAGAAAAAGTCCTTTCTATAACAGTTAACTATAAAAACTACAAAAAAAAAACCATAGTTTACGTTTTTTCCATAGAACAATTTTAAAGGGCTGGAAAGTCTCTAAACAAAGGTCAGAAGTAATTGCCACTATAAATGATGGTAAAGTTAAAATGTATGCTGTTTCCTGTTTTATAATTCTGAGCTGAAACTTACATTTACCTAATGGATCTGTATGGAATTAATTAAAAAGGGAATTCCACCCCAAAGTTTCTGTTTCTATAATGCCTATTCTATCTAATTCTTCTAATATTTCCATTTTTTTTTACAAATAGGGAGGCCTCAAACTTCCAGTTTCTATTTTTACTTTTCCTGATTACATACAGAAAATTTGATACAAACTAAAAAGTAACAGTTGGAACTCTTTGGTTTGGACTTTTGTAACTGTCAGAGTAGGAAGAACTACAGAGTTGGAAGTGGCTTCAGAGGTCATATAATCTGCTTGGTGTAAAGCACTGTGGTTAGATGACAATACGGTGAACACTAAGCATTTTGTTGACCTCTATTATCTGGTTTTCCTGAGTTTCAATATGTTTGGTGCTGTATATTCCTTTCACTGTATGACAAGGCTTCTGTTATTCTTGTTTGCAAACTAAATAGATCCATTTCTTTTAAATGTTCATCATAGGGCTTGGTTTATAACCCCTTGACTTTTGTAATATTCCTTTTCTGAATATATTCTATTTTCTGATCATCCTTTTATACTGGAGTGGCCAATATTGGGTACACTATTGCAATTGGGGTTGTTTGACAAAGGTAGACTAGAGTGGGACAATGAATTCCCTTGATTTGTATTCTATGCTGCATTTAATAGATTTCAAAATAATATATCCTTTTCTCCCTAGAAAAGAAATTAAGACATACACGTTCCCAAATTCAAGTTTGCAAAAGTTACATAAATATTGAGAAGGAATATTCATTAGGAGAAATAGTAGCCTTTCCTCTACATTGATAAATTCATTCTTGCTTCTTCTCCCATTTAGGTAAAGGTAAAGGTTCCCCTCGCACATATGTGCTAGTCGTTCCTAACTCTAGGGCCGGTGCGCATCTTTGTTTCAAAGCTGAAGAGCCAATGCTGTCCTAAGATGTCTCCATTCCCACCACACTCCAGGGGAAGGTTAACTATCCTTCCCCTGCTACTCCCACCAAGCCACTCCCACCAAGACACACCACTCCCACCAAGCCATTGCATGGCATATAAACCCTAACTCTTGACCAAAGTCCGCAGTATTGGCAGGGAAGCTACACATCCTCTCTGTGACTGGTTTTCATTGTTGCCTTCTCTATTTGTTTCACAAATTAGGAGATATTTCCATATGAGTAAGATTTGCACTATATAATTTTTTATTATATGTCCTGACTGTTCACCAAGGAGATGGTTCTTCTTCCTGCAATAACATATTCTATAACTGTCTTATAGACTAAATGGGCACTTTTAGAATTGTGAGAAGGTGGGATGAGCACTATCATGGAGAGAAAGTTATCTGTTCAAAATGGTTCTTATTTTAGGGGTGGCCCATTACAGTGAATTATTTAGAAAAAGATACTCTGGTAAAGTAGCACTACATTAAAATCTCCCTGCCCTGCCTCCATTAGAAGAGAGGAAGAGTTATGGTGGTTCAGGCAAATGGTCTTTATATTCTACTTTGTTCATACACTATATTGCCAAAAGTATTTGCTCACTCATCCAAACAATCAGAATCAGAATCAGGTGTTCCAATCATTTCCACAGCCACAGGTGTATAAAATCAAGTACCTGTTTTTACAAACATTTGTGAAAGAATGGGTCACTCTCAGGAGCTCAGTGAATTCCAGCATGGAACTGTGATAGGATGCCACCTGTGCAACAAATCCAGTCGTGAAATTTCCTCGCTCCTAAATATTCCACAGTCAACTGTCAGCTGTATTATAAGAACGTGGAAGTGTTTGCGAATGACAGCAACTCGGCCATGAAGTGGTAGGCCATGTAAACTCATCCAACATCAGTGTGTGACCTCACAAATGGACAAATGGTCAAAAATTCCCATAAACACACTCCTAAACCGTGTGGACAGCCTTCCCAGAAGAATTGAAGCTGTTATAGCTGCAAAGGGTGGACAGACATCATATTGAACCCTATGGATAAGGAATGGGATGTCACTTACAGTAAGTTCATATGCGAGTAAAGGCAGATGAGCGAATACTTTTGGCAATATAGTGTATGATGATGAAGAAGATACGTTCAGAAAGTTCATAAACACAGGTGGGAGAGCATAGTTCTTTCTAATTTGCTTCTAATATTCCACCTATGACATTGGAAAGTACCAAACTGTTATTAATGTAAGTAGCCACTGATATTCCAACCATTTCATAAACGTTTCCTGTCCCTCATTATGAACAATAGCTCTCACCCACACTGAATGCCAGCAAATTCCACAGTCAGTTGTAAAGAAATGGTTCCATTTATTGGCCCTGACTCTTCTCAGAATTTATTTCTCTAAAATTATTAGCACATAAAAACCTCTCTAAGCCATATTTCATATCATACTTCTATGTATTCATGTTTCTCATACTATGTTCCCTTTGTCTATTATTTAGGTCAGGGGTGTCCAGCCTTGGTAACTTGAAAACTTGTGGACTTCAATTTCCCGAATAGGCTGGCTGGGGAATTCTGGGGGTTCAAGTCCACAAGTCTTAAAGTTGTCAGAATTGGATACCCTCGATCCAGCAAATTACTCTCATTTTACATTCTTGTAAATACAGATGGTTTAAACCATGCCAACTTTATACATACAGATGTTTGAAATAACCATTTAGCAAACTACATACTGAAATGAGGTTCAACGTTGAGCTTGGTTGGTGCATCTACTGTATGTCACATGGAGAGAGGGGGGGAGGGAGAGAGAGAGAGAGAGAATATGAATAAAATCCACTTAGTGCTTTTTTTGACAATTCTCTTGGAGAGTAGGCAAAACTACCTACATTCCTGTTCCAATTGTTATTGTTTTGTTTTATTTGGCAATGACATTGACTAAAACTGTCTTTACGTTTTGAACTGAATTGCCCAAATGCCTGAGAAAGTATCTTCAAAAGAGTATTGACTTTCAGCGAACGTTTTAAAACAAATGTAGAACCTTTGTACACATTGCTCATCTTTAACAATGTTTCAGCTATATGTTTAAGCAATGATTTATATGTTTCTGTCAAAATATAAGAGATTTAAAAAAAGTAATCTCTCTTTCTCTCTATAATAGATAACTGCAATAGAAAATGGATATTCTCCAACTGACATGTTCTATATGTTTAAAAATATTACTGGTGCTGTAGTAATCTCCATTTTCCAAGATGTCATAGGAGTTGCTCTTTTTCTACTCCTATTTAGCATCCATGAAACCCCTGACTGAGGTCATATATCGGCACAGGGTTAATTATCATCAACATAATGAGAATACTCAGTTTTACATCTCTGTCTTGGGTGGCACAAATGGTGGCGTGGAGGTGCTTGTTCAGTGTTTAGAAACGAGATGATCTGGATGGGAAAGAACCTGCTGACAAGACTAAGGGGCTGTAGCTTTTAGGGTTATGCTCATCTAATGATTTGCCAGCTTTAGTTTTCTGGTTGCAATTATACTTCCCCAGCAGAGGACGTGAACAATCTTAGTTCCTCCTGGATTCTCAACTCCTGCTCCAGCTTGCAGCTTCAGCCAAGAAAGCCTTCGCACAAACATTGGTTGCACCTATTCTAGATTAGGACTCATTGCTCTTGCTCACACATTAGTGACAATTGGATAACTGCAATGAACTTTACTTGGAGCTGCCCTTGAAGCTTCAGCTGGTCCAGAATGCAGTGATGGGTATTTTACAATATGCCCATTATAACATCATTGCTATATGAATTGGACTGGCTTACAGTAGTCTTCTTGGTGCAAATCAAGATATTAGTCATCACTTGCAAAGCCCTACATGATGTAGAGCCATGATAGCAAACCTATGGCACTTGTGCCGGAAGTGGCATGCAGAGCCATCTCTCCGGGCATGTGATCCATCACCCATTGCTCTTCCAGTTTCTGGTATGTGGGCCAGCTGGTTTTCATGCACATAGGAGTGCTGGAAACTGGAAGAGCAGCCACCCAGTGCACATGCGCATGCCAAAAACCGGAAGACCGTCTTTCCAACGTGCGCATGCTCTTCCAGTTTCTGGCATGCACATGCGCACTGGCCAGCTGGTCTTCATGCGTGCATGTGCATGACAGAAACTGGAAGACCAGGTGGCCAGTATGCATGCGTGCACCGGAAACTGGAAGATCATCTTCCCTGCTCTTCCGGTTTCTGTCACACATATGCACGCATGCACTCCTGTTTCGGCACTCGGTGTCAAAAAGGTTCGCCAACACTGGTGTATTATTTGCAGAATCATTAAGTCCTGGTGATTTCTGCACACCGTACTAGGTCTGGCAACATGGGCACAGTCTAAGTTTCCTTAGTGAAATAGTAACACCTGATGGGGCCTCAAATGTGTGACTTCTCTTTCATAGCACCTACCTCATGGAGCATACCTCCCTCCAGAGCTACAAATGATCCCAATCTTATTGCCTTCATGAACACAGTGAAGACCTGGCTTTTTGCCTGAGCTTTTTGCCAGGACGTTATTTGAGCTATGGGTATGAAATTTTTATGGTGCTTTGACTTGGTCTTTTTATTTATTTTTTTCTGTTTGCTACTCAAAGTTCCGTTGGTAGCGGGACAGCCATATACATTTGTTTGGCCAACAAACAAAGATTTTGAAATCACAATGAGTATCTAGAGTTTATAGGAAATATAATGATGGCATCAATGCACGTCTGCTGTGTGAATAATGGGTTTTCCTATGGAAAAGAATCGGAATCTTTAAATTGCAAATCTGTAGTCACATTTGCTGTGAAAAATGATTCTAGGATTGTCTTGTGAATATGAAAAGGTTGTAATAGTGCTATGTTTTTAAATGTTAAGAAGTCCATAGTTTCATCACTTTTTTCTCTAGTTGAATACAAATATATTATTTCTTTGGTATGCCATATAGTTAATCTAGTCCAACCTCTGGATCAGTGCCCAAACCTAAACCATGACTGACAGTGATATATAAATCTCTCTATAAAATAAACTTATCCCATAATGCTGAGGAAGTATGAGAGATTCTAATCCTTCTCTAGGGTTAACCACATAAATATTTCCCATATGAACTGTATCATCCAAAATATCAAGACATGTTACATGTGATCAGTAGACTTCAGAATAACCATGAAGGACAGTCCTTCACAGGTTTTTTTTGTTTGGACAATTCTTTTCAAGTATAATAAAATATGCTGCATGTTAAAATCCTGTCTTATCTTTATGACAGCCACTTATGGTCTTAATAATTTTAAATATTGATTTGCTAAAATGATCAAAACAAAGTTCTTTTGGTAACTGAAAGAAAAAGGAATGAAAATCATCAAAATCTGTGCCAAAATAAAAATGTCTAAGCAATGAATTGGATGCAACTTAATATCCTTAGAGTACGTTTATTAAAATTAATGGACTTAGTCATAGTAAACTGAAGTTCAGTCGATTATTCTAAGTCTGGATCAAAGTGTTTTTTCCCCTTCATATCTAAATACTTTGTAGGATCTTTCTTGAAATGTTTTATTGATAATTTCTTTCTGTTGTGGTTTATATGTCACGATATCATTAAGAAAACAAGTTTAGAATTTCACACTGTTAGATACTTGTTCTAACTGTAGTGGTTTCCACCAAGGTTGTCTGTTCCGGCGGGAACAGAGGTTTAATCCTATTGGTCGAAGGGTCTGACAGCTCCCTATAAAAGGGCTGCTGTCAGACTCAACCTTCGCTGGATTGTTCTCACTTGTTGTACTTAATAAAGAGCTGTTGTTACTGTTAAGCCTGTGTGTGCCTATCCATTACCCAATCTAACACACACCATGTGTTCAGATCTGCCTTATTCCTATTGTATAATTTTTGTTTCACAAAAGTGTAACAAACAGAAAATACTTGGCAAAAATATTCAGACAGGAAACGTTAAACTAAAACAAGATATTTAACTCATACACTCCCATATTCCCTCTTCTAGTCTTTTAGCTTACTTCAGTAGACATTCAAAAATAACTGTATTTTAAAACTGTTAGTTTGCATAGTATGGCCTCATGACTGAATTATCCATATTAAGTGAAGTAATTTTTGGTTGCACAGGCAACCAGATGTTTTGATTGGATCTGGCATTTTTTTCCATCTATCAACCTTGGATAAGCATATGTTGTCTGATAGTGTTAAAGGTATAGTCGAAGGTGTAAGCTGTTGCAAGTAATGCTGCCTTTTGCAATTGACTCATGGTGATTTTTTCATTGCTGATGGTGTTCAAGAAGTGTTGCAGATGTTATGAGATTGCAGCCAAGGTGCATATGTATTTTTACGCATATGTGTGTGTGTATAGTGTGTGCGTAGTCAGTCTGTGTGATCATCTTGTAGCATCTAATTAGGTTGTCCACTGCAGCAAAGTCTATTCAGCAATGTTTAGTCTAAAGACAGCAGAAGAGTTTTTCAACTGGTACTCCAATATTGCAATACCATATTTTTCATATCCAGGATCAAGAATTTGGATCCTTAATCCTATACGTAGTATCTTTATACACAGAGATTATGTATATGGGAAGTTTCTACTTACAGTTATAATAAATAACTGGATTCACATACTGTGACAATTGCTATGTAGTTTGTTTGATTATGTGAAGGCAAGCATAAAATGATGGTGTATCGCTTAGTTTAATGCATAAATTCAGTCAGTTGGAATTATAACCCTAATTATGTCTAAAAGAAAACATAACCTCCCAGAGTGTATGAATCCAGCCAATAGAAACTTAGACCTGGAAATATAATCTCAACTATACTTCTTCTTCAACAGGATCTGATAGCAGAACTGGAAAACCACGTGAAAGTATCTAAGCAGATTAGTCAGAATCCCATTGGATTCTGGCAGGCTCTTAAATATACATTCACAGGGAAGGTCTTATACAGATCAAAGACAAAAACAAGCTTTGGGGGTCACATTCCCAAAATAAATGGAGAATAGTCACATAAATCTAAGTTTTAAATTGCAGAGCAAAGTAGATAGAAGTAGTTCAATAAGCTTTCAGTACCAGTCATGCCTGAAACCCCAGATTTTTTCAGAGAACATAGATGTCCAAGCAGGATGCTTAGGAGATCTGCTGAATCACCAGTTCTCTTGGGAAATTTAGATAAGAGAACATGCTGGAGATTTGGCAACTTTTCTTCTCACACAGGCCAACAGTGTGCTGGGAAAGATTCTAAGCAGATGCAGTCCCATGACTGTCATGAAAAGTTTTATAAGTGTTTGTTTCAAAGCTTTCTATCTTTAAATTTAAAAAAATGAAAATATCTTATGGCAGTTTTTTCTCATCCATGTAAAAGTAAATATATTACAGTAATGTTTCACATTAGGCAGAAAGAAAATTACTGGAACAGGCATTAGACTGCATTCTATATTTATCAAAAGCGGCTATCTTAGTGTGCTTTTTGCTTTCTGTTTTTACAACCATTCTTCCAAAAATCGCAGAATCTTGAGATATCTTACAGACTGACAAAGAATAATAATCGCCTACATTTTCATGGATTAGGATTCACTTCATCCCCAACTTTATGTCTCCATTTTCACTTCAAACAGCCACTGTAGATAAGCATTAAAGCATTCGTTTCAGCAGAGTTTGTTCAGTAGACTCATGACCAAGAACTTGAATATTATCAGATCACTACATTAGCAGTTATTCATTTTAAAGAATCATCATTAACACTTTGGGAAGAAAATGCAAATATATGAGTTATGACAAACTCTGTTCAGTGACTGGCTATTTGCTTGAAGCTGCTGTACATATTTTTGTTCCAACTTTCTACTTGTGTTATGCAGTCCTTTAACTAATTCTTTGTTCTACACATTTGAATAAATTAATCCTTTCCTATCCATCAGCCTCCTGTGGATCTGGGGTTCTCAGTTCTCCTTCTGCCAATCCTACTGATACTTTGTCAGAAATTATCGTGATTGTTGTTACACGATGTTCATGAAACCAGTGGAAGGTTCTATTAGGAACCTCAACTTCAAGTCTAGCTTCTGTCACAAAAAATCACTGTCCAGTCACTCTTTCTTAGCTTGAACACCACATGTGCTCTTCCACAGATAAAGCTGAAAGATATGATGACTATATAGCAGCTCTTGAAGGAAAGGTGAAAGAATCAATGATAGGCAATGCCTTTATCTCCTGCTGGACTATATAGATTTGATTTGAGTCAGCAAGACAGTTTTTATATTTTCAGTGATATCAACTACAGCTATCTACTAACCAACCATCCCTAATCTTTGCATATAATGAATTCCACTCTAATAAGAATGCATCATTCAGACTTCTTTATACAAATCCATGTTGAAATAGGCACTGCTTTTTCTTTTTCTTTTTATCCACTGCATTTCAGCCAGCAATGTCTTTTAATACTTCTAATGCACGATATCAGTGTTGCCTTCGTCCTACAACTGTGCTCATTCTGTTAATTTCTATAGGGAATTTTTCCTGTGTCACTAGGTGGCAGAATTCCATTATCACAGCTGTTGTCCAAACTACAATTACATTCAAAATAGAAAGCTCTTTTTTATTGGTTTTCCAAAAGAAAATTGACTATGGAATACTTAATGATAACATTCTTTTGATATTAGTACATTGATTTCATTAACCACTCATTGTCAAACTACCAAAAGAATTGGTACTTTCAAAATAGAGGAAGAACATGAAAGACAACTGGTCCTTGATTTTAAAAGGTAGTTGCTATAACTTTATTTTCAATAGTAAAAATGAACAGATATAAAATGATTCAACAAAATATTACAGTAAACTTTGGCTGTCCTACAACTACTATAATATATCATGTTCATGAATCATTGGGAAGACAATGAAAACATCTCCTTATTCCTTATTTGTTTCTTAATAAAAGCAAGCTGTATAATAAAATTAAATTTAAGTATCGAAGTATCTGGATCTTTATATATGCCCAGGACATATATGCATCTTTTGCTTGAGTATGCAGAGATAATATGCTGAGATTTACTTGGTTGTGCACAATGTAGGGCTGCTGATTCCTAAATTCAAAATTATGATTTTTTTAAAAATATAGAATGATCCTGGATTATGACTTAGACTTGACATATCCAATGTTGGTCACACCTCAAATGTTTTGCAAAGGTTATATTTTAGAAAGCTAAGATCTTCATTAAAATCTGTTGTTGTTCCATTCTTTTGATATTAGTACACTGATTTCATTAACTACTTATTGTCAATGTTTTTTTTTTAAATACAATTGATTTGGGTTATACTCTTGGAGGATTTTAAAGCAATTAGTTAGAATTCTCATTTCCTTGTTATTTTGCTTTCACCTATAAAATACATATCAATTTGCCATCAACAATATTTTAACATTGTCAGTTTGCATAAAATGAGACAATAGCCTCATGACTGAGTTGTCCAAACTAAGTGAAAGGTTAGGAGCAAATTTCCCCTTGCAGCCATAAGTTTACTTCTTTGCCAAAACTGGAAGAAAAAGTATCACCAATCTCTCATCAAATGAGGTTCTGCTCATTCAAAACCTAGTGCTTACTGCAGAGTGTCCTTTCAATGCCATTCAACAAGTTCAACAGAAGTTAAAATTAATCGTCATTTCACAACACACACACACACACACACACACACACACACACACACACATACACAGAGAGAATCTCTTCGTACTTTCCAAGGTAAGAATATTTTAAAAAGATAATTTTCCTTAAAAGGGCATCTGATAATACATTTGAGGAAATTCTGTATGTACTCCAAGTATTCTAACTATCAAATTATACTAACCATAGCTTTTATTTCCTTCTCTTTCTCTACACACATGTACAAATACATACCCTGATTAAAACAAGAAGGGAGATCCTCTTATTTTCTTACCTTGGCAATCTTCAAAGGCTGCTTTACATCCTTGCCACCCTGAAGCCTGAAACCCCAAGGTGCCCCTCCAGTCATAGTCATGCAAATATAATCCTGTACACCCATTATCTTTCTGGGAGAATCAGTCAATGTTCGTAAAAAAAAAAGTATCTTTTAAAAATCCTGCAGCTGGAGATTTGCAGCTGGACTTTGCCTTCTAGATGGTGTTAGAAAGGAGAGATCACTGCTGTTGGCACTGCCTGTGCTCTGCACTTGGTTAACACAATCATTGACCGAGAGCAAGGAAGCGCTCCCAGTCCAAGGGATCAGCCCACTTTTTCGTCAGATTTGCTGTGCTCAGCCCACCTTCGTGGTAATGTCAGAGGAACATAAACGAAAAGCACTGGGCTGTGAGGCAAAAAAGGGGCTATATTTAAATCTAAGAGCATTTGCCTGTGACAGCTAAATCAAAACAGCCAGGTCAAAGGACTTGTTAATCTCCCTGCAATGATTTAAGACGGAGAGTTTACTTTTGTAAGTGGTACCAGACTTGTTAAGCTATAGTTGCAACACATTCTGCGTTCTCCTAACCCAAACAAAGTGTAGGAGGGGAAGAGGGAAAAAATTGTCTTCCTCTCCAGTTCTTCATCAGATACTACCATGAAGCATCCCACTGAGAATTACCCACCGACCCGCTGTGATAGGATGTTTACAATTATCAAATGATAGCCTGAGTTTTTGACATACGCCTGGTTCTTTCTGGCATAAATTTTCCAGTGCCTGGATTCACACCCCACATGTTAAGCCATGGTATGTTCAAGCGATTGGCTGGTTTTGAACTATGAACTAAGCAATAACTCATGTTTTACAAAACTCAATGCAATGCAGTAAATCAAAACCAAAGCAGTATGTTGTATGAATCTGGCATATATGTTCCTTTCCCCATTGTTATGTGTAAAAGCTACAATTTGTATTTGCTCTTTTCAAAAAAAATATCAAAGAGCAAACCGCAAGACTTAACTTTTACATTTTAATGCAGATGGAGGGAGATCACTTTCATATCAAAGGAGGTAAGATTCAAATGACTGAAGATCATACCTATGGCCATTCAGATATGCAATTCACAACAGCACGAGAGAGAGAGAGAGAGAGAGGGGGGGGAGGGAGGGAGGGAGGGAGGGAGGGAGGGAGGGAGGGAGAGAGAGAGAGAGAGAGAGAGAGAAATAGCAATGGTAGATTATGCTGGAAATTTTGGCTTAGAATTTAATAAGGAAGAAATAAAATCTGGGGGAACCTCAAGATTGAAATTAAGATTAACGGACAGGAGTTTATACTCATTCTTCAATTCTTGTGGCAAGTCCATATTCCCACCTGATGCAAATACATGTACTGTGATGTCACCACAAACATTTTGTTTTAAACAACATAGTTAGTAGTGGACATTTATTTTTGCAGACTTGAATTGCTTCAATATTTATTGGAAGACAAACGGTCAAGCATGATGATGTCAGGAAATTCTTGCCTTATGTTACTGACAAGTTTTTCCTTGTCAGGAGAAAGAAAGTAACAGGGGAATCACTTGATTTGATAATAATTAATAGCAAAGACTTCATTGAGGGAGTAAAAGTAGCAGGAATTTTGAAAGAAACATGTTATGTAATGCTAAAAAGATTTTAAAACGAAGTTTAAGATGATAAATGACAAAAAAGGAGGAAGAAAAGAAAGAGATGCTAAAACTATAACTGTAAACAAACTGAATGAAAGAAAAGGTGGAAAACAACAGGAAAAACCAATATGGCTGGAAAACTAAAATGAAGATATTTTTGAAAATATTTATTTTAAAAAGAACATATGTAACTTGAAAAGATGGGCAAATTACCATATACAAAGGTGCTTTTTCAAGAGGAAACTGTTTTCTTTCTTTCTTTTGAAGACGTTTCACTTCTCATCCAAAAAGGATGGCATCTTGGATGAGAAGCAAAACATCTTCAAAAGAAAAAAACAAAGTCCAGTTGCCTCCTGAAAAAGCATCTTTGGGACAACCATGATATGGATGACTGACAATCTCTGCAGACTATTACCATGTACAGTTAATATAGAACAACAAACATGGTTTTAGGAAAGCTCAGAATGAGCTGCAGTTGAAAACAGCAGCAAAAATACTATGTTCAAAATAAAAAGACTGGATGGCATAACCGTGAAATTGCTAGATAGTTGGCTCAAGAATCATATAACGACATCAGTGGTTCCATATTAAATGGAGATACTGAGCAGGTACTGCAATGCTCTTCACTATTTTTTTTTATGGCATGGATGACGAGATAGAGGGACTATTTACCAAATCTGCCGATGACACAAAATTGGGTAAGATAGACAATACCTTAGAACAGGAGTGTCAAACTTGATTTTATTGAGGGCCGCTCAGGGTTATGTTTGACCTCGGGGACCCAGGGTAGGCATGGCCAGGTCAATGTCACACATGTCAGGGGTGCCTGTGGTGGCCTGAGCGCTCTACCAGTGAAAACAGGCTCTCAAGCTCCATTTCCGGCTGCGATGGTATCCTGCAACCCTCTTCCAATGAAAACAGAACTCCCCCCCCCCTGCATGCGGCCCTCCCAAGCTCTGTTTTTGCTGACAGAAGCACCATAGGCCTGTTCTTTGTTGTTTCCAGGGTGGCCCTGCAGCCCAGATCTAAGCACCCCACGGGCTGGATTGGGCCCCTGAGTCTTGAGCTTGACACCCCTGCCTTAGAAGATTAAAAAAATAAAAATAAAAACAATCTTGATTAAGAAATAAGACAAAGGTATTTAAGAGGAACAAAAGCAACAAAATGAAGTTCACAGATATAGAATGGGAGTAGGGATGATCCTGGCTAGGTATATATTCCTGAAAAAGTCTTGGAATCCTTCTGGAATTGTGAAGTCAGCAATTCAGCGGTGTAACTGATTGCAAAAACCAGTATAGTTTCCAAATCACATTAAGTAATGCTTCTACTTTATTCTACACTGGCCAAACCTGACCTTGGCTATTTTCTCCAGTTTTCAGCATCCGTTTTTTTTAAAAATCCAGATAAAGTGGAACGGTTTCAGAGAAGAGTAATGAGGTTGATGACAGGACCAGAAACTAAAGCTTGTGAAAACAAAGGGGGGGAAATGGGAATGTCAAACCTTCTCAGTCTTGAGAAAAGAAGAGAGAAAAATATAAATAGCTGAAGAAATGTCATATTAGAAAATCAAGACTTTCTATTATTTCATAATGGAGGAGACAAAAATAATTGTTTCAACTTACAGGGTGGCAATTCTGATAAATATTAGAAAAAACATCCCAACAGGTGATGGGTACAAATTGTGTGTACAAATTCACTGGATATACTGAAGGGGAAGCTAGACAAATATGCTGGGGATACTGTAATTTGGATATCTGCAACTGAACAGAAGTTTAGATTCAAGGGGGTCTAAATGACTTCTTCCAACTCTTAACTCTTCCAACTTCTTTTTGCCTAGTAATTTTTTTTATTGTTTTTCTCTTTTCAACATATGTTACAGTCATTATGTCAACATTTTGTACATTGTCATATCGTCTTATCTATACATGTTTTTCTCTTTTCACCATATATTACAGTCATTATGTTAACATTTGTACCTTGTTATATCATCTTATCTATACATGTTTATAATATTCCGCTTCTATATTTACATACTTTTATACACAGTTCTATACGTATTTATATATATTGTTTTTGGCTTAATTATTTTTCTTGTTTTCTAACCATTCATACTAATTATTCCAGATTTCATAATATTCCGATTCCTCTTTATCTTTTAATTTTAGAGTTAATTTCCAACTTCTAACTCCTCCAATTCTAAGACAGCTGCTGCTTCCTGCTGCTAATACACGTAAAATGGGAGAAAACTTAAACACTGAACATAACAACATTAACATCTTATCTTAGAAGATATTCCTTACTTTAAAAGAATCTCTGGTACTAAATTAAGCTAGCATTCTGGTCATTATTAAGTCAAAAAACTACAGGAACTGAAGGCATGTCCTCTGAAATATGACAAGCAACAGGAAAAAAAAATCAGTAGAGATTCTAACCAAGTCAGTCAGCAAATCTGGAGAATGACACAGCCATCAGCAGATTGGAAGAGGTCAATCTACATTATCAATACAAAAAAAAAGACAGAGTCTTAACATATTGTGCCAATTATCATAAAATATCCTTAATTTCAAATTCTAGCAAAATAATGCTTAGCACATCCAACACAGTTTAGATCCCTAAATGGAAAAGAGATGCCAGATGTTTCAGCTGGCTTTAGAAAACACAGAGGAACATAGACATAGCAGATGCATGCTGGATAATTTAAAAAGTCAAAATAATGCCCAAAATAATGCGCTTCATTGATTGCAGAAAAGTCTTTGACATTGTCAACTGCATCAAGCTGCGAAATATATTCAGAAAAAATGGGAATCCCAAGAACATCTGATTGTTTTCATGAGAAACCTATATACCGTGTTTCCCTGAAAATATGACTGGGTCCTATTTTCTTTTGTGCCACAAAATAAACACTAGGGCTTATTTTCTGGGGGATTTCTAGGGCTTATTTTCTGGGGGGTGGTCAGCTTGCCTCCAGAAGTTGTGAATGCCCCAACACTGGAAGTCTTTAAGAAGATGTTGGATAGCCATTTGTCTGAAACGGTATAGGGTTTCCTGCCTAGGCAGGGGATTGGACTAAAAGACCTCCAAGGTCCCTTCCAACTCTGCTATTGTATTGTTCCCCCCCTCCCCACATATGGGAGACCTGCTTTTTCTGATTGTTCCTGTCGGGGCAGGAGGTCATGCAACATGTTAGTGCCATTGTGAGGTAATGGGGTGGACCTGCCCACAAGCCCCACATCTGCTTACATCAGGGCCCCTGCAGCCAGGCCATCCATGCCCCAACATCTGCCTTGCCTAACGGCTGTGGCACCAATACACCACTCAGCCTCCTGCTCCGATATAACTGTGAGCAAGCAGAAGAAATGGGCCAGCAGCCACATGGGCTCTTGCTGCATATGGTTATTAGTGCCGCCGCCGCGAGGCAGGTGTCCAGCCATGGATAGCCTGGCTGTGGGGGCCCTGAGGTAAGCCTATGTGGGCACGTGAGGCAGCTTCAATCCCTCACTTTGCCTATGGCACCATGAGCAACCAGACAGAATGGGCTTATTAAGCCCTCTTAAATCGGGTTTACTTGGGGGATAGAGTTTATATTAGACAAACACATAAAACATGCTAAGTCTTATTTTTGGGATAGGTCTTATTTTTGGGAAAACAGGTTATATGTCAGGAAGTTACGGTATGAACACGTAGTTCCAGGTTTGCAAAGGAATGCATCATGGCTATTTACACACCCCTTATTCATTCAAACATGCTGGATATATATATTAAGAGAAGCTGGATTAGGAAAATATCTGTGATTTTAAAACTGGAGGGAGAAGCATCAATAATCTGAACCTAATGATGTACCCTGATAGTGGAAAATGCAAAGGAACTGCAAGCGCTAGTAACAAAAGTCAAGGAGCAGAGTGAAAAAAATGGGACTGCAATTAAATATAAAAAAGACCAAACTAATGATAAGAACAACCAACCTTAGAATTGGTAGTGAAGTTATCAAAGTTATGGTCAGTTTCTGCCTTTTATGATCAACCATAAATAGTAAAGAAACAAGGAGTCAAGAAATAAGCCAGAGACTAACACTTGGTAGAGCAGTTATGATTGCCTTGGAAAAGATGTTCAAATGTTGTGAGATGTCTATATTATTTATTATTATTTATTTATTACTTGAACTTATTAGTCGCCCCCTCTCCCCACAGGGACTTGGGGCGACGTACAAAAGTATTATATAGCGTACAGAGGAGGTAAGAATAAATAAATAAGTTACAATACCTAAAAAAGTTTAAAACCCCAGTGAAATTAACCCTTAAAAACTAAAATTACCAATTAAAAATGCCCTGGGCTGGAGAGGTTGTAGAATTATGCCAGGTCAGCTAGTCGAAACAGGTAGGTTTTCAGCTTCATACGGAAGGAGCGAAGGTCGGTTGTAGTCCTGATGTCTGGGGGGAGGTCATTCCAAAGGGTGGGGCCCACTACAGAGAAGGCCCTACTTCTGGGCGCTGCCCTCTGGCACTCTCTGGAGGACGGCACCCGGAGTAGTCCCTCTCTGTGTGAGTGGACGGGTCGCAGGGATGTATGGGGCAGGACGCGATCCCGGTTATAAAGATCAAAATCATGCACTGTATGGCACGAGATTCCTTGTGATGCTCTATATAAATGAAAATTGGGCTTTAAAGAAGCAAGGTAGAAAAGTACTGATGCTTTTGAATGTTAGTTTGGAAGAAGACTTGGGCAGCAAAACAAACCAACCAACCCCCAAACAAACCATTCATTGAAAAATTCAACTCAAGCGTTCTTAGTTGAGGCACAAATGACCCAGGCCCAAATTTTCTTGCTTCAGATATATGCAAAGACATAGCTCCCTAGTGAAGGCTCTAGTACTGGGAAAGGAAAGAGAAAAAGAGAACAACAGCAGCAAAGTGTATGGGACCAACTATAGTGGTGATGAATTTACTACTGGGATACTTTGAAGATTAGGTTAGGAACGAATCTATAGTATGTGGTTACTGGGAGTGGGAAATGGCTTTTTGCACATAATCAATTCCTTGCCCTGGCACGTACATACATCGTATGCATCTAGCTCAATTAATATATGATTCAATATATTATGTGACTTCTGGTTAAGTCAGCAACCAGGTTATGCTAATGGCAGAAAGTGAAGAGAAACTAAAGAGCATCTTGATTCGAGTGAAGAAGGAGAGTGTAAAAGTTGGCTTGAAACTCAACATTAAGAAAAGTAAGATCATGGAATCCGGCCCTCTCAATTCCTGGCAAATAGTTGGGGAAGAAATGGAGGTAGTGACAGATTTTATTTTCCTGGGCTCCAAGATCACCGCAGATGGGGACTTCAGCCAAGAAATTAAAAGACGCTTGCTCCTGAGGAGGAAAGCTATGGCAAATCTAGACAGCATACTAAAAAGGAGAGACATCACCCTGCCAACAAAAGTGCATATAGTTAAGGCTATGTTTTCCCCAATTGCAATGTATGGCGTGAAAGTTGGACCATAAGAAAGGCTGAGCACCAAATAATTGAGGCCTTTGAACTCTGGTGCTGGAAAAGACTCCTGCGAGTCCCTTGGACTGCAAGACGATCAAACCGGTCAGTCCTAGAGGAGATCAACCCTGACTGCTCTTTAGAAGGCCAGATCCTGAAACTGAAACTCAAATACTTTGGCCAACTAATGAGAAGGAATTACTCACTGGAGAGGAGCCTAATGTTGGGAAAGATTGAGGGCAAAAGAAGAAGGTGACGATAGAGAATGAGGTGGCTGGATGGAGTCACTGAAACAGTTGGTGTGAGCTTGAATGGTAGAGAGATGGTAGAGAGGTAGAGGAGGATGTTAGAGGACAGAAAGGCCTGGAGGAGTGTAGTCCATGGGGTCACGATGGATTGGATATGATTTCGCAACTAACACCACCACAAATCAGTGCAGTAACTGTGTTGGTCCAACAGGTAGTGAAATAAAGTATCATTTAAGTCCCAATGATTTCAGTAAGAACTGCTACAAAATCTGTCTGCATCCAATATTTTTTTAAAAAATATTGTTCATAATTATACTTTCTACATAAAAAGCTTCCATAATTTTAGTTACGTAACATATTCTGGGATTGTTCAAAACAGAGGGATCATCTAAAAAAACAAAAACCAATTCAAATAAGAAAATATATAAGAAAATATAAAAACCCTAAAGAGAACATGACAAGCCGCTACAATGATAGAAGCAATTCTTGGTTTTGGTTCACTGTTTCTCCAGGATCCTTTTTGGGGGTTTTATTTTAATTTATCCAGAGGCTGAGAAGATCATTCCTTTCATGACAGCCTTGGCATATGATTTCTTGCTCCTTTTCTCCAGGTGTTGTGCAGTCTTTTCCAAAAACCAACTCTTTTCTAGCACAAGGGAATGGGGTAGGTAGGATAATCTGATTTGTATGTGACCCAGGGCATGCAGCTGCCATTTGTGAAAATGTAAATTGGGGAAATCAGCTTCAGAGAGTACATACTGGATGAGGAATGTCTGAGCCTGCCACATATCTGAGGTTCCATTCACACTAGGGATGCTTGCTTTTAAAGGTTAGTTTACATTTTCATATAACTTTGCATGTTTGGGGATTCCTGCGTTATAATTTACTTTAACAAATTGTCATTTGTCTTTTTGGGAAAATAACTAAGGCCAAAATGTGTGTTAACTACATTAATATGATGTAGTTTAACATAGTATTAAAACTATACAATACAATAATACAATACAATACAATACAATAGTAGAGTTGGAAGGGACCTTGGAGGTCTTCTAGTCCAACCCCCTGCCTAGGCAGGAAACCCTATACCGTTTCAGACAAATAGCTATCCAACATCTTCTTAAAGACTTCCAGTGTTGGGGCATTCACAACTGCCACAACTATAGCCTTTACTTAAAGCCCATTTTGCTCCTAGCTCCTTTAATATTGTTTTTCTTATCTTATTTTAAAGTAAAATAAAATAGCCACCAGGAATTTTTTTAAAAAACCATCCTCTAGCACAGGGCTGTCAAACTCCTGGCTTGCTTGCAGGCTGGATGCATCAGACTGTTGGAAGAAATGTACATCTGGGTTTAGTTCCAAGTAGGGAAAAAAGACACTGGAAATATGGAGGCTGCTTCGAAAGATGGTTTTAGCGGAGGGCAGGATCACACGGTTTGAGGTCCTGGGGGAAAAAGGTGATCACATGCTTCAAGATGTGGGTTAAGAACAAAAAAGGGCCAAGATGCTGAAAGTCCCTGGTTTTATGCCTTCTCTGGCCTTTGATCTTGATCTTGTATTCTGATTGGTTGTCAGACCACCTTGAGGCCATGCAGGGGCAACTCTGTAGGCTGTGCTTTGTATCCAAGTTTGGTTGCCTTGCCTGGCTGATGTAATTTTCCCGGGTGCCTTGTGGTGAGTTTCTGTAGAAGACTAATCCTACCTTTGTTATGTAGAATAGACTGGCCCAGACCTTTAATGGCCCATTGACAAAGATGGGGGCTATTAAGAGTGAGTCTGTTTCCTGCCTTCTTATCCAGGGAAATATAATATTCTGCCTTTTTAATATTTCCTAGGATATTTCATTCTTCTAAGAGAGGAGTGGGTGCTAACTTCCTACAACACACTGGCCACGCCCACTCCTGGTTTAGCAAAGGAAAAAAAGTCCCAATACGTCACATGATGCCGCTGTGATGACTTGAGTTTTACACCCCTGCTCTAGTCAGAAAAAAGCATCTATGCCCTTCACAGACCCTACCAGGAACTGGAGTCAACTATACAAAAGAACAAGTTTAACATCTCTAAGTCAATCTTGTTTTACTATGTTTAAAATATTTAACATAGAAAGCATACTTAGACTTTCACATTGCCTTTGAGAAAAAATTATTTAATAAGGCCTTAGTTGTACTGTAGAATAAGAGACTGGATGCTCTAATGAACTGGTAACTGATTAATAAAAAGAACAAAATAAATAGATTTTTTTTTACTTATGAAAGATGTAAGATAAAATGGAATCATATAAGGATTTGTACCAGTGGTGGGTTCCTCCCGGATCGCACCGGATCGCGCGCGCTCCCTTTCAGCGCTCCACCTGGCTTGCGCGCTCCCTTTCAGCGCTCCACCTGGCTTGCGCGCTCCCTTTCAGCGCTCCACCTGGCTTGCGCGCTCCCTTTCAGCGCTCCACCTGGCTTGCGCGCTCCCTTTCAGCGCTCCACCTGGCTTGCACGCTCCCTTTCAGCGCTCCACCTGGCTTGCGCGCTCCCTTCCGGCGCTGAAACCGGAAGTACAGTTTTGCCCGCCCCTGGCAAAGCAACGACGCCTGCCTGCGCTCCACCAGCTCGGCTGGGAACGGAGATGTTTCCTCAGCGGAGCGGAGGAAACATCTCCGTTCCCAGCCGAGCTGGTGGAGCGCAGGCAGGCGTCGTTGCTTCGCCAGGGGCGGGGCAAGACTGTACTTCCGGTTTCAGCGCCGGAAGGGAGCGCGAGAGCCAGGTGGAGCGCTGAAAGGGAGCGCGCAAGCCAGGTGGAGCGCTGAAAGGGAGTGCGCAAGCCAGGTGGAGCGCTGAAAGGGAGCGCGCGCGATCCGGTGCGATCCAGCAGGAACCCACCGCTGATTTGTACTGTATAGAAGATCTGTATACAAGAGAGCCAGTTTCGTTTAATGATTAAGGTACCAGGCTAGAAAGCAGGAGACCATGAGTTAAGGTCCCTCTTTAGGAATTAAGTCAGGTGGAAGAAGGAAATGGCAAACTACAGCTGTAATCTTGCTAAGAAAACTGCCGGGAGTTGCATGGACAGTCACCAGGAGTCAACATTGAGGGGACCCCCCCCCCCAAAAAAAAGATTTGTGTAGAGAGCAGCACTGTTTCTTATTCATTCAGTTAGAGAAGTTAGAGAAAAGCCAGGTTTGCTGAAAACATCAATATAAATGTAGAAAAAGTGTTTATGAAGACCTGCAGCAGAGATGGGACATTGCAATTTTAAATATGACAAAGTCCAATGGAAGAGAATCCAGCAATTTGGGTTTTTTACTGAAGATTTCATGGAGTAAATTGAAGATTTAGTGAAGATTTCAGTAAATTTTGAAGATCTGAAGATTTCATGGAGTAAATTCAAGATTTACTCAAGAGGCTACTAGAAATTGATGAGGAATGGGATCTTGAAATCACAATGGTGGGTCACTGCCGGTTCAGACCGGTTTGGCTGAACTGGTAGTAGTTTGGCGGCCTGGGTCGCTGGAACCGGCAGCAACCCAGGCCTGCCATGCCCCTGAATCGGTTCTCTGGGCAGCGCCATAGGCGCCATCTTGTTTTTCGCTTCTGTGCATGTGCAGAACAATATATAATTGCACTGCGCATGCGCGCCTGGTGCACATATGAGCAAACCAGTAGTAGTGCCTGCCAGAACCCACCCCTGCAATGAACGGGTCAGTGAAAATATCAAATCGAAATGCCACTGCTGCAAAAACCAAAAGTGAATTCAATGCTTGCTTGAAATATTTAAGAAAATGTTTGAAAATAAAAATGCCAATATAGCATGGTCTTGAATAGTCTAAGTATAATCTTTAT
This sequence comes from Natrix helvetica, assembly GCF_964273705.1. NCBI lineage: Eukaryota > Metazoa > Chordata > Lepidosauria > Squamata > Natricidae > Natrix > Natrix helvetica. The sequence goes on from NC_138558.1 coordinate 40,120,904, forward strand.
TGTCATTGTACTTAAATACATCAAAATTGGTTTTAACCTCACTGGTGCAAAATTATAACAGAAACGAAAAAAGAAAGAAAAAGAAAATAAAACTAGCGTGTGCATGGAGTGATTGTGGTTGTATTTAAAAGTCTCACAGCCCAAGGATAGAAACTCTTTCAACCTCTTTGTTCGGCTGGCTATACTTTGATGCCTTCTGCCTGATGGTGGAAGTGCAAAGAGACACTGATCAGGGTGTGAATCATCTCTGAGTATCTTCCTTACTCTGCTAAAGCAGCGAGATCTGGCGATGTCATCCAGTGGCGTCAGAGGGCGACCAATGTTTTCTTGTGCCGAATTGATCACTCTCTGTAGGGCCTTCCTGTCCACAGCTGTTAAACCAGCATACCATACTGTAATACAATAGACCTATGGCATGTTCATATTTGCAATAGTTATGATCACTTCACTTCAGGAGGATTCCATACTTTCTAAAAAGCTGGAAAATGAAGCTAAATCATTAAAAGTTATGATGTTCCCTGATATTACATGTAGTGATAGCACCAATTTAGATGTTTTTGTTGGAAACTAGACAATTCCAAAAATTATAATTTTTTATGCATATAAATACATTGTTTGAGTTTAGTGGCCTCATAAACCTTGAAAACTGGCTAGTAGCCAATTAGTTTGATAGTTACCTCTTGAAATATAAGTAATTACTGAGAAACAATTATCCCATATGCCTCTTTTTTTAATAAGATTTTGTTTATTTTTTTATTTTCAAAATAAACACAACACATAAAATCTTTCTTTTTTTCATACTGTAGGAAGTGTATCAGTTGGTTACAAAAGACTTTCGTGCATCTCTTCCACAGTCATCAAGCATAATTCATATTAACTCAAGTGTTTTAACTCAGATATTTATACATGTTACCATCATCATACCTCCATTTTCATTTGACTATAATTGTTTAAGCATCCTTCATCATAAAATATATCAAGATTTAAAACATAACCACATAGTAGCTTTTCATTTACTATTTCTAAAATCCTCCAATAACACTGAATCTTTATGTCCTATTCTAGCTAAACATCCATAATATTCAATAACAAAATTTTCGAATCCTTCTCTCCAAATCATTATTTGCAATTTACATTCAATTTCCTTATGTTGTACCCATGCCTATATACAGTATACCCTATTATCATTATCCCTCCTTTATTTAACTATATCGTATATCATTACATTTTCCCCCTAATATTCAAAACTTAACTATATATAACTTAGTTCTTTTTATTTATTTGTTTATTAATCTTTATATATAATCCAAGATGGTTTCTAATCTTCCTTTCATGGGTACCATTCAATATTCATATCCCATTATTGCTTATCATGACACTACACATAGTATACATTATTAGCATTATCAATTATTTGTTTAACTATATCTATTATTACTAAATTTCACTAAGTTTTAAGTTATACTCTTCCATCTATCAACCTGTATCTTTCCAGTAACGAGACAATCTCATATCTTCTGCTGTTTGTGGGATCAGTCCTCTTATCTTCTCTTTAATCAACTTTGTACGGACTCCTCTTAGCAGCTCTTTGCTTATACAGTTTCTCTTGTAATTTTGTTTTCCCATATGCCTCTTGTGAGCTGTCTAGATGTATTAGCTACTGTTAAACAAAATGTTGAATTAGGTCAATTTTTTTTCTGATCCTCTTAGATTCCTCTTAAACTTTAACCTAGACAGTAAAATTAATAGACACCTGATTCAAAGGTTAAATAAAATCTATCATACTAATTCACTGCAACTTGGTAAATAGATGTTTTTCAATATCCCAGCCTAGACTGAGAGAGAGTGACTAACCCAGAGTCTCTGGAATCCGTTTTCTCCTACCTTATCCTCCCATCTTAATCACCATACCACATTGATTAGTCTCTATTCTACGCACACGCACATACTGTTATATTTACATACTTTCTCATTCTGCTCTTTTCCATTATCATTTAAAGGTGGAGGTAGTTGTCGCTGGATCTCAGTTAAATATTCAGTTTAAGCAGCCAGCTTCCATAATTAACATTATCTTTTATATATTCATGGCAAAAGGCATTATTAAAGAAACAGGACCTATGTAGGTTAACAATAGTTGTAACTATATAGGATACACACGGTGGCTGTATTTTACAAGCAGCTGAAAGGTAAAGAAATTTAAACATTAAACTAATTTCCGGAGTGAGTTCTATAATATAGGCAGGTTAGTATTTTAATAATAATTTTCCTACAGCTAATCAAGGATGAGCAACCTATGTAAGTGATGGGAAATCATAAGTTGCAGCCCCAGTTTTCTAGGCTTATCACCAACTTCAAAACATAAATAGGATCTATGCATCATTTAATAAATAGGACATATGGATCAGTGAATCATTCTCTGATCATTTCACTTTCTCCTCATTGTCTATTTGAGCATGCATATCTTTATTTGGATTAGGTTCTACTTTTAATAGGTCTTACATCCACATATATCTGCATGGAATTAGGGATCCTGGCTAGAATCCTGGCCACACTTACATTAGCGTAATGACCATTATTTATTCCTTTGTTAAAGGAGCTGACATGCAAAGCAAATAAATGGATTGTTTAGAATGCATGCCTACAATGATTTAAATCCATTTACTTATTTTTCTTTATAAATGTGCTTGAAAAATTAAGTGTAAGCCACCTTACATAGGCAAAAGGGCAGCATATGCATTCCAAAATAATAAATGTCAGGATGCAGATTAAAATACGATCTGAATAAAAATGGTTGAGAACCATTATGCAGCTCACTGATCTAGGTACAAGTAGCACTACCACATCTGAACTACAGAATCTAGAAACTTTCTGCTGCCATCTAGTGACTGACTGGATTTTTGTAGCTCTTTCTGTTTAATTGGTGCAGATTGAAAAAACCAGTTTGGATTAATAGACATTCTAAATAGATATCAATTGGCCATTTGAATAAGATAATGTGTTAGACTTCCATACATTACAGTATAGAAACCAGAGGCATAGCTATGAGAATGCAAAAAAAAAAAAAGCCTTGGAAACGGAACCATGACACCTCCTGAAATTGCCACCAAATTGTAAGTTTTAATGTCAGAGGAGGAAATATTAAAACACACAGAAATGCATTCAGCACAACATTTGCTATTATTATCAGACTTTATCAGTACTACCCCTTTTCCTAGTTCCCAAAAACAATACCAGTATGGTAAGTAAGCAAAAATTTTATTTTTTCCATTAGGTTTTTTTAAAGAAAAAAATTACAATCAAAAGTCCCCTCACTAGGCCAAATCAAATTTGCAGTCTCATTCCGTATCTTAAGTCAATTCTTTGTGTAAATTCTGTGCATTTTGCTTTTTCATTCCCTCCTGCTCAGGCAATTTCTTACTGTCCCAGAGGTCCAGCAATCTTCCCAGTGGAGAAGTTGGGAGAACATGCAAAGCCGAAGTTCCCATTTCCTTTTCCCTACCTGATATGTGTGCCTGTCAGTTTGGGGTGTACGCAAACACCTGAGGAGATCGCCTAGGTAAGATACGTACCGGTAGCTCCCCTATCTTTACCCACCATTCAGTTTTCAAGCACCTCACTTGGGAGGACTACTAAATTTGAAACAAAAGGGATACCTCCCTAATGGTTTTCACGATCTTTTCTCACTAGGAAAGATATTTTTATTAAAAATACTCCTCTTTATACATAGAGGCTTGAGTTAGTCATTATGTGATTCCTTATACAACATTTGAATACAATGTATAAAAAAGTATAGACCCTTTCCAGAATTTAAAAGAAAAGCCAAAAATAGGTAACATGGAATACTGGTATGATGGAAAATCAAGCCGCTCATTAAGCTGTACTGGATGCTGCTCATTTGGGATCTTTCTTGTTACTGAGAGTTACAGGGGAGGCAAATGTTCAAAAGAAAGGTGCTACTATGAAGACACTGTGGATTATAGATATAGGAGGACCACTTACAGACTATACATTATAGTACTTTCTGTGTACTATAGAATATCATATGGTTCATTCTTCAGGTTACAGTATTGTGAAATTGACTAGCACAATTTTTGTGAGAATTGAGATAGTTGTATGTTGTCATCTTGGCTGACATTTTGGCTGAAGAGGGGCTGTAGGCCTCACAATAATCTTTCTTCCATTAAGTAGACATAGGACTACTTAAAACACTCTGGCCCCCTCCCCCCCCCATGTTCATTAGAATGTTTCAGCATTTTTAAATCTCTTCTTGGCATAGCAGCTTAAAACATTGAACAAACAAAACAATAAAACAAGTAGAAATATATAGACTGAGGTTACATATTACACCAAATTATAGTTTAATTAATGTGCTTTGTTGAATCAGACAGAACTGGCTAGGTTTAAGCAATACACTAAGCCAAAACCTATCAAATCACATTATGATGAAATGCCAAGAAACTAACAAGTACCACATCAAAATGAAACCCATACACATGAGTAATTGGAGATATAAGAGCTTTCTGGGAACCACATAATACAAGTTTAACAACTAAAAGGAAGTCACACCTGATTTTATTGTCAGCTGAACTTTGGCCAAATTCACACATCATAATCAGCCATAATATTGTTTGTTTGCTTGTGTCTTAGTTCATGGCTATGATAGGTGTTTGAAATATAATATCATTAACATCTTAATATCATTGTGCAAATATGAATTATTTTGATGCTACTAAAAATTAAGGTTCTACATTTAGGCAAGAAAAATAAAATGTACATGTACAGTATATGTGGTACCTTGCTCAATAGTAGTAACTGAGAGGGATCTTGGAATCCTAGTGGACAATCATTTAAATATGAGCCAGTAGTGTGCAGCAGCTGCCAAAAAAGTCAACACAGTTCTAGGCTGCATAAACAGAGGGATAGAATCAAGATCATATGAAGTGTTAATACCACTTTATGATGCCTTGATAAGGCCACACTTGGAATACTGCCTTCAGTTTTGGTCGCCACAATGTAAAAAAGATGTGGAGACTCTAGAAAGAGTGCAGAGACGAGCAACAAAGATGATTAGGGGACTTGAGGCTAAAACATATAAAGAACAGTTGCTAGAACTGGGTATGTCTAGTCTGATGAAAAGAAGGACTAGGGGTGACATGTATTCCAATGTATTCCAATATCTCAGGGGCTGCCACAAAGAAGAGGGAGTCAAGCTATCTCCAAAGCACCTGGGGACAGGACAAGAAGCAATGGATGGAAACTAATCAAGGAGAGCACTTAGAACTGAGGAGAAATTTCCTGAAAGAACAATTAATCAGTGGAACAGCTTGCCTCCAGAAGTTGTAAATGCTTCAACACTAGAAGTTTTTAAAGCAGAGATTGGATAACCATTTGTCTGAAGTGGTGTAGGGTATCCTGCCTAAGCAGGGGGTTGGACTAGAGGACCTCCAAGGTGCCTTCAAACTCTGTTGTTCTATTTCTATTTGTATAATCATTCAAGTATACCTCTTACTTGACTTGAAGAAATTGCATCTCACCTTTTTTCTAGCAAACATGAGCTTCTGAACTGCTTCTTCGGTATTAAAAAAGCAATGATTGATGGGCCTTAATTTCTCATTTTGTCTGGTAGATCCAATTCAACTTGTGACCAATCAATGAAAGCTGTAGTGTGACTAATTTTATATAATTGGATCAGGTATTATTTTACTTGATTATGTAGTAAATCAGAGAGTAATCTGGTGTATGTATCTTTTCTGGTACCAGCTGTTTCTATTTCCATTCATTAGCTGTATTCTTATTCAACAAGTATTCCTCCTCCAAAGCAACCCTTAAAGATACACATTAGTCTATTAAAACGGCAGACCATATTTGGTGCAATGCTTGTTAATTGAATGCATTCTAAAGGATGGTACATTTGTTCACTCCATTGAAACAAAAAACACTCGACCACATTTAACAGATCACTTGGTTAAATCCACCCTGTGTGATTAAGATATAGTTCCATCCACGTGACATGTAAATCCATAAAAATGGGGTAAACCATGATGGGTTAAACACGTCCTATTGAAGACAACCACCGTTAGTCTTCAAATGGTGGAATTTAATTTCCCTGTCAATCTTGCATTCCTTGCTAAAACCTAGGTGCTTTACCTTTTTCTCTTTTGCATGCTATTTTTATAAGACGCGATTACTGGAACGCAACCTAAGGGCGAAATGCTTCGCCACAGGCAATACGCATGCTCTCCTCCTTCCTGCCTCTTTCTTTCGGGTTGGGTTTTTTTTTTTTTGGCACGCTCGCAGCCCGACTGGCAGCTTAGAGCAAAGCACAGCTTGCGTGGCGGCGGCAATGCGCGCTTCGAGGCCAGCTGTGGCCTCGGCGCGCGCTCCCGCGAGCACTGTTACACGTGGCAGTTCTCTGAGCGCTCCCGGGTAGGGAGAGCCTGAAGGGAGCCGGCTGGTCGCGCGGCTCTCTGACAAGCGCCTGCAGGACCGGCTTACAGCAGGGCGAGGTAGCGAATTGAAAGGTAAGGGGACGGCCAGGTAAGGGGAACGACCTTCGGCAGATATTGGGGAGCCAAGAGAAATGAGAAGCCCCATGGGACGTGCAGTCTGGACAGCGGAGCGCCTTTGAACGCAACCTATTAACCTATTGGTTAGGTAGGGCAGTCAGAGATGACAGCATCCCTTTGAACCAAGGGAATATCTAGGGCTGGGGGGGGGGGGAAACTTTTGCAGTTGCATAGAAGAGGAGGGAGAAGAAGATTTATCTCAGCGCAGGAGATGCACAGAATCTTCGTTATCAAATTGGGTGTCTCATAGAGAACATTGGGAATGCAGTACCTGATCCACATCTGGCCCATCTGTCTAGCCTGCTTAGGAGGACTGGCTGGATTTGCTTTAAAGGCATCCGATGATTTAGTCTGCGACCTGCTCAGTTGCCTTGAAGCTGTTCGGGTTCTAAATGTGCTTAGTTCTTTTAGAAAGTTATTCTCAAAACAATTAAAAAGCCCATTCAAGCCCCATTCCCCCAGCTTGGGTGCAACTAGCTCTAATTTTATTGCAAGACTGAAGGATTGGTAACATATTCAAAAACAGTGAAAAATGGGCTGATTGCATGGCACGCAAGCTTTTCATACTTAATGTTGAGATGATTTTCAGTAGTAATTTTCTGAAAATACTATATAATAAAGATATTGGCATTGCTTTCTCGATTGGGATGAATCTTCATGGCACACACAAGCTACCTGAATCCACATTGTGTTGTGTGGAAGGGAGAGTGACCCTGCCATATTGTATACAAGAATGGGTTAATAGTTATTTTGGCATATTTTGACTGCAATGGTGGCTGTTTTATCTGCTATCAATACAGAAGCATTTACTTTCTCTGTTGACTTGGTGTAATTTAGTGATTATTTTTATTTTATATCTTCTTTGGTTTTAATAACTAGGTACATAAAATGTGCATATTTACTGTTAGTTATGATTCTCTTTGTCATTAATGTGGGAACCTTAAACATGTAGTCTGACTCGCAATGAAATCTTGGTTGACATTGTGGACCATGCTCCAGGTTCACAGTCTCCAATTTCATGCCAATGTTTCCTGATGGCAGTGATTATTATTTGTTGGGGTGTTTAGATTGGGCAAGCTGTCAGAAGCTATAGATTACTTCCAAACTAGACTTGGGGACTATGACTGGATTTTCAAACCAGTTCTGTCATATATCATGCAGCAAATAAGAAACGAAGAGGTCAAGAGAACTGCATAATGGGACAGAAAGGGGTTATAGCAAGACAGAAGAGGAAGTCATCAGTTCTATTAGAGAAATTAAGGTCCTCCCTCCATCTTTTGTTACCTAGCATCAGCCATCCCATTTGGCTATATAATAGAGTGCAAAAAGGAAGAGAGACATTCTGCTGACTTAGTTAAGAAAGTGTTTGTCTGTGTTTTGGATAGTTTTCTATGTAGGAAGTCATTAATAACTATATAACTAAGCCTTAAAATCTGAATTACTTTTTTTGCTTCTTACCTAAAAATTGTTTTCTTTGTTGTCTTGTTGGAAATCCTGATTGCAGAGATGTTTTTAAACTAATACGTAAACAACTACTATGGAAGCTTTTTTTTTTGGTATAATGTAATTATGACTGATGGATTCTCTTCTTAGTATTGAGATGCTTTATAAAATGGGTTTTAATTTGCACCTTGTTGATACACATTGTTGGAAGGAAAAGAAAGAAGGAAGGGAGACACATTTGTTAGGTTACTTTGTTTATCATGAAACTGAAACTTGAAGTCACTTAAGCAGTTATGTTTGTATTTCTTTCCTGGCCTTTGGTTTGTTCTGACGTGGCACTTTTTTTTTCTGTCTCAACTGTGCAAGAAGTTGTTTTATTGGCTCAGAATATTATCAACTGTAACTGTCTAGAATGAAATTCTTTATATTGACTATCAGCATGGCTTTAATATCAAGCAGTTAAATGCACCTGTTGAGATGACTACAGGTCTAAACTGCCACGTTTCTATGCTGAAAGAAAAAGGAAGTATGTGTCTGTTTAGTGGGGGGGGGGGTAATTACTGGCAGCAATCTGATTCTTTCATAGAATGCATTTAATTAACTAGTGCCACCTCACCCAAAATATCTTTTCTCATTTTATGTTCATGGCACTTGAAAAATCACAATTTAAAAAGTTCTAATTTAAATTACAAAAATATTTGTCTTCAAAGTCTGAAAGAAATAACAGGAAAACCAATTAACGATACAGATCAGACGTATGTGTTGGCATTCAGAATGTAGAATACTGCTGATTGGTTGTTATTTTTTCAGTGTCTGCTGTACAGTTTTAGTAAGCAATAAGTTGTGAGTAAGTAGTCATGAATACCTTTCCTTCTCTATAAATGTCATTGTAATCAACAAAGCTTATGTTGTGTGTGTGTGTAATCCATGTTTGTCCTTATGATGTACAAGATATACAATTTGATTTTTATATACCTTTCATGCATTTCATATTTTTGCATAAATTTATTTCTAGAAATTTGATAACTTTATTTAGTACATCCACATTGCAAACTACAAATATACCACTTTGCTAGACATGCTGATGTAGGGCCCACAGTGGTCTGTCAGAGAAGAGAGTAAGGTCTGTGTGAGCCTTTCCTTAGTAATTTTGCACATACCAATTGGTAAAGAAAGAAAAAAAATTGTAATTATTATAACCGAACCTGGTTACAGGTCTACAGCAATTTTTTGCCACACTCCGTCCTAATTACTTTCTTTCTCCTGTTGTTTTGATTTGGCACTGAAAAGGTGAGAAGTGACTGGGAGAAAGTTTGAGACAGATGCTCCTTTGACTGCATTTTTGTACATATTTACTTAGGCATTAGCCTCTTTGAAATTTGTGGGACTTGCTTTTCAGTAAACTTCTATAGGATCTAAATTTGCAATTGTGAAGGTAGAGTGGTAGATACAACTTTTTATCTTTCCTCCTTCTTTCTAGTTGTCTCACCTGGACTCATACCTTCTACTTGAAGAACAGGTGGCAGCTGTAGCCAGAAGGGCTCTTTACAACTGTTCATTGTGCAATAATTGTTCCCATACAAAGTAGCAGCTAATGGTTGCTCATACCTAGTCACCTCCTAATTGTACCACTGCAGTACACTGTATGTGGGGCTGAGAGAAAGCATAGGAAAGGTTCAGTTGGTCCAGAATGCAGTGGTATGGGTGCATCTCAATATGTCCTGTAATACTGCTATAATGTTGGTCCAGAATGCACGGCTTCCGTTAGATTTCTGGATATGATTCAAGGTGTTGCTTATCGCCTTTAAAGCCATACCTGGTACAGGGCCAAGATTTTCTGAAGGACACCTTCTTCCAAGAACATCTGCCTGTCCCAAATGCACCCACAGGTGACATGCTCCAGGCTTCTTTTAAATCTTGACATCTTCTGGACCTAGAAAGCATGCCTTTTCTGCAATTGCTTATGTTCTTTGGAATGAAACCTACCTCTGTATACTGTATGATAGGCCCCAATTTTGCTTGACTTTAGGAAAACCATTAAGATTTGGCTTTCCCCCCAGGCATTAGTGGAGTCCTCTTAATATATTTTTTTTGGTGCTTGGTGGTAGTTTATGTTTTGTATTTTATATTTTTATATCACATAGCTTTTAATGTTACTGATAGATATGTGCAGTGGTCTTGTTGTTATTGTTGTTGCTGTTGTTGTACGATCCAAAGTCACATTGTTTGATTTGGATGATGTTATAAATCTAATAAACAGAAAAACGTACTGCACAGAAATTTGGGAACCCTTATGAATTGAAAACTTCCCTCTTTCAAAGTTGAAAGTTCCCAAGTGTGAACGCAATAATTCTTTTCAACTGTAATTACCATTTTAAATAACATCCTCATCAATTACAAGTGTTAACCAAATCAAATCATATATGTTTCTTCTAATGAGTAAGTAATGTGATGCAAGCAAATAGGATTTTCTTGCAAGTAGTGGGCTATGGAACTGCAGAAGTTGACATTTTGGTTGTACAAATAGGAAAAATACACCTGTGAATTTTACCCATGTCAGAGACTTATTTATTTATTTAAAAGATTTAGAGGCCCCACCCCCTTCTTAAGCAACTCTGGGTGGCTTACAAATTAGGGTCTTTGCTTATCTATGAGTTGAAGTAATGCTACCTTTAAGTTGGTGCAAAAGTCATAACATTTGTTTTCTCCTTTACCAATTCTTACCAGTTCTATTTTTTTTTAATTATTCCAAGGCTTGGTTGGCCATTATTTTGCACCATTCATTGCTCAGGCAAAATGATTACTATGTTCTTCTGGCTTTGATGCCATCCTTTTCCAATATAACACCAAGCAGCAGGGGAAACACCTACCAGTGAGGGCTCTGTAGCAGGATTTGAAGAATTCTCATTTTTGGTTTTGTCTTCTCTGGGCTGTTTTATCTTCCCCTTCATCCAACTGTATTTGGCATTCCCCAAATTAAAAGATTATGAAATGCAGAAACATGGAAATATGCTGTGCACCAATAACCTTATAGAGAACGGAGGCAGACCCCTTCACACTTAGTGAGCTAGCTAATTCTTGTGGAGCAGAAGCACCAAGAAACTAGATGCTAAATAATTTGGGGGTCCCCCCCATGGAATAAGGAGTGTTATGTCCTGGCAGCCTCTCCAATGGCCGTCTCCTTCCGTCCACGCCCCTCTGGGGTTTGAGCTTCGAGAGGCCTTCCCCCAGTCAGGCCTCACCTGCCGAGACGCCGCCTACCGGCAACCATTCTCTATTCCGCCTCCTATGGCCGCGCCCCCTCGCCCCATCCTGGGCCTGCAAGTCTGCCCTCAGCTACGTGTCCGGACGACGTCACCCGGAGCTACCCTCCCTCCAGGGGCACCTCTTCCTCCACCAACGACTCTGCCTGGACTGAGACGATCAGGGCGGGTCCGGCGCCGCCCCGCCTACCTTAGCGAGTACGCTTGCGCCGCCTTCACACCTGCATCCTCGCTGGGGGGGAAGGAGTGTTATGTCCTGGCAGCCAGCAACAGCCAAGACGCGCCTGATTGGCTAAGACGCGGCTTGGCTGAGCGCGGGCTGTCAGGAACAGCTGATTGGTTATCCTGCCTGACAGCTCCGTATAAATAGCTGTCAGGCAGGAAAGTGCTGAATCTTTTCGCTGTACATAGTTGAAGCCTTGTTGTTATTAAAGTTAGTTGTTAGTTACCTCAGACTGCGTCCTGCCTCATCGTTCGGCCAATCTTTTACAAGGAGCACTTATTTAGAAGCTATCTAACTCTGGGCATTCATATTTTAAAAGCAAGAAACATTAACATTTGGGATGAAATACCAGGAAAGGGACAAATAAGCATTCATCTTAAATAAAATTGGGATGGTTGCTTTCTTTATGCTGAATATCAGTATTTCTTAGTCTTCACAACTTTAAGGTGTCTGAATCCCAACTGCCAGGTGTCCCTAGCCAATGTTCTGGGAATTGGTTGAAAGCCTGTTAGAGCTGTTGTGGTCAAAAACAGCAGATGTAAAAAGAACTTGAATGGAAGGACAGAAGTTAGAAGAGAATGAATAAGGTGGAGGTTGATTTATAAACAGAGAGTGAAGAGTGAAGAGGGCAACCTACATCTCTCAGTACTCCCCAAAATACTGCCAATCACTCCCCCATCAGGTCACCTGACTGCTTGCAAAGTAATGGTGAGCAACATAATATGTTTTATTCATCTTGCAGATGTCTTGTGATGATATTGGAATAAGGTGGAAAATGCTAAAATGGAACAGCTAATAATGATTAATGTCTTTCTCATTAATGGAGTGGGAATGAGATAATATTAGGTGAACAAAGTAAAAATGATGTTCATGGCATGATACTAGTACTGTGCTAAGGGCGAGTAGTGACTGGGTCTTAAGGTCTCTTTGCTATTTAAATACTTATTTGTTGCTACATACTCCTCTATTGTGGCAGGTGAGGGGATGTTGGGGAATTCTTGCCTTCTTGGAAAGCATATTCATTTCAGTTACTGTTGCAACACTATAGAGATAGAGATACTGTACAGAGATAGAGTATTGCGTGGTATATGTATGTATGTATGAATACAAAATGATATACACAATGATATATATATAATGACCGTATTTGTGTCTTTTGACAAAAGTAGGTATAAAAGTACATAACACTTCAACGAGACAGGGAGATAGTGGAAGGGCAGAAGAAATTGAGGAATGGGTCAGAAGAGGGGTGGATATTATGTCAGTTGCACATAATTGTCCTACTTAAATAAGGTGCAGAGTCTAAGTCAGGATGAATTCCTTGTGTCCTGTAAGCAACAGGTGGCCTCCAATATTTTTCTTTATACTCTTGGGTAGTATCCTAAGACTGTGCTCCTAAATTTTAGTCACATAGTTTTACAAATTTAAAGGGTTAGGGTTGAAGGTCCATTATCTGCAGTGGCTTAATGTACCAATTTCTTTAACCTATTGCAGAGAGAGTGTAAAACTGTAAATTTAATTCCTACTCTTTCAGATAATGTTGCTGTTTAAAATTCCTCATAAGAAAATGTATATTTCCAGGCACCAAAGCGATGTCTGCTCCTGAACTTTATCCAGAAAAAGTAGACTTTGAAGAGAATTTCCATGAAGGTGTTCTGGAAAAAAAAATCCATATTTTATAAAAGGAAATGTATATTACCCAGTTGTGTGATAAAACCACACATTTACATCTCTATCCCTGATAAAGAAAAACTACCATGTGCTTTGTCCATATCAAAGTAATCATTCTTAAGAGAATTATCATACTCTGGACCACTTCCTTGGGTCTGATCTGCCAAAAATCTGATTCTGTTTCTTACTATTATAATATCATAGTAATAATTCAATCCACATTTTTAGTGCGTGAAAATTATAATTTTCCCATTTATTCACATTTTTATAAGGGAAAAAATACCGCTGAAATGAATCACCAAGGATACGTTGCAGCACCTCCATATTCCCAGGCCCAGCCAGGAATGGGAGGATTTTCTTCTGGCTTTGGACAAACAGTTTCTTCACCTCTGCATGGACATTATAATGATCCAAATCCAGCACCTTTTACATCCCAGTCAGGTACAGTTACTTCATGTTGTATTTTGGTTCTTTCTAACAATAATGGGTTGTGATTTTCCAGATTCTCAGCCAGGACAAAGTTTGAGGGGAATTCTGGATGTACCGAGTTGGGAAAAAAGTGTTCATTATCATTAAACCAACTAAAAATAGAACAGATAAAGGTTTATCATGGTCTATGGCAGGGGTGTCCAAACTTGGGAACTTTAAGACTTGTGGACTTCAACTCCCAGAATTCTCCAGCCGACTGGCTGGAGAATTCTGGGAGTTGAAGTCCACAAGTCTTAAAGTTCCCAAGTTTGGACACCCCTGGTCTATGGACTCAGATTGCGTGTGATTCAGCATTTTAAACCCTGGGGAAAAAAACACAATACTTATGGACTTCTTTCACTGAGGTCTTTGTCCCTTTTTAGTTTAGTTTCCCCCTGGCCTTCCTGTCCCCTCCTCAGGCTGGCTGAGCCCCTAACTCCCAAAGCCAGACCTGGATGGGGGAGGTTCTCCCCTCCAATCCTCTCCTGGGTCTCCAGAGGGCTTGTGGGGAGGGAGAAACTGGAGGGGGGCGGTCACAGAGGAAAGGGGCAGAAGAAGGAGACCCAATGGGCCAGGAGCTCTTCCCCCACAGACGGAGGTCATATTTCCTATAAAGTTAACTTTTTAAAAGCTTAATGCTTTCTCTTCTTTCCTGATACTGATATAAATGGAAGAGACTGAATAATTTGGATTTTATTTAATTAAGTTTATTAATGTGTTTATTTGACATACACTGTTTACGCTTTGTTCTTTTCCATTGTTATCGATATGTTTACTTTTCCTTTAGGTATATTGAAAACAAATGTGCCTTTTGGAGTTCCTCCGGTCATGGGATCTCCACCTCAGAGCCTCCACCCACCTAAGCAGAGTAATTTCCAGAATGGACCCAGCACGGCAGCAGCTCAACAGCCACACAGGTGATTTAAAACAAAGTAGAATAAAGCATTAGGAATATTCCCAAAGGTGCTTTTTCAAGAGGCAAGTGGACTTTCTTGTTTTTCTTTGAAGATGTTTCGCTTCTCATCCAAGAAGCTTTTTCAGCACTGAACTGACGAAGCTTCTTGGATGAGAAGGCAAACATCTTCAAAGAAAAACAAGAAAGTCCACTTGCCTCTTGAAAAAGCACCTTTGGGACAAACATGAACCTGAATAACTGAGAATCTCCACAGATGTTAGGGATATTTTTTATGTTTTTGAGGGCTGGGCGGAGCCTTTGATGAAATTCTTTGCTCATGTGACATGAAGCAGGCTTAGAAGCTCCAGGATGCGTCTTCATTAGAGTTTTGGTTTATGCCAGCTGTCCTTCCAGAAATGCCTTTTGTGCAGAGACATACATGTTCAGAAAATTATGGGGTGGTTGGGCTGCAGAGTAGGGTAATAATAATAATAATAATAATAATAATAATAATAATAATAATAATAATAATAATAATAATAATAATAATAATAATAATAATAATAATTTAATTTATTAGGCGCTCCCTCTCCGCAAGGGACTCGGGGCGGCGTACAATAAAAATATACATACATACATATAAACATATAGATACACACATATACATACATATACATACATGCATGGAGGAGGTGATAATTAAATATACATTACATTAATAATAATAAAAATTAGCCATTAAAAAATACCCCAAAATAATACAATTTAAAAAGGATTGTCAGGAGGAATAGGATAAACTACGGTTGAGCCAGGCCATATAATTGAAAGAGGTGGGTCTTGAGCTTTACATGGAAGGAGCGGAGATCGGAAGTAATCCTGATGTCAGGGGGGAGGTCATTCCACAGGGCTGGGCCCATCACAGAGAAGGCCCTGCTCCTGGGTGTCGCCCCCCGACACTGTTTAGCGGATGGCACCCGGAGCAGTCCCTCTCTGTGAGCGGATTGGTCATAGGGATGTATGGGGCAGGATGCGATCCCGCAAGTAACTAGGTCTTAGGTACACTAAGCCTTAAAAGGGCTGGTGGTTGCTTTGTGTTTTTGCCCCGTAGATCCAAAAATACTTCTATGAAATAGTTCTATGATACATCCATTCCTGAAAGCATTTTGTTAATATTTATCAGAAACCTGTTTTGTAAATTCAGCAGGCCGTGCTCAGTCCATGATGTGATGTAAGCAGCATCTATCTTCCTTTGGCAGTATGATCTTGCACAATTTTACATGCTCTTTGGTCTGGCAAAAGCTCTATTTCTCATATGCTGTGTAAGCAGCATGGAAGGAACCAAACTATTCTCTGTGCAGAATTCCAACTTAAAGAAGCACCCCCAAAGGGTAATTCATCGCTGGTTCAGCATATAGAGGAAACTACCATCTCCCTTAAGAGAGTGGTGGCTCAGTGGCTAAGATGCTGAGCTTGTTGATCAGAAAGGTTGCCAGCTCGGTGGTTCGAATCCCTAGCACTGTGTAATGGAGTGAGCTCCCATTACTTGTCCAAGCTTCTGCCAACCTAGCAATTCAAAAGCTTGTAAAAATACAAGAAGAAAAATAGGAACCACCTTTGATGGGAAGGTAACAGGGTTCCGTGTGCCTTCGGCATTTAGTCATGCCAGCCACATGATCACGGAGATATCTTCGGACAGGGCTGGCTCTTCGGCTTTGAAATGGAGGCGAGCACCGCCCCCTAGAGTCAGGAACAACTAACACATATGTGCGAGGGAACCTTTACCTTTACCACCTCCCTTAACAATTGATTGCACTATAAAACTGCCCTAATTGTTATGAAGATTTTCTTAATATTCATCTGGAATCTGCTTTAAAACATTATTCCAAATGCAGGAACAATAGAGTATAAGTCTTTTACTTGTATTGTATGATATGACTTCCTCGATTAGAAGTCTACCATCGTATTTGTTCTAGAACTTCTCTTCTCAAGGCTAAATATAAACAACTCTGTCAATATTTTCAGATTGGATTTGCCGTCTAACTTTTTCACCATATTATTACTGTTTTAAGAGTTTACGCCAGTTTATCTCAGTCTTAAAGTAGGATGACACAAATGGAATAGAATACTTGAAGTAATATCTAACCGATGAGAATACAATGGAACCAATACTTTCTGTCAATTGGAAGCATACTTATATTGGGTATCACTAAACTTTGATTTTACAAACTTTAATACAATGAAATTTGAATATAACAGTCATATTGTGTTAGAATTTATGTTGTATAATATTATTATGTATCTAACATGCATGGTAAAGTCAATATAAATACAACATTTGTGCCAATTGATATCAGCTGCATAATGACAATGTAATGCGAATAATGTAATCTCCATCACTATAATGACATACCCATTGATTTACTGAACTTTGGGGGAAAACAGAGACTCTTCTCCCCAATTAGTTTACTAAAATGAGATTTTTTTAATTGTATTACATATGCTAAGGACACATGGTAAGATAGTCTTTTTGAAAAATATATCATTTTTGTACTTCTAGTATATTGATAAAGAAGTGCCTCTATAAATTGGATTAACCAAAAGGAAAAGCCTAATTCTTTTACTATTGTATCAAGCAGTTATTTTAATTAGAATCCAAGGCCTAATTTAATCCATATGTTTTGAGCAGCCATAATGCAGAACATATTCTGTGGGCAGAGAATCGCCTTTGACCTTTATGTCCAACTTAAAAGATCAAAGCTGAAGGTCTGTGAGCCATGAGATGAGATTTAATTTATTTCAATTCCTTTTTGTTTCTTAGTCGTTAAATGAGCAGTGTATGCAAGAATTAATAATGTCATATTTTGTAGAAGTTGTTACTTACGCATGACTTTGAGAAATCATTTTTGAATAAGGCCAATTATTCAAATTGAGCTGCCTACTAATTGAAATTCTTCTTCTCTGACCCTATTACGTTTTGCTTTCTTTAAGCCAGTTTGAAGGAAAAATAAGCTTAGTATTTATGTTGTATTTCAGTATTAATTATTTCACTTATTTTTGTTTCAAGATTTGAAGTCGAAGGGAGAGAAAATCCCCTTTTTATTAAGATAACTTAATAAAACATGTTTGCTAATATGGATTAAAAGAGAGAAGGAAAGATTTTTAGACTGAAGTCGTACTTTTTAGAAAGTAAAATTCCTGCTAAGCACAGTGTTCGTCATGATTGCTCAGATATTGGGCTTCCGCATCATGCAAAGTTACAATGTGACTATTTGATCTTAGTTTAGCAAATTCTTAGTTTAGCAAGTTCGTCATGATTGCTCAGATATTGGGCTTCCGCATCATGCAAAGTTACAATGTGACTATTTGATCTTAGTTTAGCAAATTCTTAGTTTAGCAAGTTCGTCACGATTGCTCAGATATTGGGCTTCCGCATCATGCAAAGTTACAGCGTGACTATTTGATCTTAGTTTAGCAAATTCTACAAATCTTGTCGTTATGGTTTGTAAACTATAGCTTAGGGCAGGGATGGTGAACCTTTTAGACACTGAGTGCCCAAACTACACATGCGCACATGCCCAATCTGAAAGGTGTGCACATGTGCAAACATGCGCATGCATGCACGGACATGTGCACATACCCAGCAGAGACCCGAAGACCAACTGGCCGGCGGGAGGTGGGGCATCCCAACACCAGCAGTGTGGCAAGAAGTAAGATCTTTTTCTTTTGTGAGTTCTGTTTCATCATTTGCAGGGAAACAGAAGCTTACGGAAAAGTGATCTGACCTGGGGCAATGGCGCGCGTGCCAGCAGAGAGGGCTCTGTGTGCCCACTGTGGCACACATGCCCTAGGTTCACCATCACGGATTAGGGCTTAGGCAAGCCTCAAACTAGTCAAATTGTGCCTGACTTACGTGAAATAGTTTTCACTTTGCACAGTCTACTGCATTCTGTATACATAAGGTTGTATGTTTTGCCTTTATAAATTGGGGGGGGGGGGGAATCGCAAAGGAAAATGATGAGAAAAAAATGAAGGAGCAGAAAGAATAAGGCAAAAAGAGAACCTTACATATAGAATTATTCATAATGTTTGTAGTTCATGGTTGTGTTTCATAGGGAATATTAACTGAGATCATTTGCATTAGATTGGATTTAATTGCAAAGCACCCATTTCAATTTAAGTGTTTTGCAATGGGAAAAAAGTATTCCAAGTATTCTCTTCCTGGCTGGTTAGGTTGGAAATGAATTTTGGTAAGACTGCTTCCAACTATTCAGCCTCCTAATAAAAATGGTTCTAATCATCTCAGCTCATCTCTATTGTGTTTGTAAAGCATAATGTCGCAATGGAAGCCCCTTTTTAGGAAAGAAATTTCAGTTGTGCAAAATGATTCTAACAATTTACTGTGCCTGGGTATTCATAAACTGTATTTTATTTTCCTGAGAATGAGCCTTGGTGAACTTAGGACTTAAATTCTATTACTGCCGAGCAGTCAAACTTTGACATTTGAATAGCTGCAGCTTAGTATTAAGTAAATTTTAAAAACCTGGTTAATATCAATTGGTGCTTTATTGAAACAACCCAGCTATATCTAATTTTGTTTCCCAATAAGCCACAGTAAAGGTTAACCATACTTTATATGGGTTCAGTCATAATGATAAACTGTTATTACTAGAAGGGGGGAAAAAACTCTTATTTTGAAAGTGCCTAGAAAAATAAAATAAAAGGGACAAATAATATATCTGAGGATGGCTCACCTAGAATTGTTCCCCTATAAATAATAATTAAGAAGTTGCTGTACAGCATGTGATGAGTAAACCTGCTACAGACAAAGCCTCTTTTTAGTTTCCTAGACATTTTATGTATGGTATTTTCTCTGCAGAGTCTATAGAAATGATTCATGTGCATCTTGGCTGATACGTTTTATGAGCAAAATAATGTACTGTATTGTGATTTCCTGACTTTCTATAATGTTATTTTTTATTTTCAGATTGCCAGGTCCCCCAGCTTCTTATCCTTCCTACCATCATTCTTTACAGTCTGGTCCTAACAACCCACCTCTGCCTGCAGTACAGCTGACAAATCAGCTTGGCAACATGCAGATAAGTAGTTATGGTATGAATTGCATAATCCATGAAAGTTTTTATTTTATTTTATTTTTATTTTATTCAGTATAAAAACAAAAAGGAGGAAAAATAAAGGCAGAAAGTCAAAATAAAAAAAAATCTTTTAAAAAGAATATATATTACATATGTATTTATTCATATTTATACATATCTAAAACATTATATATTAGCATTTCAGTGAATGATGACCCTATTTCATTATAAGTATCCATAATCTATCTATCCCTTTATAAATTGCCAATAATCAACTTTGCAAATCACTGGGTAGGTACTCTCTATGCATTGGTTTGTTTTAATATGAATTGGATTTAAATAAGCCTAGCATAGAAACATTAATTCCATGGAGTTCCATAGATCTCAGTGGTTAGATCCAGATTGAATTGGATAGAAACAAAGTTAATTAAATCTAACCATTGGTCCAATTGTTACAAGTGGATTTTTGCTTATATTAAAGGCTTTCAATTGGAGATTCCTGCACCATCACAAAAAGTAGTAGAGCAAGGGGATGGGATGAGTGTATAATAGCACAGGGAATTTGTGATCAGAAGCCTGGAAATGAGCATTTTACATTGCACAGATTTTACATCAACTGGTTATCATATATATGTCATCTACAGGTGATATGAAAATACTTAGAGAGACAAACCATATAGTATGGTTAAGTCAATATAGTTTTTCTGGGATGATAACTTTTCCTGTCTTAAAAATACTTAAAAGAATTAAGATGATCTATTCTACTGTTCATTTAAACATATTTTTGGTGAAGGCAAAGATCTGATAGTTCGAAAGCTTATTGGATGCTTCCAAATAATATCAATTCCCAGTACTAATGGGATGTGTAATATGAATAAATGAATAAATACCTGGCTTTTAAAGCCAGGTATCATGGCTTTTAAAGTTACCTTCATAATGTTTGATACAAGATTCCTAATGCAAATTTTAACCAGTTGTAAATCTATTTTAAGCAACTTTGTCAAAATCAGAGTTATTTATTCATTGGATAGAAGGATGCTCATTTTTACAAACTTCATAAAGTTAATAATACTAGAAAAATATCTTCCCTCTGTTTTCTTTTATGTGTAAAGAAGCAAACAATTTCAACCTTATCAAAGAGAATGTAAGAATGGCAACCATCTACAAAATATTTGCTCACACATATTGTACAGTGTACAATTTGACATGTTGAAAATCAGCTTATTCTAGGGGTCCTGTGTAATTTGGAAGCTGTATGTATTCACACATGATCCCTGGAATATTATATATGCCATGGAACAGTTATGGATTAGGTTTAATGTTTCAGCAAAGGATCCTCAGATCCTCTGTTTTCAATAGGTAGTAGAAGTATTGATTGAAAATCTTTGTAGCTGCCTTCTTTCATCTGTATCATAGTATTTAAATATTCCAAAGTATGCTTCTTTTTACCATGAAATGGAATGAAATAATAACTTCTAGGAATGTGATCTAAGTAATTTCGGTAAAATTTATTTATTTATTAAATTTCTACAATGAATTTAGGTAAATCTCCTTATAGCTATGCTTGTGGGGTAATTTTGGTTTAAAATCTAACAATTATTGATGGATTGGATTTAGTCCCAATCATGTCTGGAGCAGATTAACTTTTTAAAACAAAATAGTCATAATTGAATAGCTTCTAGTGGATCTAGACCAGTGATGGCGAACCATTTTTGGCTTGCATGCCAAAAGCGGCGGGAGCACAGGGGGGTTGTGCGTGGGCATGCCACACCCATAATGCTATGCACATGACCCAAGTGTGCATGCGCACACGACCAACGCTCCCCCCGTTTTTGGCCAGAGGCTTTATAGGAGCCTGGGGAGGGCAAAAACAACCTCCCCCCCCAGAGGCCCTCTGGAGGCTTCAGGAACTTCCCTGAAGCCTCCAGAGCACAAAAAACTGCCCCTACGGGCAAACCAGAAGTACATTTTTTGCCCTCCAGAGCCTTCAGGGAAGGCTGAAGGCCCCTGAAGGCTCTGAAGGGCTAAAACCGGCCCTAAGAGCAAACTGGAAGTATGTTCCCGAACTTCCAGTTTGCCTGTAGGGCCAGTTTTTCACGCTCTGGACGCTTCAAGGAAGCTTCAGGAGGGTGAAAAATGGCCTCAAAAGAAGGCAGAAGCGTGCTGGCCAGCTGACAGGGCAACGCCTCACGTGCCCTGACAAATGGCTCGGTGTGCCACCTGTGGCATGTGTGTCATAGGTTCGCCATCACGGATCTAGACAGGATGAAAAAAAAAACCAGAAGAAAGTAATGGCAAACCACTTCTTTATTGTTGCCAACAGTACTATATAAATATGTCCATGAAATCACCAGGACTCTAGTTTGAATTGAGGTGCACTTGTGCCTCTGTGCAGACTTTAAATATAATTAAACATGTATGTAATTCATTGTAATTTCAAAGTAATATATCATTAACAAAAATATGTATTATATAAATGTCTAGAAGACTAAATTACTCAGATGTGACGGCATGACAGTTTTGAGTTTTAGATGCATACTTCATAATTGTATTCTTGTATAGGTCCCAGTAATGCTCAGAATCAACCTTCGTCTGGACCTTCGGGCCTACCATCATGTTTTCAAGGTCCACCTCTTCAGCCACATCAAATGGCTTTGCCAACAAGTCCTGTTTCTCCACCAACTAACTTGAATAGTCACTGCGCTCCACCTTTACCGCCTTCAATGGCCAGGCAGGAGGGGATCCCTGGCCCAAATCCTTTGAACACCAACTTGCCACAGCAATTTGCAGGTGAACCCCCAGGTCCTGGGTTTCCTCCTCAGTATGGTATGTGTAGATGCCTACATTTTATTTCATGTGTTTATTGTTAAATTTCTACACTGTCCATCTCACCTGAGCAACAGAATTAGCAGGCTGTAATTTCTGTTTTGAAGATGGAGAAGGGAGTAGCATCTAATGAAAAATGAGAGAAGCCTCTAAGGTTTAATTTTTTTTTCTGTCCATAGATTCTTTGCTGTGGGTGTGGCATAGTGAACAGAAATTGTCTCAGTATGACCTATAGAGCTAACTCTAATTCAATTAAATAGCAGAGTTGGAAGGGACCTTGGAGGTCTTCTAGTCCAACCCCCTGCCTAGGCAGGAAACCCTATACTGTTTCAGACAAATGGCTATCCAACATCTTCTTAAAGACTTAATTCTAATTCAATTAAATAGCAGAGTTGGAAGGGACCTTGGAGGTCTTCTAGTCCAACCCCCTGCCTAGGCAGGAAACCCTATACTGTTTCAGACAAATGGCTATCCAACATCTTCTTAAAGACTTAATTCTAATTCAATTAAATAGCAGAGTTGGAAGGGACCTTGGAGGTCTTCTAGTCCAACCCCCTGCCTAGGCAGGAAACCCTATACTGTTTCAGACAAATGGCTATCCAACATCTTCTTAAAGACTTCCAGTGTTGGGGCATTCACAACTTCTGGAGGCAAGCTGTTCCACTGATTAATTGTTCTAACTGTCAGGAAATTTCTCCTCAGTTCTAAGTTGCTTCTCTCCTTGATTAGTTTCCACCCATTGCTTCTTGTTCTACACTCAGGTGCCTTGAAGAATAGTTTGACTCCTTCTTCTTTGTGGCAAACTCTGAGATATTGGAACACTGCTATCATGTCTCACCTAGTCCTTCTTTCTATTAAACTAGACATACCCAGTTCCTGCAACCGTTCTTCATATGTTTTAGTCTCCAGTCCCCTAATCATCTTTGTTGCTCTTCTCTGCACTCTTTCTAGAGTCTCCACATCTTTTCTACATCGTGGCAACCAAAACTGAATGCAGTATTCCAAGTGTGGCCTTACCAAGGCATTATAAAGTGGTATTAACACTTCACGTGATCTTGATTCTATCCCTCTGTTTATGCAGCCTAGAATTGTGTTGGCTTTTTTGGCAGCTGCTGCACACTGCTGGCTCATATTTAAGTGGTTGTCCACTAGGACTCCAAGATCCCTCTCACAGTTACTACTGTTGAGCAAGGTACCACCTATACTGTACCTGTGCATTTCATTTTTGTTGCCTAAATGTAGAACCTTACTGTTTTCACCATTGAATTTTATTTTATTAGATAGTGCCCAATGTTCATGTTTGTGAAGATCCTTCTGTATCTTAAGCCTATTTTCTGGAGTGTTGGCTATTCCTGCCAGCTTGGTGTCATCTGCAAATTTGATGAGTTCCCCATTTATTCCCTCATCCCAATCATTGATGAAGATGTTGAAGAGTACTGGGCCCAAAACAGAGCCTTGGGGTACTCCACTGCATACTTCCCTCCATGAAGATGCAGTTCCATTGAGGACTACACGTTGAGTGTGGTTGGTCAGCCAGTTACGAATCCATCTGGTGGTGATGCTTCTCTCATTTTTCATTAGATGCTACTCCCTTCTCCATCTTCAAAACAGAAATTACTCCAGATCTAACATGTTGACTAGACTGCACTATAGATCAAACGTATCCCTATTGCTGTTTTACTTGAGATGTGTTCCTCTTGGCCTTGAAACATTGGGACCTTTTATGAGTTCTGAAGCCAGAGACAAAATGCTTGAGTGATGCAAAATAAGACATGATTTCCCCCTTACCTTTTTATAGGCCTGGCACAAGAGGAATAAAAAAAAATAGGTAGATGTATCCAAGGCCTAACTGGACCATCACAGAACGTGTAGAATTGTTTAAATTGGATCTGTGAGATGGATTTGTTATCCGTAAATAGTTTATGCTGTCTTTGAATGCCACCATTTATATGCATTACCAGTTAGTGTATTTGAGCTTCTAAGTCTATGTGATCCACCTAGAGTTGCTGTTGCAGGATGAACCCCCATATAGATTAGTTAAAATCATTAGTGGGTTCCTACCAATTTAGACTGGTTCAGCCGAACCAGTAATGGTTTGGTGGCAGTAATGCCTGCCGGAACCCACCCATGGTTAAAATAATATTTAACACTATTACAGTAAAAATAATTGTTAGGGAGATAGCAGATGGCCAGTTATCAGAATATTGCTGATCATACACTAAGAAAATGACCTTTGTTTGCTGGATTATCTAAATCAGATGTCCATAGGATGAATAGTTTACTGATAGGTAGCATTCATATTCAGCAAACACACTCACCAGCACAAAGGAGAGAAAACATCTTTGAAATAGAAAATTCAAGAGTCAGCAAGATTACCCCATGTCTTCATATTTGGATAACTTCTACTCCTCACTGTTTTAAAAGAAAACAATAGAAATATTGGAAAGCATTTCATTTTACATATGTTAAACCATTCTCTCCTTTGTTTTTCACCATTTCCCATGAAATATTCCCAAGAGATCTTTATTTATAGAGATCTCTCTTTATCCTTCCCCATCAGATAAGAGAGAAAATAGCCATGTCTTGCTTGGGGTATAGATTTTAAACAGGGAATAGCTTTATCACTTTTTTTTAAAAAAACTCCTTAACAAAAGTCAAAACAGATAGAAAACACAGGTTATAAAATAAAGTAATGAATATTGGTGAGATTATTACATTTTCACACTTTTTTGCAGGAAATTATGGTCCTCCAATGGCAGGGGGACAACTGTCTTATCCAGGAGGTCTTCCCTCAGGTCCAGCACAATTAGCTGGACCACAGCAAAGAAAACTTGATCCAGATTCCATTCCAAGTCCAGTGAGTAAGAATTTCATCTTTTCGGTTCCCTGGTTGTGGCATGCAAGCTGTATCAATGTATCATGTTCCAAATCTTCTAAACCTGGAATTTTCATTGAAGTGCTTAGAACAGGGGTGTCAAACTGACAGCCCCCAGGCTGAATGTATCACTTACAGGCCACGCCCACCCAAGCTCCGTGAAGGGGGAAAACATCACGGAATGTCACATGATGGCAACGTGACACAGCGAGTTTGATACCAGTGGCTTAGAGTAAAAACAAAGTAGCTGAAAACAAAATTCCATATTATTTTGAATAGTCTACTCAACAAGCTCTTGTTTCCTTGTTGTTGTTTTTTATCCTAGGACCACAGGTGTAATTTGAGTGTTGATACTTACCAACTGACCGACTATATTTTAAAAAGCACAGGGGGATAATTTAATAAATAAATAAATAATTCAAACTATGCAGGCAGACTACAAAAAAAACATTGCTAAATTTCTCTGGAATTTGGTTGGTATAATTCCCATTTATTTTCAAGACATATGAATGAAAAACAAAGCAGCAAGCATTTTTACTAGTTTCCTTTGCTTCTGAGATAAGACATTAAAAATAATGGAATTTTGTTCTGTTGGCATGCTCCCCACTCACTTAAAATGTTCAGATGGGATCTTTGCATTAACCTAGAAGAATTTTCTTGGTTTATTTCATTCTAAATGTGGAAATGTACGTAATTCTTATTATCCTTTAAAAAAAACAAAGTTCCAACTTTCTTCTTTTAGCTTGTGTTAAACTTTTTGGGTGTCATTTAACTGCTCATTTTATTTGGTTTATTGTAATTTTGTGATTAGCTGCAGAAAATCCCTACGATTGCCCATACTTTTGTAGAGCTGAAGAGAACAACAAAAACTGTTCTTGAATATATGCTTTAATGTTAGTATCATGGATGAAAGACGGGTGGGAGTTTGAATCAATTACTATACTATTATAATACTTAAAGAAATTTTTGAAGTATATAACGTTCTTCATTTTTTTGAAATTGCATTCTAAGGTTTCTTCCAAGCAGCAACAAAACCTATTGCTTTCTTGATCTATAAAACCTGCCTTGATTTTTGAACTGGGGTAACATGTCTGTAAACATTAATTTAAAAAAAATAAAATCTGCTTCCAATACTTATATTGTTTATTTACTTTTATCCATAAGATTCAAGTAATTGAAAATGATAAAGTTTCCAGAGGAGGTCAGACCTATGCTACCAATATCAGAGGTCAAGTCCCTCCTCTTGTTACAACCGATTGTCTGATCCAAGATCAAGGTAAATAGATAATATCAGTGAACTTGAATCGCAATTTGTATTGATTTGAATATTCATATTTAATTTCTCTAATATTTGTTAAATTGATCTAGAAGTCAAAATGACAGGAGTACAATGTGTTAAAGTTTTTTTTTTAATTGGTGAACTTATGTTTATGTAGCTTCTTCTGGAAATAACTTAATGTAGTTGCATAATAACTTGGTAAAAACTAAGCTTTAGTGAGAGAGAATTCTTTTTTTTTTTACATTCCTTTAGGGATTTAATATTTTTGCAACTGATTCCAAACTTCATGGTACAAAGCGTAGTATTTTCTTGGTTGCTTCTATCTTGGAAAGGAACTCTTGGGCAATTCTTCACTCCTATGAGTGTTCAAATCTTCTCTGTGGGACTGAAAAATTTCTGTAACTTATTATTTTTTTAAACAAAGTTTTATTGGTTTTTTGGTGTTTTACAAAAGGAAAAGGTATGGGGAAAGTTACAAATTGTGGCAGCCGCAAACTGCGGTAGGTATACCCCCCCTCCAGACTCATGGTGTACATTTGCATAGCATTCAAATATTACATAATAACATATAGTCAGTGTGGTAAATTCATTAATAATTTCAGTTAGTTTGTGTCATGTGGATTTTCTTACTATTTGTGTGATCTGAGCTTTCTTGATGTCGCCCCATCTCCCCCCCCTTGGCAGTGCTCCGGCCCCTCCCGTGTCTTGTGCATCTACTGGGATATCTTCTGGTTTTTCTAGGAGTAATTTATTTTTTTCCATAAAGGCTAAAATTTCTGTAACTTATTGAGAGAAAATGTACTAGGCTTGGAAAGGAGGAGAAACCACACTGGAGGGAAAAAAGGAATTTTTACTTACATAGTTCTAAATTTCATCCTATTAGGTTGTGTTTTTTTTTTTAGAGAAGCACTAGGGATTTCAATGAGAAGAACAAAACCTAAGCGGTTTTATTGTTAGGTTGAACTCAGTCAAAAAATATTTATTTTGCATTCTTTGTGAAGGAATATTCTGATTTTAAGGTCAAAACATAACTGTTTCTAATTATCTAACATTGTCACTATTTGAATTATTCAGGTAATTCCAGTCCTCGTTATATTCGATGTACCTCTTATTGCTTTCCTTCAGCTTCAGACCTGGCAAAACAGGCTCAAATTCCATTAGCTGCTATCATCAAGCCTTTTGCCAATATTCCAGCAAATGAGGTAAGTGAAAAAGCTGATTATAAAAAACCCCATTTCTTCATAAATTACCTTTTTAGTGATTTTACATGAAAGATTATGCATCAGTTTATAGCAGAGCAGAATATAATGCATCTGTTCATAGCAAATCAGTATTACAGGAACGAATCAATAAAATCAGTTGTCAAGTTCAGTGATTGTTCAATTATCATGGAGCAGCTGCAGGAGTTCGTGAGAATCTCATGAATTCTCCCATTATCACTGTGGAGTTGATTCACTATTCAGGATTTCAACCTACTGCTTGTGTGAATAGAACCCTTTAATGTAAAGCTTTACATCTATAACCTTTGTGTGTGTGTGTGTGTGTGTGTGTGTGTGTGTGTGTGTGAACATCCATAATAGTTACTTCTCTTATGTGTAGTTCTTGGTTCTTTTGAATAATCTGATCAATCTGGCATGTATTCAAAGAGCTGTTTTACCAACCGTTAAGTTTTTATTTAGCTGATTAATATTCAGCATAATCTTACATATGTGAAATACTACAATACCGATGTCATTTGTAGAAAAGTCTATATTATTAGAATGGTATGAAAGTTCTATATCTTTACTCCAAAGATATAGAATTTTTAGAGTTTTTTAAATTTCATTTTTAATACATTGGAGAATGCATAGGTGTTTAGGTAGTTGCAGATGTTCATGAAGATTTTTGATGAGTTATGTTGTTTTATTTATTCAATTTGAATGCTCACACATCTCACCTAAGTGATTCTGAGTGGCTCACAGCTATTAAAAACAACAGTCAGATCAAGTTAAACAAGCGTGTAAAAATCATCAATATGCACATTTTACAAAAATAACCATGATCAGTGGCAAAATCCATCACTGTATCTCACAATATTGCAAAAACTGTGAAGTGTAAAATGCCAGATCCCCAGACACAGCTAAAGAGCCACGTTTTCCTAAAGACTGGGAGGGTTGGGATCAATGGCCAAGGAGATGAAATCTTGCGTGGAAGAAAAAACTTACTTCTTACATCTCTTCCCACCCCGCCACCACTGTTTTATAGACAGGATCCATAACTTGCTTCTCCTGGCAATCTTGATGAAATGGGTAGATGTAAATGGAGAGAACAATCCCTCAAATAAATTGGTCCCACATCATATAAATCCATATATTACCAGAATCTTGAACTGAACCAGGAAGCATAATGACAAGTAATGCTGCATGACCTAATTCCAGCTCTCCCACCTCAGTCTGTATTTTTAAATTTTACGGGTTGGTCTTAAGGCTGAGTTTTTAATTTTTATACTTGTACAGGGGTTTAAAGTTTAATCCGATTTTAATTATATTTATTATTATTTGTATGGTTTTTAATTTGGTACCTGTACACCGCCCCGAGTCCCTTCGGGGAGAGGGGGCGGTCTAGAAATCAAATAAAATAAATAAATAAAATAAATGAAAACAAAGGTGTAATGTGCACTGATTAAAGAGTACACATCTGTCACATTTTTTTGCTAGTTGCAGCATTTGGAAGTTCACTAAGGGCAAGTCCATGCATTACATTAATTCAAGAGTTGACCAGGATAAGAGCGAATATGTGCAGGGCCTCCTAATCCAGGAATGGGCACAACTGGCACATAACACAAAGTTGTGCAAAGATTCTTCCGGCCGCAGCAGCTATCTGCTGCCTGAGCAGGAGTTGTGAGTCCAGGAAAACCCAGATTGCATATGCTATTCCATTAATTGCAGTGGAGACAGTTAGGATTTTTTTGGCAGAAATTCTTCATATTCACACCCTTGTGAGTTTAGGCAGATACATGCATAATCCACAATTGGTCTAAAGAATCATTTCACTGTTACGTGAGATGTATTCCAAAGGGTTATATATTTTGGGATTATATTGAAAGTAGTTATCACAATTTAGCAAGAAATAAATTCATTAAAGACTCATAAGCGTTGAGTCACCGTTAAAAACATCCTCACATTCAGAAGAAACAGAGAAGGAATGTTTTACTGAAATATTAAGATTTTCGGTGTATAAAGAAATCAGTGAATACCATGCTCTTTCTTTTACATCTGGGTTTACAAACTAATTATAAATATTTGAGCATAGGTTGGAGTAGGCAAGCTAAACAGAAATAATTTTTTAGGAGATGATGTTATGGCAACCATCAAAGCTGCCACACATAAAGATATATAACTCTGTAGTTTGGGAAACTGTAAATATTTTGCCCTTAGGAAATGTGATCTATGGTATTGCTTGTTTCCATCCAAGGATATAAAAGTCTAGGGATTGCTGAGGTTTTTATAAGTGTATGAAGAAAAAAAATCAGGAACTGATTAGTTCTGGATATTTTGGACAAGATTTTGTCCCAGATGTTACTTATGCAGACGATTTCAACCTTTGGAGGGGCTATGCGAATGATAACAAATTTAATCAATAGTCAGATTCAAGACAAGAGAGCCTTAATGGGACAACTCCACCCATAGTAAGGTCATCCAAAAGAACTATTGAAGAGATACAGATGTAAAACCCAAGTAGGAAAAAAAAAGTTTGGTATCAAGCCTCAAGATTTATTAGTTGTGGAAAGGACTCTTACTTCCAAGAGTTCAGGTATCTTGGAATCCCATAAATTGATCTGGAATGAGTCCAGAAACAACCACAGTGGATCTTATTTTAGAAATTCACTTTCTCAAATCTGTAGTTCACCAAAGGTATTTTTTGGGCTCGGAATAGCACTACCTTTATTCTATGAATTGATAGAGGTCTTGTGTCCTTTAAAATATTTTTTAAATAAATATTTGCTCTATATTTAATCTGTTTTTAAGGGGTATCTAATATTTTTTACTGTGTATATGGTTTTTTAGCTGCTGTCTGTACACCGCCCCAAGTCCCTTCAGGGAGAGGGGGCGGTCTATAAATACAATAAAATAAATAAAAAAATAAATTTTTATTTATATATGAATATTTTGAAAACAGTGTATTGTCCAGGCATTTCATTTTACCCCAAAAACAATAGATATAGTAATAATAACCTGTTATGTCTAACCATTGATAAAACCTATCCCATGTTGAGTAGTGTTAGATCGGGTAAAGGAAAAGCACACTCAGGCTTAGGCAGCAACAGCTCTTTATTGTAACAGAACAAGTATGAACAATCCAGCGAAGGTTGAGTGTGACAGCAGCCCTTTTATAGGGAGCTGTCAGACCCTTCGACCAATCAGGTTGAATCTCTGTTCCTGCTGGAACAGAGGACTTTGGTGTAAACCATTGTAACTGATTTTGATATCTAACAAGTATTACTCTGTATCTCCTTTATCTTTTATTTTAAATCTTTTTTTAAAGAATATTTTTCAGGAGTATCAAACCACCAACTGAAACCCTGGTGTTCACATTTAGTGATGTCAGTGATACACTATACTGTTGTGACTGCTGATTGTAGCAAATATAGAAAAGGCAGAGTTTTGCTTCAGGATCATGAAAGGATGTTGATGCCAATAGTTTCAGAATAGTCCGAGATCCAGATGTATAATATGCCCAAACTCTTAGAAAATATATTACAGTGTATAAAAAATTCTCAAAGTATCTTAATGGACTGGAATAGTATCCACAATATACAGACCACCTTTTCCAGGTAACTTTGTAGAAGTTTGGACTGTGTAGTAATAAAATGTAGAAACATCTAATGATTAAAAACAACCTTCACAATTAATACCATCCAGGCAAAACATTCAATCTTAAAACATTAAATTTCAGTAAGTAAGACCAACTGGCCCCCATCTTCACCCACATCTTCAATAAATCTCTAGAGATGTGCTATGTTCCTTCTTGCTTCAAATGCTCTACTATCATCCCAGTGCCAAAGAAACCCTCTATCAAGGAACTGAATGACTTCAGACCAGTTGCTCTGACATCTGTTATTATGAATATATTTGAAAGGCTAGTGCTGGCCCATATGAAAACCATCACGGATCCGCTGTTAGACCCCCTACAATTTGCCTACCGAGAAAATAGATTGACAGATGATGCTGTTAATATGACTCTGCACTACATCCTACAACATCTTGAATCTCCAAAGACCTATGCAAGGATCCTCTTTGTAGACTTCAGCTCAGCATTCAATATCATCATTCCAGATATTCTTCTAACTAAACTAACTCAGCTAGCTGTACCTGACCATACTTGTAAATGGGTCATAAGTTTCCTAACACAGGAAGCACATGTGAAGCTAGGCAAAATCACATCTGATACCTGTACAATTAGCACAGGAGCCCCCCAAGTCTGTGTGTTCTCTCCACTTCTCCTGTCTCTCTGTACCAATGACTGCATCTCAAAAGATCCCTCTGTTAAAGTACTGAGGTTTGCAGATGATACAACAGTGATTGGTCTCATTGGAGACAACGATGAATCTGCATATAGACAGGAGATTGAACAACTAGAACAATCTTGAACTAAATACACTCAAAACTGTAGAAATGGTGGTAGTTTTTAGGAGAAATCCTCCTATTCAACCACCTCTTACAATACTAGACAACACAGTATCAACAGTAGAGTCCTTCAAGTTTCTAGGTTCTATCATATCTCAAGACTTAAAATGGACACCTAACATCAAAATCGTCATCAGAAAATCACAACAAATAATGTTCTTTCTGCACCAACTCAGAAAGCTCAAACTGCCCAGAGAGCTGTGTTCTACAGAGGAATTATTGAGTCTCTTATCTGCACCTCTATAATTGTCTGGTTTGGCTCTGCAACCAAACAAGACAGACACAGACTTAAGCAGATAATTAGAATTGCAGAAAAAACAATTGCTATCAACCTGCCTTCCATTGAGGACCTGTATACTGCACGAGTCAAAAAGAGGGCTGTGAAAATATCTACAGAACCCTCACATCCTGGACATAAATTGTTTCAACCTACCCTCAAAACGACGCTATACAGCTCTGCACACCAGAACAACAAGACACAAGAACAGTTTTTTTCCCCGAATGCCATCACTCTGCAAATAACTATTTCCCACAACACTGTCAAAATTATCTACTAAGACTATATTACTATTCTTCTTCTCATCCTTACTAATACCTATCTCTTCCCACTTATGGCTATATCCATGTTGCTTGTATCTTTACAACTTGTATTGTTTTTGTTGTTTCCTAGTATGATTTGATTGCTTATTAGTATCCTATGACTATCACTAAGTGTTGTATCTTATGATTCTTGATGAATATATTTTATTTTTCTGTATGTACTCTGAGAGCAAATGCACCAAAGACAAATTCCTTGTGTGTCCAATCACACATGGCCAACAAAGAATTCCTATTCTATTCTATTCCATTCCATTCCATTCTGACTGGCAACTGATAATCCTCAGAGTCCACCAAAATTTAGAACTGGAGTCTCCTTACTTTAATTGCTCAGTGCCTACTCAGTATTTTAGCTGCTTTTCTTTCCATTCATCACCAATCAGCTGTTAGATCAGACCTTATTTATTTATCCAGTACTGACCACAATTGTTAAATAAATGTGTTTTTTCTAAGAAATATTTAAAAGACCTTTTGAAATGAAATGATATGGGTAGGCATGCACAAATAATTGTCATTTACATAGTTATATTATTTGCTGTAAGGAAAACAAACAGGAATTTTAATGCTTTTAAAAATAAACATGTAGGATGGAGATGTTAGTTTAATTGGATAGTCTCACATTTGTTAAAGTTTTATTTAGTAATCTATGATTGTGGAAAGTTTGAAAAACACTGCTTTAGAAGAAGTGGAAAGGTACTAAGCATAAAAAATATTGTAGGCTTTAACATGTTTCTAATAGATCTCTTCAGTGTGTACACACATTATTGCTTCTTATCCAAGACTGTAAACAATGTTCAACTTTATACACATTAGTTGGCTGTCACATGCAAACATCTTGCCTACCACACTCAATCTATTACTGTTCCTTTGAAGAAAGAAGATTTATGGTATCACAGGGACTAATTCTCTATGGTAACAGAGTTGTTATTCCAGCTGAGATGCAATAAGAAGTACTGGGGGGGGGGGGTCATTTAGGCAGCTCCAAATGCACAGAATGGGCAAGAATATCTCTTTTTGGCCATAGATGAGTCAAAATTTTGAACAGATTATAGTAGGTTTTGTTTTTTCCCACAAAACTAACTTTCTCACCAGAAGAAAAATGTGATAATTATAACAATGCTAGATAGAACCTGGAAGATAATTAGATCTGATGTTTTTGATATAGGAGGTTGTAATTATTTAGTTGTCATGGGCTGTATTTTTCATGTATCTATGGATTGCAAGTACCAGCAGGTTTAAAAACCAGAACTATAGGCAATGAACAAGAATAAAAAGAATGGAATTATAAAAATAAACTTTTCGACGATAAGTGGATGAGATTATTCTGAGGGATAGAAGACATTTGTGCCTAATCCACAAGAACTTCTAGAGATGCTTGTGAGATAAGGTAACCAACTGACAGAAATTCCAAGACCGAGTTATACCTCCACCCGCTAGAACAGTTATTGTTCTCAAGTGAATTCTAGAACAGAATGATCTGAAACTCTACACATTGTAGAAACCAGTTTATGTATATTATTTATTAGGTAAGAATGCTGCTCAAATACCACTAGAGATGATTGGAGATCTGTACTGCAGCATTATAGAAAGCATTAAGATTTATTTTTTGGGGTTACCTATAATTCGTGTCTTAAACAAAGGAAAGTAAGAGCTGAGAAATACAGCCTTCGACTAGGAAAAGCAGACTGAGGATTGGATGCAATTTATGTATGTCACTGTAAATAAACTAAATGTTGCTTAACTAGAAACCATAGGGCAGTTTATAAAGAGCAGGGGAAACTGAAAAAAAATATGAAGCTGTCCATTACAGAATATTCTATAGACTCCTGGTAGCCAATAAACACACCTTTTTCCTGTTGGTTGACTGCATTGTCAAAGCTGCCTGCCTCTGCTGCCTGTTTGACTACTGATGCAATAAACCTCACCTGGGACAATGGCTTTAGGATACCTGCATAGGCATGGGGGAAATAAGTGAGCATTCTATTCCCCAAAACAACAGGTTTCAAAGCAGTTATCAAAATTGTTTTGTTACTAGAACCCACTAAGAAGGAACTGCCACCAGGATAATGGCTGATTAGCTTAAACATATTATACCAACAGAGCCATGAAATAGTAATCAAAACCTTTAGTATTTAGCAGTTGCACTGACTCTCAGTTGTTCAGGATAAATTGCAAATCATCCATTTCATTGGCAATGCAAAGCAAACATAAGACAATAGAATACACATTAAGAGATACATGTGATCTAACAGTCATCAAGTACCATTATAAATTCATGCAGCCAGGCATGCAGAGACTCTTCCTTGAGTTGGGTAGAAATAATGTATAGAATTCTAGGGAGAAATTGAAGTTTGTAATTTTATATTTCACTGTTTTGTCCCTGTTGATTTCTTCTCCATTTTGGCAATTCAAGCTGTTTTTCTTTTCTGTGATCTGTGAGGAATATTCACAAGTTCCTTTCTTCTTTCTTTTCCTCTTACCTTTCCCCTCCTTTCTTTTCCTTCCTGTCTCCTTTCCCCTATCCTTTCCCTTTTTTCCTCCTCTCCTCTCCTCTCCCCTCTTCTCCCTTGCCTTTCCCTCCCTTCCCCTCTCCTCTCCTCTGCTCCCCTCCCCTCCCCTCTCCTCTGCTTAAAGCAATGTAATTGTTTGACAGAATATATTTTTAGCAAATTATTGCTTTAGCAACAGATCATAGAAACAAAAGCCAACAGCTAACATGTTTGTCCAAGCACTTTGCACGTTGCTTTTTGGAATGTATTAATAATAGCCGGAGTTGGATAAACCAGATGATCTTTGTTTAACATTAAATTTGCTTGTTATTATTACCTTGGATAGATGATTTCTTTTTATAGTTTAGAAGTTTCCCTGTCTTCTCCGTCTTTTTAATCTTTGCAGTATCTAGAAAAAATAGATTATTTCAATAAGTGCTCTATAGTAAATTAATATATTTTGTAATTCTCTAATAGTTTTTAGAATTACCAATCCGGATTGTAGAAAATTTGAGCGGATGCTTGACTTTTAAAAGTCTCTTCAAAAATGTGGCTATAGTAAAAAAATATGGTTGCAGTTGGAGGTGTGCAACCGTTTTTAACTTTTTTCAGTGGGAACTGGCAGGGAACTAGCAAATTTCCCACTGGAAAAAAAATTACAAGTTAAATACATGGAGTAGAAATACCTAGTTTTAAATGGGTTTTGTTTTGTCCTAAATATGTTAGACAATGGGAGTTTTTTTGGGTAGGCTAGATTTGGTTGGCAAGAAGAATTAATATTATTGAGAATTACAATAGCAATTGTGGAGCATTGTGAGATAGTTTCCATGTAACTGGGGGAAGTAGATAGATCACTGTTATTATGGGTCAGAGTTGACACAGTGTGGGATAATAGGCAGACCGTTCTAGGGAAAGGACGATCAATATTATACTGTCAGTTCCTATTTCCATGTGGTGGATCCAACCCCGCATCCTTATTGTCACGTTGTTAGTGACCTTAGCCTTAGATTTTAGATGAACAGTGCAGACTTCTGATGGAAGTATGACAAACTAAAATTGGCTCTGCAAAAGTGGAGCCAATAGCCTCAGCCAAGACCATGGAACTGGTGAGCAGACTGGTTTCTGGGAACCATTCTGGAAAGGGAGAAAATGGGAGATCACACACAGAGGTACCCACAAGGAGATACAAGACTATAGTTTAAGCACCGGAAACAATGAGATTAGCCATCTTCTAACTCTGGCAAGCAGTTTTAAAGGACTGTCAAATAGACACTTAAATTTGGATAGTCTGTACCAGGCATGTCATGGATCTGGATAGTTTGCTGTGGTGAATTTCCAAGTGACTTGGCAAGAAACTGTATTGATTGCCTCGTAGCAACTGTCAACAGAAGAAAACTTGGCTTCTTTCTGTGGAAATGGGAGCAGCATATCATTCTCTAGTTGCCAAAATTCAGTAATCATAATCGTTATGAATTCAAGAACATGGCACAGTGCAAACTTTGACTTATAACCTTAAGGGACGTGATGCAATTTCTAAAGTAGAGTTCATTGAGTTTGAATAAAATTGAATGTTTTGATTTTTCAGAAATCATGACAATGTTGTTTTAATAAACAAAAACTATCTCAATTATTTTATATACTGTATATATTGTACCTTAAAAATTTAAATTAACTCTAGCTACTTCAATAGTTCGGCTTAAAAAAGCCATTTTAATAAATTTCTATAAAACTTAAATTGATCCTGTAGAAGTGATACTTTTTAAAAAAGCAATGATTTTTAAGAATATTGATTCCCTCCTGTTAAGGCAGGACTGGGCATTCCACAAGTCTCATGCAGTCCCTAGCTTGTCTTGATGCTCTATTAAGTGTCATCTTACCATAGAAATTTATAATGTGCATGAACTAACCATTTGTCTGAAATGATGCAGGATCTCCTACTTGAGCAGGGTGTTGGACTAGAAGATCTCTAAGGCCCCTTCCAACTCTTGTTATTCTGTTATGTCACTAAATTGGCATTGTTATTAGTAAAAATAATTGTATTTACATTTTCAGTGAGGGCAAAATATAATTGCATCTGCTCTTTTTTGCTGGGCAGAAAATGCAGATTCACAACATGTCACTCTCAGGTTCCTCATTGGAGCTTGGCAGTAAATCACAGGTTTTCCATCACTTC
Source organism: Natrix helvetica (assembly GCF_964273705.1). Taxonomy (NCBI): domain Eukaryota; kingdom Metazoa; phylum Chordata; class Lepidosauria; order Squamata; family Natricidae; genus Natrix; species Natrix helvetica. The sequence goes on from NC_138558.1 coordinate 40,158,431, forward strand.
TTAGTTAACTTGTCAGCTTGACTTGGATAAATCTTAATCATCTTCCATAAATCATATTACTGACCTCTTTTCACTAACAAGGAACAAAGGAGAATATGATTGTAGAATTTTAAAGCTTCGTAGTCTAAAAATAACACTAGAATGATTTCTAGAATGGATCAATGAAGCACATAAAAGTTTTCCTTTTCTCCTCTTTCATTCTTGGAAATTAGCAAATATGGTGCGTTCAGCAGAAACTAAATACTTATTTTCCAGGACTCACAAAAACCGTTTATAAAGGAAGCGATGCCCAGATACATCAGATACTATTTCTATGTATGATCTTCTAAATGTCAGTAATCTAAATGTCAGTTCAGTTCTAAGTGAAATCTGTGAAAGGCAGAAGACTAGCATGAAAAAAAGCACTTTGCAGTCAATTATTTTCATGACCTTCTGGCAACAAAGTTAAAACTGCTGTTCTGATATTATGGCAATTTACCATATGTTTTGCATATTAGCTTGTTAATTTTTTCTTTCCAGTTCCTTTGTTCTGATTGCTTCTGGTCCCTGACATTTTGCAGATTGACATTGTCTAATAGAGTATTTTGATTACCATTGTTGAATCGGGTGAATGAAGGCACACTCAGGCTTCAGAGTGACAAACAGCTCTTTATTAGGACAAGTCAACTATGTACCATCCAGCGAAGGTTCAGTCTGACAGCAGCCCTTTTATAGGGAGCTGTCAGACCCTTTGACCAATCAGATTGAATCTCTGTTCCCGCCGGAACAGAGGACCTTGGTGTAAACCATTACCAATGTTTCTGGTATCTAACAACCATGATGTGTTCTGATTTGATATTTGTCTTTTTATCATTGGTTAATCCTGACTGCTGACCTTCCCTTGATAAACAGCACCACCCAACTTCCATATAACAATCAACACTTTCAAAGTAAAGAACATCATTGGTATTCTAATATGAGCACACCCTGCTTAGTTACTACAGTTATTAGAATGGGTGGGACTCTGAATATGTCATACTTTGGCTGAAGGAGACTAGAACTAGAACTAGTACTCTTGAAATTAATGAATCCCTATAGGATGTCAGGATAATTGTTGAAAATGAACTGTATTGTTTATTTATTAAATGTCTATGTGCCCATCCTCCCTACAAGGTAAATGTGCTACAGGGAATTTGTAGAATTCTTTGATCATCATGATTTGTGGAGAGGAGAGCTAGAAAAGATTAAAGTGAGCAATGTAGTCTTTCAGAATTTGAGAGGCCAGATAATCCATGCAGGGGTAAGGCTGGGCTTTTATTTTTAAGTTTAGATTAAAGTTAGTTGTGATCATGCTTTGGTATTATCTGTTTCATTCCACAAATTTTGGTAAATTAATTGACAATGCCAATATAATTCTTGGTCATGTAATATACTGCGCAGTAGCATTCTACCAATAAAGACCAGCCTTCTGATTGCTATTGACTAGAACCAAGCACGCCCCTTACTTTGTCACAAGATAAAGCAGCCATTAATTATTTAAGTCTATTATTTGGCTCTATTATCTAAAACTTGCTGAATTCAGAATTTGGATATTTTACTGTGAAAATCTTTTTAAAAATAATGGCATCATATCTATATCTATCTATCATCTATCTATCTATCTATCTATCTATCTATCTATCTATCTATCTATCTATCTATCTATCTATCTATCTATCTATCATCTTCTATGCTATGCATCCCCTTGACGATTTTGGGTGGGTTACCTATTTAGGCAGAGTACTACAAAAGGACCACTGCTGAAAATGACTATCAATACATTCACATTCACAGGTGTATTTTGTTCCTTTAGCATTAATTTGTAACAATTAATAGCAGGTAACTATAGTCAAAATAGTGTTAACTGGTAATGGAATGTATAAAATTTTCATTTTAGTTAATGGGCTAATGTCTTGATTGGTTTGGCTTAGGAGAACCTGTTTTTTCTACTTTTCTGATTTTATGATATGTCGGTAAATATTGCACTCCTTGACAACTGCAAATGTATTGACTCCTCTGGTTTGTACCTTGTTACCTGTTGAATGATACAAAAACAGAGAACGGATGTATATTATTCATAGGAAGAAATTTATTTAACAGTGTTTAATACATACATATACACACACATAGATATATACCGCACATATTATATATATTTTATATATCACACACATATATTGTATTGTGCTACATACAGTATCTGATTCCTGATACAATTTTCACAAATCTCATTTGATTTGCATAATATATATCACACTAATAAGATACTTATTCTCTTTATTCAACTGGTGCAAAGCCACAGAAGAGATCTTAAATTCCCATAAACTGGTAACATGACTCTATCAAAAGAATATTTGATAAATAATGCATCTAAAATCAACTCAGATCTTGGTCTGCCAAGAGTCAAAACACTACTTATTTGCCCCAGAGCTAACAAAATATTTGCTTCCACTAGATCATTCTAATTAACGTGTCAACATTTTAAACGATACACTAAATAACTTCATGAAACAACATCATCACCCACACTTTCTCTCTAACAACAGTCTAGAGAAATCACAACATGGGCAATGGAAAATCTGGGATAGCAACATTATATTTCATATTGACAGTTGCTTTGTTATTACTTTTGGTCTTCATTAGGAATAAATTTGAATTAATTAATGTTCATACTGAATGTGTTTATCAGTTATTAACCTTAGCACATTATTTTATTGTAAGGCAAATGAATGGCATTTATTTGCTCTTTCTCATCCTCATTGGATTTGTATTTTAGCATTTAGGGCAATTGTTCTGGTAATGAAGTCAGCACAAATATGTGGCTTATTATGAGTGTTGTATCTCTTTGGGGCACAGTGACCTCTACAGATAGCACGGAGCACAAAGAAGGTTTTGCTTAGCCCACTCCTTGTCTTTTTTTATTGTAGGCAATTATAGATGAAATCATATTCATGTGAACTTCTCAGTTTTATTTTAAATAAATTGAATAAAATATTGCATTTCAAAATAATGAAATTAGTGCATATAATCTAATGTTAGATCAGGCATAAAAAAACCCCAATCTCTGTGTTGTTTTCACTTTGAAATGAATTAGCAAGCATGTTTAGAAAATGAATTGCCATAAATATAAATAAGTGAAATTGTTGGAAAAATTATAGTAAACAGTGCTAATTTAAAACTATAGAAGCATTGGATTTTTTTTTGGAAAGGAATGACATTTCAGGCAACAAGAATTTTTTAGTAATTTTTTGAAGAATGTGGATTTCATATGAATAGGAGCTTTCCAGAGGAAGTAGTATGCAACAGAATGCATTTCCTTTGAAATGTATTGTTCTTGGGAGAAATAGATGTTTTCTGTAATGTTTGGCCTTTGGGGTAATTTGTATATATAAAGTAAATAAAATCATTGATGAAGTATTTCTGATGTCCCCCCTCCCCGCAAAAAATATTAGTTTTAATTATATTTCAATTGTAATATTTCTTTGCAATAACTGTATTTAAATTCGGTACTGCTGACGATTAAAAAGGCAACACCATTCTTAAAAACATTCAGTGTAAAACTAAAATGTTATGTTGTTAACTTGAGGTTTTTATGGGCATCAGAATAAGTATAAAGATAACCTTTTCACTTCTAATAAGAAATCATTAGAAAAATCTATTTTATTTTTATTTTATTCAGTCTGTCTCTAGTGGCATATTAGATACAGGCAAGCAGATTAATATATCTGCAGCCTGTTAACCTCAACCAATGACTTTTATGAGTATTTCTTTGATAATTTGAAGAAATAATTCATGGAAGATAAATTCCTCACAAATTATTTTTCTTAACATAGCCATGTTTCAATGCAAAACAATTTCATTGAAAGAAAAGGTAGATTAAATAATATAATGTTCATAAATCAAAGCAAATAAATAATTATGTTAATGACAACACCATTTAATATTCTTTGACCAAACTAGTGGCTTATTGGACACAATCCAGCTCAAACAGTCCAGTTTCATGTATTTTTATTCAAAATAATCCTTGCTGAGTTTAGAAGACTTTATTCTTTACCCTGTGAATTTCAGTAGAAGGAATTATGCATGTTTATCTCTTTTGTTAACTGCTACAGATTTTGAAGTGGAAAATGTTCAAAATTGACTATTCAAACCAATTTTAAAATTAACTTTATATCTCCTGCTTTGAGATAATAACTTGTAGTTGTTGCTGCATCAGTTATCTATTGTGGTCACCTCTGTTGGTACCCTTATTCTTACAATGGCATGTGAGAGAGACATACTTCCCCTTCATACAGAAATGTGCTGTATGTCTAGTGATTAACAGTCTAAATGGGGGGTGGGGGGAGAGAATTTTAATACTCCATCCCTTGGCTTTCTCTAATCTATTGGAGTAAATTTTTAGTGTTCCTTGTGCATGTAATGTACTAAAGTTCACATTGATAAAAAAAATCAGGAGCCATTGTGATACAGTGGTTAGAATGCAGTATTGCAGGTTAACTCTACCCATTGCCAGGAGTTCAATCCTGACTGGTTCAAGGTTGACTCAGCTTTCCATCCTTCCAAGGTCGGTAAAAAGATCCAAATTTGTGATGACAATATGCTGAGATTTGTCAACGTCTCAGAAAGTGCTGTAAAACTCTATCAAGTGGTATATAAATGTAAGTGCAATGGCTATTGCTATTTATATATTCATAAGTACATTGCACATTCTTAGTTGAAACCTTGTCATTACTTTGGCAATTATTTCCAAATGAATGTTGTCACTATGTTATACTATGCAATTATATACAATTAGTTGCTCTAATGTTTGTTTACAGTGGATAGATTCACCCCAAAATTAAGTACTTTCAAATCCCATTCATTTTAGTGGGAAAGATTTGTACTGAACTCTCCCATAAGAAAAGCTTGAGTGATATATGATTAGTGAACTAGTTTGTGTTAGTTGAGGATAATGTGCTGATTACCATCTTCAAAGCGCTCCATGGCACAGGACCTAGTTACCTGCGGGATCGCATCCTACCGCATAGATCCCTACGACCAATTCGCTCTCACAGGGAGGGACTCCTCCGGGTGCTGTCCACCAAGCAATGCCAACGGGCGGCGCCTAGGAGTAGAGCCTTCTCTGTGATGGGCCCAACCCTCTGGAATGACCTCCCCCCCCCGATATTAGAACTACTACCGACTTCCGCTCCTTCCGACAAAAACTTAAGACTCACCTGTTTCAATTAGCCGGCCTGGCCCATCTATAGTTCCACTCTTACCTCCTGGCGGATATTTTTATCTGGGATAGTTTTTAGGGTTAATGTTTTTTAAATTTTTAAAATTTTAATCTAACTTAAACTAAATCTGTACAGTGAACTATTGCTACCTCCTCCAGTCCTATATTTATTTTATTTATCTTATATTTATACTATGTATATTTATTGTTCAATTGTTTTAATATGACTGTACACCGCCCCGAATCTCTTCTGAGAGAGGGGCGGCCTAGAAATTGAATAAAGTTAATGTAATTTTATAAGCTTTTTTACATTGTGAAATATTGATGGATGCACTTATATTTCATATTGATTTAATTAATCAACAAGAACAGAATGGTAAATTACAAAATATTAAAAGTACTATGAGGAAAGCCCACAGGATTCAAATTCAGTAAGAAAACTGGCAGTTTAAAAGCTCCCTCATATCAATGTGAAACCAGTGATCCTTCAGGTGTAACTATCTATAGCCGGGACACTGACCTATTCAAGTTGCATCACTGTTTTTTTTTAATCTCTGCAGACTCCACTTTATTTGGTAAACCATGGGGAAAATGGACCAATTCGATGCAATCGATGCAAAGCTTACATGTGTCCTTTCATGCAGTTCATTGAGGGAGGAAGAAAATATCAATGTGGATTTTGTAACTGTGTGAATGATGGTAAGTAACATTGGTTTTCTGGTTGTTGTTTTTGAAATGATAGAAAACTCATTCTCCAAAGAAATTTTAGAATAGTTAATTAAAAAAAAAAAAGATACCTAGAACATTTTTCTGTCACTTTATTCCAACTGGAAATACTGTTTCTTAAAAAATGTGTCACTTATGTGGAAATTTCATCTAGTGTAGATGAATCTGTATGTCTCAGTTCTTACAAATTATGACTATTTCTGAGTTTTGCAATTGTTGTTAAAATGGAGCACCCCAGACCAAAACATTGATTTGCATTCATTATTTGTTCAAATATAGGCTAGACAATATATTTCAGGGATTCTTAATTTGGATTCTTGAACTGAGTACAGGTTGGACATGATGACATAATAGGCCCTTTCCAACTCAGTGGTTCCAGACCAGGGGTGTCAAACTCAAGGCTCACGGGCCAGATCCGGGCCACAATGTGGTCGGATCCGACCAGCAGGGTTATCCTGGAAAGTGTAAGGGGCTGTCCTGCATCACTTTGGCCCTGTCTACCCACATCACTTTGGCCCAGTTTACTTGCATTGCTTTGGTCCGGTCTACCCAATGCAAAGAGGAAACATGCCAGCAGTTTGGGGAGTGATGTCAAACTGGCCATGCCCACCTAGTCAGCCATGACTGCCCAGCCCCCGAGGTCAACTACAACCCTGATGTGCCCTCAATGAAATTGAGTTCCAGAGAATGAAGGAATAATTAATTTAAAAAGACCAAAGGAAATGACAATCCATGCTAATCGTCTACTCATGTAAGAGCCATTGGAAAACTGCTGAGCTTTCTTCAGTCTCTGCCCTATTCTCTCCTCAGCATCTTTTTATTTCTATTCTAATATGAAAATACACATTGCAGTCAAATTTTATGCCTGATTTTCCAAATGTGTATTTTTTGTGCATTACCACAAGACATGTAGGTATAAAAGTGCAATCCTGAAGTAAGAGTCTGCATCCTACCAGGATGTTGAATTGGTACTTTGCGTAAACATTTTACTTCATATGAACTGAAATTTTGAATTTGTCCATTGAAAAGATTCCAGCATGCTCCTTCATGCATTGCCTGATTGAAAGTAGACTTCTCAAAGCCTTGTATTATCCTGGCAATTGAAAATGTGCAATAGAGTCGCTCAGCCTTTGCTTTAGGAATAATGTGGAAATATTTCATATTGAAAAGACATAACACAAAACAGCCTATCTACAACTAAAGCTAGAAATCTTTGTAGTAAGGCTTCCCCTAAGATGTATAGATATAAGTACTGGGCATGCTCAACAAAGATGAACAGCAAGAACAGTTAATCTTTTTTTTTTAGAAAAGTACTTGATTTTTTTCTGTAAGACCACATCCGTAAATAATAGCTGTGAATTTTATACTGTGTAAAATAGGCAAGCAGGGAAGGAAAGATATTATAATTAAATCAAACTGTTTTCTATATAGATTTAAATACATTTTGGAACCTCTTAGAAAAGAATAAATATTAAGGACTTTGCCTCACTTTATGTCAGAGTACTACCATGGTTAAAACATCCATTAATTTTACTAGGCTTGGAGTTGCTTTGAACAGTAGATGCCATGCCATATTTGTCCAAGTACAATTGCATGTGACTCATAAATACAAGTTCCTGAACTTCTGGCTGAGTCCCAAAGCTTTGCCAGAATGCCTTTTTCAAAATGCTTGCATCTAGTTGGATTTCCTCAGCTGGATCAAAGTGTCACAGAGCTTTCCCTAATACAGTAATCTTTTCAGATGTGAAACATGAACCTTAAAAGAATTATGCCAACTCTTATTTGCCTCAAAGCTTAATCTGTGGAAAGAAAGAGAAGGCAGTTGGCTGCTGGGACTGTTTATTCAGCAGAAAGTTCTCACAAATGTAGCAGTGAGCTATCAAACATCTAGACTGATATTGCCATTTACAAACAGTCGTTTGCATGCCTGCAATATTCTTTTTATTGTGCTATTTTTTTGCACTCTGATTTTCATCATAAGCAGGAGAACAATGTCCAGTCTTGTGGAGAAACTGATGGCCAAAGTAAAATAATAGTGATCTTAGTTCCAGGTTCACAGTAGCCTCCCACTCAGCTGCTAAGAAGTGAGATACAGATGATATATTTGTTTTTGTAGTCTAAAGTATGGTTCTGCGTTAGAACTGAAACTTTGCATGTGCAAAGTGTTTGCTGGGTTCATAACAGAAAGATAGATTGTGCACTAATGTGTATTGTTTGAATGTTGGAAGAGGTCAGATGTTTCCACAGAGAACAGTTGTTTTCACAGCCATTATTTATCTATGTTATTTACACATATGAAATAATACAGTGTAAGATATATTGTTCCAGTATATTTTTTGCATCTTGGCTGGTGATTTTTTTCCCCAATTGCTGTCTACTGCCAGCAAGCTGCTTTTCCTCAAGGACAGATCTAAGGAAAGCCCTTTTTCTTTTCAAATCCTTAAACTCTAATTGCACCAGATAAGCAAAAATGTAGAGGCAGGCCCTCTTTGCTTTTCCCACAGAGAACAAAAATCTCTTGGGTTCTTTTGAGGTGCAGGATCAGTCCTTTTCCAATACTTTTAAAGGCAATCCAAGCCCTCTTTTTTCCTTCCCTCCCTTTGCATTTTAGCATACACTAAAGGAAGCTCTGCAATGGCTATTGCAAGTGTGTAACATGCAAATGCTGGCGTAACCAGTAAGAAACTTCATGTAAGTGGTCAGAGGGGAAACAATATGAAGAAAAGTAACATCAAAGGTAAAGGTTTACTTGTGTGATGTGTACCTCACTGGACAGGCAGCATATTGACAGACTGAAATTCTCTTAAGTCAGGGGTGTCCAAACTTGGCAACTTTAAGACTTGTGGACTTCAACTCCCAGAATTCCCCAGCCAGCTATGCTGGTTTAGACACCCCTGTCTTAAGTCATAAAAGTGAAAGACGTGTCTGAATTAGATTGGCAGAAAGAATAGAGAAGAGACAAGTAAAAGAAGTCTCTTTAAGGTGTCTGTATTTGGTTGGAAATGTGAACTTTTATTATAAGTGGTTTCATCTTTGCCAACAATTGTAAAGCAAAACCAATACAAAGAGTTCCATCCCTTGCAATACTGTTCCTTTCATGTAAAATTGATTGCATATCAGGTATTAGCACTTTCAGAACAATGGTTATTTCTGTTGAACAAAAGGAGAAAATAATCCCCTCTCTTTTTTTAGTTCCTCCATTTTATTTTCAACATCTGGATCACATTGGTAGAAGAATAGACCACTATGAAAGACCAGAGCTATCTCTTGGATCATATGAGTATGTTGCTACTTTAGATTATTGCAAGGTAAGTGGAAAAAATTGTAACACGTGCTGAATCAGAGATTTACAGATTATATCAGTAGAAAGAGTGCAGCCTTATCTGTACGTTTAAAATTAAAATCTATACCCAGAGCCATATGAAATATAATCCAAATAAATACATGGTAAATTATATTAATACAATATAATTTTCCTATTTTTCCCTTAAGAAATTTCTTTTGAGGAAAAAAAATATCCATATTTTTAGTTTTTACAGTTGTATAATTCATCTGCTCATGTTACATGCTTAATATGATTGCCAAATTGGTTCTTTTGATTTTTTTTATATTTGCACAGAACACTATTATAAATTGTCCCACTTCACAGAATGCACTAAGTCTCATACAATTAATTGGGCCTAAAACTAACCAGGTTTATCCATTTTTTAATTGAATATAGCCACTATACCTGCAACCAGATAACCTGGTAAGCTCAGTTCCCCCATTGATATGGCTTGGAATCTGATGTTTCAAAGCACATCTGTAAAGGGTCTGGTTCTCTTTTTTGACCACATGAGTAAAAAAGTGTGTATGAACCACCTGTGTGATATGACTGCTAAGAGCCAAATGCTAGGTTGGATTCCCTAAACAGGAACTATACAATCAAGATCAATGATTGTTCTGCTCTGCTCAGTTTTCAGTTCTGGGCACCTCAGTTCAAATAGAACTGTGACTAGTTGGGGAAAGTGTAGAGTAGAACTACTAAGATAGTGAAGAGTCTAGGGCGGGAAAGCGATTAAACAAGGTCAATTCAAAAGTATAGGGCAATAGCCATATCGTTTGATGGTGCCACCTCCCACTGATGTGAAAATTTGGATTTTTAGAATGGTTTGGAAGAATGGATGGCATTGTCCCACGTTTTATAATCCTGAGCCAGTCCCTATGGTCCTTAGCCTTAGTCTAAAACCAGCCCAGCCCATTAGGAACAGTTAAAGGATGTGGAGATGTTTAACCTATAAAAGAGAAACTGAGGAGAGATACAATAGCAATCTTCAAATCCTTTCAAATCCCCATGACATGAAAGAGAGAATAAGCATGTTATCTGTTGCCCTAGATAGCTGAAACTGGACCAAGATCAGGACAAGCACCTGAATCAATGGGTTAAAGGTACAAGGAAGTACATCAGCAGGAAATTCCGAAATACAGTAGTGTCAGTCAGTGGAACTGACTGTCACATGAAGTGGAATGTTATCATTTGCTAGAAGTCTTCAAACAAAGTCTGGGTAGTTTTCTCTTAGAGATGCTGTAATGAATCCTCCACTGAGCAATGAGTGGATCAGATGACCTCTAAATCCTCTTCAACTATAATTTTACAGTCTATGTGTTCTTCTTGACCTCCATGAATTTCTAGATAATCCTCATGGATAAAGTGTTCTAGGATTGTTTTTTTTTCTGACCAGTTTGTAAAATGTTCATAATTAAGCTAAATGACCAACTGCCCATGCTTCTTTTATAACTGGCATTCATGTTGAAACTTTCTCACTAGTGTAGAGCATGTATAATTTGCAGGAAGATGTTTGAATTCTCCATCTCAATATCTGAGGAAAAGAGAACTTTCTATTGTGTTTATTGATGATAAATATATAGAAATATTAACCACGTTGATAAATATCTAGATAGAATTTAATATACAGATATGCATTTTGTGGTAGTATTGGGGGATTGATTAGAAAAGCTTTTAAAAACTCAGACCTCATAAAATTTGCAGTTCCCTTATTTCTCTGAGGCATATGCTGACATTGTTTCCTCTACAACTGAAAGAAGAAGAAACAGTCATTATTGTTAACATAATGGCTTAATTTGCAATTATTTGGAGTTCCATTCCTAATTGAATTGTTGTTTGTTTTCAGCAAGTAACCTATGAATGTAAAGAGGAGCTTTATGAGTTTCTTGTGCACAGGAAGTAGTTTTCATAAAGCATTCTACTCCTGGTGAGAGTTCAGGCTCATTATTTGAAAGAGGAAATAAGGAAGTCTTTTCTAACTTTATGTTTGACTCCAAGGGATAGTCTATGTTGGAGTGGAGCATAGGGAATGTTGTTTAATCATTTTTATGTTCCTGGAGCAAAGATGACTTATGAGTGCTTGTAGAGCATAGCTGATATCCTCAAGAGTATTCTCATAAATTGTCTTAATACTGAGTATTTTCTTCAGAGAAGATCTGACAAACACATTTTTGCCTGCTTAAATTATTGATTAATATTATTACTACCTTAAATTCATAAGATACCTGATCATTCTGCTGTCAGAGGGAAGTAAAATTGTGGAATATCAGAACATTCCACAACTCCAGAATGTAGGGAACATATATACATGCACATGTAGAACATATAAAAGTGAATAAATATATGAGAACATTCCACATGGAGGAGGAGGAGGAACAGAAGATTATTATAAATGTATTTTTCACCCTTCAGTCCCTTGGGCCTTGTAGCTTAAACAAGGTGTTATTAGGGAAGTGCAAAAGGGATGCAGTGAAAATTACATCCCTTTTTAAGCAAGCACATATTCTGTATCTCCATGTTACACAGCATAGTGTTTATGTCTTTTTACTTTGCACCATCATCTTGATGAAAATCTCCCACTTTTTTTCGTCTGTATTAGTCACTTGGCAGTCAAAGGATATGCCTGACTTTTAATGTTGTCACAGTACAATTTGAAATGACTGCATTGTGTTATGTGGTTAGATCATATTTTCATGCACTAGCTGCATAATTATAAATTTCATGCCAAAGAAGAGAGTGAAAACAGAATAATAAACAAAAGATAGATTATTAGTAGAAAATTAGCCCAATATATAATGCTAAGATTTTACAATTTTGCAATACTTTCACAGAAATGAATCTTAATACCAAAAGAGATCCAGTCTTAATTTAGCTGTAAATACTGTATGTAATAGTAATAGTAGTAGTATAATAGTAGTAGCATAGCATTTGTAGTATTTCATGGTTGGTTTGGAAAAATAATCTAATTTGTCATATTACTGTTGTTTTTTCCCCCTTCTTCTTCATAGAACAACAAGCCTCCTCAGCCACCAGCCTATATTTTTATGATTGATGTGTCATACAATAACATAAAAAGTGGTCTTGTTAAACTGATTTGTGAAGAACTAAAAACTGTACTGAACAGACTTCCAAAGTAAGAAAAAAGTATAATAAATATTCAGCAAAACTAGTTATATATTTAATTTAGAAACAACTAAGGGGCAACGGTCTTGATCAATGGATGGATTATCTGTTTGCTTTCCTTCTGCTTTCATTTCTGTAATGATGCATAATGATGCACATCATGTTGTCATCTTCAATCCCCTATCCTCAGTTTCAAGAAGATATTTAATGTAATAAAAAAGACCAAAACTGCCATATGTTTATAATTTGTTTGGATTCTGCCCCTTCTTCTCGCTCTCTTTCTTAAGCCAATTTAAGAGGATGAAGTTCACCTTTGCCAAACTCCAAAATCAAAGCAGAGTTCCACCTGAATGTAGCTTGGGTGGGAAGCTAACAGTAAAGTCCAGGTCTAAAAGCAAATAATTTCCATATTATCAGCAAGAAAGCTGCATGGCACTCCCCATTAAGCCACCAGGGTTTTGAGTCTGAATTAAGGAGATTCTACTCCTATTTTGTCAGTAGGAGCATTGTTTAGAAGGTAGTAAGATAAGTGGGTTGAAGTAAGAAGTGCCTTGGGATTATTATAACAACGATCCAGAATAGTTCCTAGAGGTATTAGTGTTTATCTCTTTGGTATCCAACAGGCTACTTATCCAATCTAACTTGGTTTTTTAAAGGTAGTTTTAATTAAAACAAAATAATTAAAAATACTTTTGAGGTATACATGATTTATATAGTTACCCTTAGAAAACAAAAACATTGGGTGTCTGTAACCCAATGCTTACTTTAAAAGACAGTCAGTGTTCTTCATAGTTGATTTATTCTTTCTAACTCAGACCCAGATTCTACCTCATACTGTATATCCAGAAATTGATTCATTGAAAGATTCTATGCATATGTGTGGATGTAGTCTTTTATCTAATATGTGCAGATAAAATCCAAGTGTTTGTGTAAGATGAATAAAGGGGTAAAAAATTTCCTGCAACTGTATTTGCTAAAACTATTTCTCTTCAAGAGAGGAGCAAGACGTTTCGACAATTCGGGTTGGATTTGTCACTTACAATAAAATCCTTCACTTCTTCAATGTAAAAAGTACTCTTGCACAACCTCAAATGATGGTAGTCACTGACGTCAGTGAAGTCTTCGTACCTTTGTTGGATGGCTTCCTTGTCAACTTCCAAGAATCACAATCTGTTATAAACAAGTAAGCAAATATTTATACATTTTTCTCATATTAATATCGATGCAGGGATTCTATTTGTAAAAAAAAAAAAGCCCCGTGCACTAATTTTGAAAACCGATAATGGGGGAAATGGATGTTCATAATTTCCTGGCCTTCATAAACACTTTAATTGAAAATAAGTCCCATGATAGACAAGCTGCATTTTTATTATGGGGGTTACAGTTTAAGAGCACCAGAGCTGGAGAATGACTGTTTCTTCTGTCTACTCCAGTCTTTTGAACAACCAGCTTTTTTTTTCTTCCTTTCTCTAGCTTGCTGGACCAGATTCCTGAGATGTTTGGAGATACTAATGAGAGTGAGACAGTCTTTGCTCCTGTGATTCAAGCAGGCATGGAAGCACTCAAGGTTAGATTCCTGTTCACCATAGAGCCTCACTAAGCTAAGAAAAGCTGTCCTTGAAAAATATTAATCACTATAAAACTTACTGCTGTTTTCTGTCAGTAGAATTTTGTACTATACCTGGGTGCTGCTTCATACATGCTATTTTTCCTAATAGAAGCTAAAAAGTAGATATAGGTAAATATTTAAAATTTATTTGAAAATTTTAAAATCTCATTTGAGTTGAGCAGAGCATCCGCCGATAGACTACTGGGCTTCCTTGTGCAGTTGGTTGGCCGCTATGAAAACAGACTACTGGACTTAATAGGATTGAGGTCCAGTCCAACGGCACTACTGATGTTCTTATAATTCCCACACAAAATCTATAAAATATTCCATCCAGCATTCTCTTCAGTTATATTCCACTTTATCTCATCACTTTTTTAAAAAATGCCATTTATATGCAGGAAGTCTCTTGTTTAGCTCTCTTCACCCATTTTCAAAACATGCTTATATACATAAGCAAATTAAAAGCAAATTCCATACACTGAATACATCATAACTTCAAAGGGGACCCATCTGGAATGGTGCATATATGTATATATTTATCATGAAAGTGATATCAGTGGCTCAGCAGACTTCTAGTCTCTCGATTTATTTTCTTTTGTTGTTTTGCTCATAATGCCAACTGTGAACAAATTCAGTAACACATGCTTTGCTGCATAAATCAAATGATCCAGCATTTTTGTATTTTACCATCTTCCCAGGAAGAGGAAATTGATGTTTGAATAATAATAATAAAGTCTGTTTGAAAAGATGTGGTGGTGGAATGAAAAATTACAATTTAAACTGCTTATAAAAATACTAAGTAAGAGATAGGCTTCCTCTTATAAAAAATTATTGAAACTCGTGTGTGGGTGGACAAAGTAATGATCTGTGTATACAAACATACACAATAATCATACTTCTTCTGTGACAAATGCAGAATTGAATCTAACAAATATGAGAAGTCTTGCAGAAGGATGCAAATTTAACTGCTTTCTTTCCAATATATGATCATATATATATTTCATGATAGCTCTTTTTCTTTTGTTTTTCTGATGTGAAATATTTTATTACTTTATAATTTATACATTTTCATGCTTTATACTAGGGAACATTTGTGGTTCACTATTTCAGTGTGAATGATTTGGGTGCTAATTTGTCTTAAATATGGTGAAACGATTATGAAAACTTAGTATTTTTAATGCTAACTTCACTTGTTTCCCAATAATTATTTGGTATGCAATTTACTTATGAAGGATAGCCAATGAACCATGTACTTTGAAAGATTGCATTCACACTCAGTAGAATGTAATTATGATTTAGGCCAAAATATATCATACATTATTTGGATTTTTCATATTTAAACAATATTTCAGTCCTTGATAAGATTCAGTGGACATTTATATTTAAATAAAAACAGATTTCCTTTAAGTATAAGCTTCGTCATTGCTCGGTAAATAACATGAAAGAACCAAGTAAACCCCAATAATCAGTGATGGATAGTATATATCTATTACGTATTCCAGGTACTTTAGGAAAATATCTCTGAAGTAAAATAAATGTTGTGATTTATTTTGCTTCTTTATTTAATCCAAGTGTGGCAATCTGTAGAGAGAGTCAGAGTTAACATTGGTGAAGGAACTCAAGAGCTATTATGGTAACTGATAAAAGAGACTATATAAGAAATCTTAGCCCCGGGAAAGTAAGAAGCATAGAAACTAGTTTAAAGTCTGTAATTCTGAGTAGTATATGAGAAGACAGGATGGGAAAGCTTTCAAGAAGATTCTGTTTATTACATTTACAACAATAGAGCCCCATTAACTCTTGTCAATTTTCTTCCCTGACTTGGCTTGTACAGGCACCCATAAAGCTTTGGTGCAGCTGAATAAACTTTGTTATTATAGTGATGTACTTCAGCTAATTTCATTATAAAGATGTTTAAACTTGTACATCCACTCTAACAGTTTTAAGATAAGCACATATTGTTTTTCCAGACTCAAGTAAACCCTGTGTTCTATACTGAATCAATAAAGGAAAATATTTGCAGCACAGGGTTGAAATGAGGGACCTTTGGGGCCTCTCTGAGCTTGGTTGACGTTTCATTACTCAAACTAGGTAACATCTTCAGTACATTCTAAGGCATTCAAGTTTAACTGAGTTAAATTTTGCACCTGGACAGTCTCGGCTTTCCTGGTGTGCCTGTTAATACACAGACACATGTATCTACACACAGATGCACACAGAGAGAAAGTTTTAACTGCATTCATAACCCAGATACTGCTATAGTGATTTTTTGTGTGAATACTATATCTTTTCTCGGTTCTCTTTTCCATTCCTTTCCTTTCTTTCTTTTTTTCTTGTGGTAGTAGAGGTGAAGTTTTAGGGTATCAAATGAAGTTCAAACTATAAACGAATGGACTATTTAGTTTATAAAGTCGCTGAGAGTTTATACTGGAATAACAAAACTGTATAAGGCTCTATCACAGAAGTTTATATCTGCAGGAGAATAAAGGTCATTTTTGGTGTTTTTTTTTTCTTTCTATTTTTGTTACAGGCAGCAGAGTGCGCTGGAAAACTGTTTATCTTCCACTCTTCATTGCCAACTGCAGAGGCACCAGGGAAGCTGAAGAACAGAGATGATAGGAAATTGGTCAATACAGAGAAAGAGAAGGTATTCGTTAAAAAAGGAATTATTCTACAACTTGCTGTATAAAAGAGTAATGTTTCTGCATTTCATTTTTACCAAGTTTACAGAAATCATACAAATAGAATTTAGCATAATATAGTCAGTTTAATTCTCAGTATAGCAGAGACGGTTGCAATCAAGATGCTTTCATTATTGAATTCTGACTCAATAGCAATGCCACAAAGTCCAAGGGAAGCTTGCAAGGTATGGAATTCATCCAGTTAGCAATGGTAACAAACTGTGAAAATAGCTCTAGATAAATGTTGCATTGTAGTAGTTAGGTAGTAGTCATGAATATAAAGCTTAACAACTGTGATATGAATTAGTAAGCTTTGGTAAGCAAAGACTACTTATTCCCATTAATGAACATATTTGTGTGCAAAGTACATAATTTTTTTCTTAATACATTTATATATTTGATTCGTATCTGAAATAGATGGTATATTCTTGTCAAGGAAACCTGCAACTGCCTTTTTGGTTAATGCTTGTTAAAATTGTTTAGCTCTTAAAACTATATTTTAATTTCATGTATATTTTTGTTCGCCTCCTTATTTTTTGCAACATCTTGTTCTTTTGTTTGCTGCTTACTTAAAATGCTTAATTATTTTATATTCTTCTATATTCTCCAGACGCTGTTTCAGGCCCAGACAAATATTTATGAGGCCTTGGCCAAAGACTGTGTTGCTAGCGGTTGCTGTGTAAATCTGTTTCTTTTCCCAAACCAGTATGCAGATATTGCTTCCATGGGCTTTGTGACTTTTCATACTGGAGGAACATTGTACAAGTACAATAATTTTCAGGTAACTGACAAAAGCTTCTTTTTTTTTTCTTTCAGTAGTTTGCAACCTGAGGTCTGTAGATTACTCAGATGATATTGTAGCTGGAGCCAGTCATCCCATTGGCATATGCAGCAAAAGAAACTCCTGGAACATTATTTTACCAAGAGTATAACTTTAACGATAGACTCATACAGACAAAGAAAAAGCGAAGCTAGCTCTTGAGATTTTCGTGTGAAAAACAGCATAATTAATTGCCCCTTTTCCCCATTTGGGCCACCCATTGCCCATTGCCCACCAATCCAACACATTTTTTTTTTATTTTGGGAAAACAGTCTGCACCTTCAGTAGGTTCCCATTGCATGGCCTTGAAGTATCAGAAGCTTCTCAGGCTGCCAACAGGTCACATAAATTCCCCACCTCCCTCCCAACTGCCAATGCATTCCAAGCATTTTCCTCCCTTTGATTTTCTTGTCAGGTTGCAAGTAGAGTTGCGTTAGAAGTCAGCCTTGACCCATCTGGTTTATGTAACAGCTGCAAAAAAAAGTAAAACATGTAAGTGGCCAAAAATTGATTCTTTCTTGCAATCTCATTAGATTTTTGCCAGGTTTTCAAGATTCCAATGCATTTTAACTGTATGTATGTATGTATACAGGTGAAACTCGAAAAATTAGAATATCGTGCAAAAGTTCATTTATTTCAGTAAATGCAACTTAAATGGTGAAACTAATAAATGAGATGGACTCATTACATGCAAAGCAAGATAGTTCGAACCGTGATTTGTCATAATTGTGATGATTGTGGCTTACAGCTCATGAAAACCCCAAATCCACAATCTCAGAAAATTAGAATATTACATGCAATCAATAAAACAAGGATTTCACATAGAACAATATCGGACCTCTGAAAAGTATAAGCATGCATATGTATTCAGTACTTGGTTTGGGCCCCTTTTGCAGTAATTACTGCCTCAATGCGGCGTGGCATGGAAGCTATCAGCCTGTGGCTCTGCTGAGGTGTTATGGAAGACCAGGATGCTTCAATAGCGGCCTTCAGCTCTTCTGCATTGTTCGGTCTCATGTCTCTTATCTTTCTCTTGGCAATGCCCCATAGATTGTCTATGGGGTTCAGGTCATCTGAGTTTGCTGGCCAATCAAGCACAGTAATCCCATGGTCATTGAACCAGGTTTTGGTGCTTTTGGCAGTGTGGGCAAGTGCCAAGTCCTGCTGGAAAATGAAGTCAGCATCCCCATAAACCTCATCTGCACAAGAAAGCATGAAGTGCTCCAAAATCTCCTGGTAGACGGCGGCGTTGACCCTGGAGTTAATGAAACACGGTGGGCCAACACCAGCAGATGACATGGCTCCCCAAATCAACACAGGCTGTGGAAACTTCACACTGGACTTCAAGCATCTTGCAGTGTATGCCTCTCCATTCTTCCTCCATACTCTGGGTCCTTGGTTTCCAAATGAGATGCAAAAGTTGCTCTCATCAGAAAAGAGGACTTTGGACCACTGAGCAACAGACCAGGTCTGTTTTTCTTTAGCCCAGGTGAGACGCTTCTGACGTTTGTTGTTCAGGACCAGCTTGACAAGAGGAATACAACATTTGTGGCCCATGTCCAGGATCCGTCTGTGTGAGGTGGCTCTTGATGCACTGACTCCAGCCTCAGTCCTCTCCTTGTGAAAGTCCCCAACACTTTTGAATGACCTTTTCCTGACAATCCTCTCCAGGCTGTGGTCATCCCTGCTGCTTGTGCAGCTTTTTCTTCCACACTTTTCCCTTCCACATAACTTTCTATTAATGTGCTTTGGTACAGCACTTTGGGAACATCCAACTTCTTTTGCAATCACCTTTTGAGGCTTTCCCTCCTTATGGAGGGTGTCAATGATGATTTTCTGCACAACTGTCAGGTCACCAGTCTTTCCCATGATTATGATTCCTACTGAACCAGACTGAGAGACCATTTAAAGGCTCAGGAACCCTTTGCAGGTGTTATGGCTTAATTAGCTGATTAGAGTGGGACACTTTGAGCCTAGAATATTGCACCTTTTCACAATATTCTAATTTTCTGAGATTGTGGATTTGGGGTTTTCATGAGCTGTAAACCATAATCATCACAATTATGACAAATCACGGCTTGAACTATCTTGCTTTGCATGCAATGAGTCTATCTCATATATTAGTTTCGCCTTTTAAGGTGCATTACTGAAATTAATGAACTTTTGCACGATATTCTAATTTTTCGAGTTTCACCTGTATATGTATGGAGGATAGTATGTACGGTATGTATTAAAAAGAAAAGCATACTGAGTCCTTTGGGAGAAGGGCGGCATATAAATCCAATGAAAACAAATAAACAAACAAGCATACATAGTAGATAAAAAAATCATAAACACTATTGTGTCAACTGACGACAATTTGCCAGCAGCAACCTTATATGGTAGTCCCAGTGATCTATACATAAGAAATCAGTTTCTAATTTTGTTTAATGTATGAATTCTCTGTTCAAGATTGCAGGTTATGCAACTTCCACCTTCAATAGGCACAGAAATAGGCTGGGGATGTCCTAAAATCCTTCTTAAAATATTGTTCTGGAAAGCTTTCCACTGGATAATAGCCTTCATATCCTACTCCCAATCTCAGCCCACCCACTTTGTCCTGAGTTTTTTTTAACTTCAGGGGATAAATTCCATCCAGTTAACTGAACTAAATTAATTAACTTCGTGTAGATTAAACACAGATTCCAGTATGGTAATATTCAAAGTATATTGTAGCACCTGGGCTATCTAAAAAAAACTATAATAATTCTAGCATCAGGACATTAATTTGAAAAGGCAAGCACTGGAAAATCTCATGATAAGACCTCTGAAAATGTGATGCAGTAATTAAGGTGTTGAACAAGGACCAAAGAGATAAAGGTCCAGATTCCTCTGCAGACAGAGGATTAGAGTTGAGTATTTGACAGGACATAGTCACTGCCCAAACTATTTCCCAATGTTGTGTGGAAAAATATGAGAAATCTCGAGCAATTATAGGAACAAATAAAGAAGAATGCAATACATATTTCTATAAGTAATGAGTCAATGTTTTGTCTTGCAGCCTTCTATACAACTGGAACTACATTTTAAATCTGATTTTCTTCTCCATTCCAAATAGGATAAAGAAATATATGGATTATGTCCCCTCTCTGTTTATTAGTGCTAGATTCCTACAGGAACCACTTATGTTTAGTGGCATTTCTGTCCTTTTCCTGACGTTAAATAATTATAAATCACACTGTTCTTTTTGCATTCCTATACGTTTCTTAGGCTTATGATGACAATAATCTTGTAAGATTATGAAAAAATCACAATTATTTTATTAAAGGGAATATAATATGTAACAAATGTCTAAATAAAGTACATGCTTACTCTAATGTTGGCTTGCTTTTAAAATGATAAAAATGTTTTTCAAATATCTGTTATTTTCATCAATCTATTTTAAAAGTATAGGTTTTCTTTATTAATATTGTATTTTTTTTCTATGTATAACAAGCAGTTTGGTTTTTCTCTTAATCTGCATGACCATGTGAGAATGTGAAAAGCCTGCAAGTATTAACTAAATAAATTCTTATTTAGGAGTGATTTAGTACTATTAATTCCTAACATTTTACACTCTATCCTGAAACAATTTACGATATGTTGCGCTGCTGCCATCCAGTGGTAGTCATGATTTAGTCAAGTTTTTCCCAATCTCTTTTTTGTTCAGATACAGTCTGACAGCCATCAATTTCTCAATGACCTGAGAAAGGATATAGAAAAAAAAGTGGGTTTTGATGCTATTATGAGAGTCCGAACTAGCACAGGTAATAATGATTACTATAAAGGTTTTTATTTGCTTGTTTTACATGATTTAAGAGATAGTCTTAATATGTCTTTTTTTTTTCCTGGAACAAAATGGGAATCAGTAAACCTCGATGTAAAATCTGTCAAATCTTTCCAAATGCATACTGGATTTGGCTTGGTTTTTAGATGATAAACCACCCAAGTTTCTTCCTGAAACATTCAATTACATAGCACAGAATAAATCCATCATTGTTGGCATAATTATAGTGAATGATTTGAAAAAAATGTCATGATCATCAGTCTTAATTTCAAGCACATTTTTCTTTTTGAAAGTAAAGTTCCAGATTGCTGCTTCTGACTTTTTGCTGGTTTCAGGTTAATGTTTCTTACGAGAGTAAGGTGACTGTAGTATTTATTTTTTAACAAATCAACTTCATTAAAGAGGATAGAGACTGGTACTAAGAATGGCACTGGGTGGGTGAGTAGGGGAATGTGTCCTTTGAAGCTATCAGCTATCTTACCCATTACAAAAATGATGCTGGTTGCTTTTATTAACGGTACAACTTACTCTTTTTCTAATGCTGACTTAGGTTTTAGAGCAACAGACTTCCTGGGAGCTATTTACATGAACAATACCACAGATGTTGAACTGGCAGCAATAGATTGTGACAAAGCTGTGACTGTGGAGTTCAAGCATGACGATAAATTGAGTGAAGAGGGAGGGGCTTTAATCCAGGTAAGAAGGTCCTAGGTCACATGCCTCTTTGATATCTTTCTGGATGACCATTACTATACATCGGTATGCATAATTGGTACGTACAGGCAGTATTGCGCAACCTGTGCTACCATATGACTTCCCTAACGTATGAGCAGTGATTTACCTCAGGGCAAATTCCATCATTCTGGCGACCTTTACTGTAATTGACATATGCCAAATGCAGCATTGGAATTTTTATCATTGTGTGTTGCTGATCACAGTTAACACAACTAGCTGTTTTGTTCATGCAGCACTCTTCTGTTTTCCTGGTAGGTCCCTCATTTGTTATAGTTATGGTTTATAGCAGGGGTGTCCAAACTTGGGAACTTTAAGACTTGTGGACTTCAACACCCAGAATTCCCCAGCCAGCCATGCTGGCTGGGGAATTCTGGGAGTTGAAGTTCACAAGTCTTAAAGTTCCCAAGTTTGGACACCCCTGGTTTATAGCCTTTTTGATTTTAAAAGTGATGAAGGTATCCTTTACTTTAAGATATAGGTAAACTGTAAACCTTCATTTGCAGTGAAGACTTATTTGTCAAGACTGCTGCATTCCTTTCTTTCCTGCTGGTTATAAGCAATTTCTAAAGTTATTCCAACATTTTGCTACTATTATAGTTATTCACATGCCTTGAAATATCAGAAATCCTGGGTGGTAAACAGTGATTCTTGGCAAAGAAAGCCCCATTCCTTAGTACACTATGCCCTTATTTCAAGCTCCAACATACCAAAGGCCTTTTTTTCAGAATAAAGGACAGAATCAGGTACACTAAATGAAAGAGAAAGTCAAGAAAAATCTATAATAATTTTTAAAGAGACATTTAATTTTCTAAGTCTGAGAAAACTATTACATGGCAAAAAAAAATATCAATGAACCAATATTGCAATCCATAGGCTTTAGTTGTACAATTTTAAGTATAAAGTACATGTGAATAAGAAAATAGTGAAGTCCCTGGCATGTCAAATTGTAGGAGTAGAGAGGACCTCTGTGAAGTACCTTAGAAGTTAGTTTAAGCCAGTGCTTCTCAAATAGTGGGGCGGGCCCTCCAGGGGGGGTGCGAGGCTCCGTAAAGGGGGGCTCAGCTCAAATTATTTTATATATTTTTGTTTTGCAGGTTAAAGTTTTTTTTAATATTGTGTTCCTTTAAATCCTGTGCTCCTTTAAATCTTTTCTGCTACAGTTAATAAAGCTATTCTTTGTTGTAAATTGATCCACATTTCTTTCTTTTTTTATTCTCTTATACGTTAATAAGGATACAGTGTTATGCAGAGGTGTACTTATAACAATTTTATAGACAAATGATACTATTTACAGTCGCGCGGGGGGCGCGAAATGCTTTCTTCTTCCTAGGGGGGGCATGACAGAAAATAATTGAGAAGCACTGGTTTAAGCAATGCTGCCTTAAAATGGTCCTTGCTCCTACTCATTATAATGTGTTATTACATTTTGGTTCATATGGACTCGTATCCAAAAGAAAAGATTAAAACTCTACCTGAATTTTTCTACTTGTAATATTTCACATCTTACTCTGTTACAGTGCCAGACTAGGTTGCTTTTAGCCCTGTGTGTGCCATTTAAAGTTGCAATGGTGAGATAGGTGGCTGCATAAATAAATAAATATAATAAATAAATAAATAAATAACACCTTTTGAGTCAATGTCCCAAATTACTATCTTAAAAAAAAGTTGAAATACTTTAGTAGGTAATGCAAGTGACTTAACCATTTTAAGTTATCTATCATCTTGACTTTGTCATTGCAGTGCGCAGTTCTTTATACATCCATGACTGGTCAAAGAAGACTGCGCGTTCATAACATTGCACTGAGTTGTAGTTCCCAGTTGGCTGATATCTACAAGAGCTGTGAGACTGATGCACTAGTAAATTTCTTTGCAAAATCAGGTCAGCTTATAATATGTGATTTGGGAGTGGGGAGGGAGGCTGGAAAGTGATGGTGGACATTTAAAATATGATAAAACACATGGCATTAAAAATCAGAAATAATCAATTCCTGTCTCATATATATATGTGTGTGTGTGTGTGTGTGTGTATACACATACACACACCCACACACACACCATATTTTTCAGAGTATAAGATGCACCTTTTTTCCTCAAAAAAAAGGGCTGAAAATCTGGATGTGTCTTATACACTGAATATAGCATTTTTTGCCTCCCGAAGCCCCGCCCCTGTACCAAAATGGCCATGCATACCCTTATGGAGGCTTTCAGAGAGCTCCTGGAGGCTATGGAGGGCAGAAATGAGCAAAGAACAACCCGTTGTTTGCCCCCCAGCCCCCAGCAGCACTCTATAAGCCTCCATAAGGCTATGCATGCAATTTTTTTGACAAAAAGGGGCCCGTTTTCACAAAAGGCCAGTTTTTCCTTGTTTTTGCTCCCCCAGCCCACAGGAGCACTCTGCAAACCCCCACAAGGCTATTCATGCCTTTAAAAAAAATGGGCCTCTTTTTGCAAAAAAAACCAGGCTGTTTTGGGAGGTTTGCAGAGTGCAAAAACTTTTTTTCCTTTTGGAAAGCTCTTTAACTGATTGATGAGAATTACATTGATCAAGTGCTGTGCCAGCAGAAACAAAGTCTTAGGTGCTGCAGATTGTCAGCGATTTCCTTCTCCAGCACATGGATAAATACACCTGGAAACATCTACCTACCTACCTACTCTCTCTCTCTCCCTACCACCGACTATATTTGTCTCTCTTTCTCTCTATCCCTCTATCTACCTACCTACCTACCAGTGGTGGGTTGCAGGAGGTACGCCCCAGTATGGGCGTACCGAAGCCTGACCGGAGCACCAGATACTGTTCCAGTACGGTGCTCTGGAGGGCCCACCCGCCCACCCGAGCTCCTTACCTGTCTTTTAAGGCTTCCACGCTTCCGCGACGCTCCTTGGAGCAGCTGGAGCATCACAGAGGCTTGCGTAGGTGCTAAGATGCATGCACGCACTGTGCTTATGTGTGCACGCGCTGCACGCA
Source organism: Natrix helvetica (assembly GCF_964273705.1). Classification (NCBI taxonomy): domain Eukaryota; kingdom Metazoa; phylum Chordata; class Lepidosauria; order Squamata; family Natricidae; genus Natrix; species Natrix helvetica. The sequence goes on from NC_138558.1 coordinate 40,183,456, forward strand.
TCCATGTGGACACCACCGGGCCGGTTCCAACCGTATCCAGAACCCACCACTGTTACCTACCTACCTACTCTCTCTCTCTCTCTCCCTACCTACCTACTGTATTTTTCTCTCTATTTCTCTCTCTCTATCCCTCTACCTACCTACCTCTACCTACCAACCTACCTGCTCTCTCTTTCTTTCTCCCTACCTATCTACTGTATTTCTCTCTCTCTCTCTCTCTTTCTATTTCTCTCTCTCTATCCCTCTACCTACCTACCTACTTAGACTCACTCTCTCTCTCTCCCCCAGCTACCTACTGTATTTCTTTCTCTCTCTCTCTCTCTCTCTCTCCCTCTCTCCCTTTATCTATATACCTACCTAACTACTCTCTCTTTCCCTACCTACCTACTGTATTTCTCTCTCTTTCTCTCTCTCTCTATCCCTCTATCTACCTACCTATTTTTTTAAAAAAATGCCTCTTCAAAACCTTGGTGCGCCTTATGCTCTGAAAAATACGGTATATGAAATTGGTATAAGACAGTGATGTAAATTGGCAATAGTTGCTGGATGCTTTTAATATATCTAATTTAAGTTCCTGGATAAGTCACAAATTCATACTTCAGACTTTCTGTGTATTATAGTAATATTAATAGAGCACTATTGTTAAGTCACTATGATAGCACTGGAACAAGAGTAAAGGCCATTTTTTGTTGTGGCTGACCATGAGTGCAAGGTGAACAATTTTCACACAGTTTATAATTTAAACCTAATATACAAAGTTTTATACTCTGTTTAGAAAGAATAGATTAGATGAAACTTTTTAAAATATCTGAAGTCTGTTTTTTTTTCTTCTGTGAAAAGATAATAGTGGTTAACGTAACGTATTTTATCACTTCTTTATATAATGATAGCTTATAAAGCCATTCTCAGCCAGCCCTTAAAGACTGTTCGTGAGATCCTGGTGAATCAAACAGCTCGCATGTTGGCATGTTACAGAAAGAACTGTGCTAGTCCATCTTCAGTGAGCCAGGTATGTTATATTTCCAACTATAGAAGTTTTGTTTGAGCATTATTTGGGTATTATTTTAACATGTAAGCAAAAATGTGTGATATCAAGTTCAGAAATATTGCATCTCCATAGGGTTTAATATGCAATTTTTATTTTTCCCCTTATGTAGACTAGGTGCTTGTGAGCCTTCTGCCACACTCCCTATAGTTAAATCAGTTTAGAGACCTCAAGCCGATATGCTGCAGAATCCTATTATAGAATATAAAACTCTATTTCAAGAATCTGGTGCTACATTTTCAGAATGATGCTGTCAAGTCTTATCTCAGCAAATGAAGAGGCTGTTGAGGTCTGGATGGGGGGAAATGGGCTCAGGCTTAACTCTAGCAAGACCAAATATTCAGTGGTGGGTTCCTACCGGTTTGGCTGAACCGGTAGTCGTTTGGCGGTCTGGGTCGCTGGGACTGGCGGCGACCCAAGCCTGACACGCCCCCAAAACGGTTTTCCAAACAATTTTTATTGTACTGCACATGTGCATACAGCGCACCCATGAGTGAACCGGCAGTAGTGCTGCAAGTATTAGCAGATCCTTGGATCTCTTAATTGTGGGATTTTCAGTTTTGTTTTTTTTCAATTCAAAGAACAAAATGTTTAGAATCTGTCAAGATTGTAAGATTTTGTGCTTTGTTTACTCCAAATGTTAACTGATTTACAGTTAGCATGTTTTCTTATGCTGATTTTTTAATAAGCTTACAAAGACATAAATTGCAATCTGAAATAAACATCCTTTCGTGCTTACATTTTCACTTGATTATTTTTGTGGCCAGGACTGTAAATTATGCAATATAAACCACAATACAAAAATAGCACTTGCCTAAAACCTAATTATTCAGTGAAGAATCACTGCAAAGAATTCACGCTAAAGCTTTATTTTCCAGCGGTAGCTAGCACCTTTTATGGTCAGAATTTGCCCAGGCTGACTGTGAGGAAAGATCTAAATGTTGTATTTATCATTCCTGTATGTGCTACACACAATTGTGCTGCATTTTCATTGGATTTTGTAGCAACTGCTTGCTTAAAATCTTGGCCTTCAACAGTCTTGGCATCTCTGTATGTGCAGGATAAGAAAATCTCTAAATGTCATTGTGCTATAAATACTGCAATACATTTTTAACTACATGTAATTTAGTATATAAATCTCAGAACAATTTTTGCTTTGTATGGTATATGGTTAACAGAATGTTCTTTCATAAAAGAAAAATATTTTATTGTCCTATAACTGAACTGCAATTTTGAGCTCATACTTTTGTATTTTTTTTAAAAAGTACAACTTTTGAAAATTAGAAAGACTTTGTTCAGGTTCAAATCACTTGATAAATTTTGTAATTACCAAGATCTGATCATAAGAGCAGTTATGATTGGGCAGGCTAGATTAAATCCTTAATCATGTGATTCCTGATGTGTAATGTATGTATATGGTACCAAAAAGCAGATTTCACCATTATATTATAGGTATAAAATGAGAATGTTTAGGCAGAGAGAACAAAATCAAAAATTGAATATATTCTCAGAGGTTTTCATATTTGTTTTATTTTAATTATTTAATAAACTTTTTCTCATAACACTAATTTATGGATTGAAATATAAATCGAGTTGTGACATTTGAAGAAAGGAAATTAAACTTCCATTTGTTTATAGAAATCTGTCAGACAAAAGCAGTTGATTGTGGAACTAATAAGATGCACATTCTGCTGGAGAAAACTACATGAATACATGAATATACAAGATATTTTAGCTGATGCCTTTTCTTCTTTTTCAGCTTATTCTTCCTGATTCAATGAAAGTACTTCCTGTCTACATAAATAGCCTTCTGAAAAGCTGTGTGCTGTTGGGCAGATCAGAGATTCCCACGGATGAAAGAACTTTTCATAGACAGCTGGTCATGTCAATGGATGTTGCTAGCACCCAACTTTTATTCTACCCACAGCTTTTGCCAATTGTAAGTGTTTTGCTATCAGCAGATATTGGGCAATGTCACAGGGCAATTGCTGCGACATGGAGAATATGGTAGGCTAGGGCACAAGGCTACCTCTAACGTAGTCTTGTGAATGCTAGTCAGTCCATCTGGTCTGAATTAGTGGTTCTAGCATTATAATTCCTTCAGCCCCCAGGGATTGTAAAAAGCCAAGATAAATATGATAGTGTCATGGCACCGATGAAGCACAGTTCATGTTGCCCAACCACACTTTCCTCTAGATTAACTAGTACCTATTGCCAATAGGCAAGTAGTTGGTGACCTTCCCACTCCCTACCAGTGACAAAAACAGACAGACAATAGTAAGTTGTGTAATATTGTTCAGTACTGTTGAGTAGCTTTTCCAATTTGTACACTTGCATAAACCTGAAAGTGATAATGGCAGATTTTCATCCAAAAATAAATTATTTTGCAAAATTTGTTAATCTTACGAATATTGCGCACATGCTTGCGCACGCGCGCACACACACACACACACACACACGCACTCAGAAAATGTTAAATATAAATTTAGAACGGTATCTATAAAGAGTTAATAAAGATACCTTTATTTTCCCATAATTTCCCCATATCTTATGTTGATCTTAATCTATTTATCTGAGTGTAGTCTGTGGGCTACTGCTGACCTGCTCAACCCTCAACCCTCCTTTGGTTGCGTCTCATTGCTCTGTGTCTTAATATCTTTCCTACATACTAGTACAAGATTGCCTATTCCAAAACTAATCACAGTATTAATTATGTGGTTTTTATGTGTACATGTGGCTTCAGGTTGCTGGCAACTATCTGGACAAGTCCATACAATGTAATTGGTATGCCATTGCCTGCTTCCTAGGGCTGAGAGATAGTAAGTGGCCTAAAGGCATCCAGCCAGCTCTGTGTACAAGGCAGGATTGGAACTCATGGTTTCCCACTTTTGATCCTCATGCTTTAAATCGCTACATCGAATTTACTCTCGTAGTTGTTCAGATTTTTTTTAATGCAATGAATCTAAGAAGTTAAATTTTATCTCTCAGCATTCCATGGATGTAAGTAAAGACACAATTCCTCATGCTGTTCGCTGCTCAGAAGAACGTCTCTGTGAAGGAGGAGTATTCCTATTGGCAAATTCTCTACATACGTTTCTATGGCTTGGAGTCAGTGCCCCACCAGATCTTATACAAGGGATATTTAATGTGCCTTCCTTTGCACATGTCAACACTGAGGCTGTGAGTATAGTCTTGAGAAAGAGAGTCGAATGCTTATTTTTTAATATGTACTTCCAAACTATGATGCAAGGGCCAGATGACATGATATGAACAATGCAGCCTCGAATCACTGCCCCTTTATAAAGGTGAGACTCCAGATGTATAGAAACAGGCACAGAAAAAGTGGGTAGGTTTCTATACCTAAGTTATTTCACAATTCTATTGATTTCCCAAAACAATGCCTCTACTACCTTCTCCCCGAAACCAGTCCGAATTGCAAAGATGCAATATGCCAGGACTGATTAATGTGTAGGCAGGTTTTCAGAATGAAGCACACAAATTACAGTCCTGAAAGTAATGTGAATTGGATGTGTATCATTCCATTTTTTTAAAAGTTTTATAGAATCACAAGGGTTGGAAGGGACCTCGAAGGTTGCCTAGTTCTATCACCTGCTTATTAAGAGCTGCTGAAACATTCTAGACATATAGCTAGTATTCAACCTCTGAATATTCCAGCAAAGGAAAAGGGGGGGGGGCGTGTGGAGAGGGTTTCCTCTTTTAAATTCTTGGGAGTGCTCATTGGTCAAGACCTCACCTGGGAAAACAACACATCCCTGGTGGTTAGTAAGGCTCAACAGAGACTTCATTTCCTTAGAGTCCTGCAGAAAAATCAGGTGGAACAACGGTTAATGACTTCTTTCTATCGGTTCCTAATAGAAAGTGTCCACACATGCTGTATAACGGTATGCAACACTGGTCTAACAGTTGCGGACAGGAAGGCACTACAGAGAGTGATCAACTTGGCACAAGAAACCATTGGTTGCCCCCTAATACCACTGGTTGACATCTCCAGGTCTTGCTGTTTCAGCAGAGTAAGGAAGATATACTTAGGGATGATTCACACCCTGGCCAGTGTTTCTTTTCACTTTTTCCATTGGGCAGAAGACACAGAAGTATAGCCAGCTGGACAAACAGGTTTAAAAACAGCTTCTATCCATGGGCTGTGAGATTCCTAAACACAATAACGCATCACAAACAGATTAATATGATGAATTTCACTGGTGTGCCAGTGTAGTGTGTAATAGGTATATACGATGATATAAGATACAACAGAATAATATGCATGTTGCACAGAATATGACATACAGTACATATGGAAACGTATGACTCATAGGACTTGGTTTCCAGATCCTTCATTATCTTGACAATAACTTGCTTCTGTTTGTTAACATCTATCTTATATTTGCCTTCTTATCTGGCCTGGCATATTGATCTAATAATGGCTTTATTACTGGCTGTGTCAAATTGTATATGACTATTGTACTATGAACTGATAGGTCCTAGATTGCCTCCAGATTTGCTAAATACTATTCAATTATCATTGCTTTTGGTGATTCAATAGGAACATTGAATAGTCGCTTTGATGAAATTCTATTTTAGCTTCCAAATCTTCCTTGTAATTTATTTCAACTTTGATCACGAATAAAATATTTATCAATCATCTTGATGAATTTGTCAATGAAATTACATTGACAGAGAATTTTAAGGATTTTTTTTCTATACCAAATAATTTGCTTGTTTCATTGTACAAGTCAGCAACTTTTAGTCTTTCAAATCCATTGCAAGTATCCATACGACATACAATCTTTGTTTTACCAGAATAGCCATTTTCATGTGTGCTAATTCTGTGTGTGTATTTATTCATTACATATAGTCACGTCTTCCAGAACTGGATAATCCCTACTCTTCAAACCTGAGGTCCATAATAGATCAGCTTCAAAGCAGAACACCTTATTCCATGAAGGTAAAAGATTACTTTAAAAGTTACTCTTATGAATGCCTAATTCCCTCCTTTGAAATTGTTTTTTAATAACCTTAACATTTTTTGCTCTTCAGTTAAGCTGAGAAATAAGACTCAAAGCAGCATTTGTACATTTTGTTCATTCTTAAACTATTTTTTTAAAGATTCTGATTGTGAAGCAACGTGAGCAAGCAGAGATGGTTTTCAAGCAGCTTTTGATTGAAGACAAAAACATCTACGGAGGAGCTTCTTATGTGGACTTCTTATGTTGCGTTCATAAAGAAATATGTCAGCTTCTCAACTAATGGATTTTGATGTTTGTTCTCTGTGCTTTTGTTCAGAACCTATTCAAAAACAGCCACCCACCATAACAAGGTGCTTTATATTGCTACCTTATTGTACAGTTTCTAATTTTGTAGATTAGTGCTTTGTTTCATAATAATGTAGCCATCTATAATTACAGTATGTAAACTAGGCTAATATTTGCTCAGGTATAACTCCTATGGGAGAGCCTTTTATCCTTCTTTAAAAGGAAGTTTTCTAATGGCAAGGTTTGAAATCCTGGAATCTGTGTAAAACATGCAATTCTCATTTCACATATTTTAATAAACTGCAAAGCATTTAATTTAATGTTCTTGCGCTTTTTATTATTTTGCTGTGGCGCTGTGACATAGTTCAAAATAGTGGACTATTCAGCCCCAGCAAAACATCCAAAGATTGGGGCTAAGGAAATTGTGACTCTCCAGATATAACTGGCCTATCTGTGCCTCCCAATCACCTGTTGATTTTGTAAATATTTTTAAAACTAATTATTTCTTGGGTTGATAAGGGGAATGAGGAATGAAGTCATTTGGCCAGGGGTGGGGGTGGGCTTAATTCTTTTACGTGCAATTTGTATTTAGGACCCCCAAAAAAAAAATCTTTTTGTGTTGACCGTGCCCAGATGCAATCTCAACATATCCACATGGTCTTTCAGTTTCTGCCATGTTGTTTAACATACTCCAAACTCCTGTTACTGTACGTGAGACAAAACAATTGAATTGTAACACTTTCTCTATGAGACAGTATTAAGGAATATGGGATAGTTTTGTTTAGGACATAGCAAAATTTAATGCCTTGCAAAAAGCAAAGTAGAAATTGCTATTACTGGAATTTACCTAAAGGATAACTATTGCAGTAAATTAACATTTAAACATTAAAACTTGTTCAACATATTAACTTCCCAGACCTGAAAAATGTACTATTACTTGAAAGATACTATTGTTAATTTTATTCCTAAAATAAAAGTTCTTTATTTGACTAAAACTGCATGTTTATATATAACTCTTTTTAATGGCTTTAGAATTAGTAGACCATTACCTGTTTTTTTCAGGTTTTATACTGTCATATTGGGAATCACATGATCTGGGGATTAATGCCTGGGTTCACACTTTATTAAGCCATTGTATAGTGTTTGATTTACAACCATTTGTTTAGTGACTGTTGGAAGTTATGACACTGAAAAAAGTCACTTACACTGTTTTTAGTTACACTTACACACCATCATTGTAGCATTCCCCTCATCATGTGATCAAAATTCAGATGCTTGGCAACTGACATGTATTTATGACTGTTGCAGTGTCCCCGATGTCATGTGATCACCTTTTGCAAGTGTAGTCACTGGGGAAGCCAGAACCGCGTTAACAACCATGTTACTAACTCAATTCCCTCAACAACTGTGGCAAGAAAGGTTGTAAAAGGGGCAAAACTCACGTAACAGCTATCTTGCTTAGCAATGGAAATGTTGGGCTCATTTGTAGTCATCAGTCAAGGATTACCTGGTTGGTTTTCATCTTAATATTGGATATCTATTAGGATTGGCTTTCAATCTATCATGACTAAAATTCTGGTTTAAAGGATTTTAATTTTTTAATCTATCTCACATCTAGGTTTCTGGTTTTGTACCATAAGTTTCTTGGACAAGCTATATACAATTACAGTACAATATCCTTTTCAAAACAAAAGTACTTTATCTAAAGCCCTGTTTTTTTAAAAAAAACACCTATATTCTGTTATGTTACTGAAATTGATCTGATTTACTTAATGTTGTTTTATACATAAATACGTGTGTGTGTGTGTGTGTGTGTGTGTGTGTGTGCATTTTTTGTGGTTTTCCAAAATTACTATCAGACTAATATATATTTGAGATTTCCCTTAATAGGAGCACTAATTTTCAGTTATTGGAACCTAAGTTGAAATATAATTCAGTCACCAGAAAAGAAACAGAAATAGCAATATTTGTCTTAGAAACTTGTCCTAGAATGATTAGTATCCAATTAAAAGGCTTGAAAAAATATTGGAAAATTTAAAAAAACACACGACTGTTTTTGAACTATGAAACAACTTAAAATTAAAACTAAAGCTATCATGTGCTAAGTCAATTTTGATAGTAAATGTGCTTGATAGTAAATACACTCATGATGCTACCAGTGAGGTAATGAAACAACTGCAATAAAACAACCAAGTTCAGAAAATTCCACTGTAAATGTGCTTTATTATAAGATCTGGATTATTATACAAGACTGGTTCATAATAGGTACAAAAATATTTTGGTGAGCAGCTCTAGAGTGAGCTGCTAATAAAGGTAACTTGAGAACTATGACAGTATTTTTTTAAACAAAAATTCAGTGGGATAAAGGCAGGAAAAAAGATGAAGATTCTCATTGCTCAGCGAGGGGGAAAGCCACCCCGATGAGTACCTCCCCGTCCCCCTCTGAATCCACCTCTTTCCCCCCTGAAATTAGTTCGGTTTCTCTCTCTGCCTCTTTCTCCTCGACCAGCTGAAGTCCCGCCTCTTCCTCCACCTCTTGGTGCACCACCTCCTCGATCTTTTGGTGGTGGTGATTTTGGTCTGAGTCTCTCAATCTCTTCTGTACAACCAGTCAGGTGGGAGTTGGGAGCTGTGAAATATGATGCATATGTTTCGGCATTGAAGTTACTATTTGTGAGTGTGGGTCCAACAGTTAACCAGCCTAAGGGGAGGGAAGGAAACAAAAGGAAAGAGTGAGCCAGATACAAAATTGTACCCCTTAATCCTTTCCTGATTGGTTCTTTAATACTACTTAAATTTAGCATAATTTGTATTGTCAAAGTAGGAGCAGAAGCAACTATTCCCATAAAATAAGAGCAAGTAGAATTACCAATAAAACTCTACATGATGTAGGTTTTTTTTAAAAAAAAAACCACAGATGCTTAAAATTAATCCACTAGGACAGTATTTCAATGATATGAGACATTACTCCCTTTAGCTTGCTAGTAAGACATTTTAAAAACACAATTCAATTATTAATAAAATTATTGAAAATCAGGTATCCAAAAGTCACACATTTATTTCTGCCTTTCTTTTTTTATTTCTTTTTATTATTTTTTTCCTTCTACAACACCTTACAGTCATTATATCAACATTATTATGTCGTCATACCTGTACACGTAAATATTATTTCGCTTCTATGTTTATAAACCTTTATGCAGTTCTCTCTCTCTCTCTACATACATACATACATACATACATACATACACACACACACACACACACACACTGTTTTTGGCTTAATTAATTTTATTCTTGTTTTGCAGCCATTTGTACCAATTGTTCCAAATTTCATAATATTCCGACTCTTCTTTGTCTTTTAATTTTAGTGCTAATTTGTCCATCTCTGCACAATCCAAAAATTTTTGTATCACTAATTCGTCCGAGGGGATATTATTTTGTTTCCAGCATTCGGCAAATGCTATTCTAGCTGTGGTCAGCAGATGTGTTAATATATACTTAATTTTCTTTATATATTTCCCTTTGATTATTCCCAGCAGAAAGAGTTCAGGTTTGTATTTTATTTGTTCTTCTGTAATTTCTTGCACCCATTTCCAAACTTTTGTCCAATATTTTTGAGTTTCCGGGCAGGTCCACCATATAGAAAGTCCCTTGCATTTTTTTACACTTCCAGCAGGTAGGATTCATGTTTGGGTACATTTTAGCCAATCTGGTTGGTGGTAAATGCCAACGATAAAACATTTTATACATATTTTCTTTGAGTGCTACTGATCGTGTTAGTTTATAATTTGTGTTCCAAATTCTTTCCCAATCTACTAGATCTATATTGTGTCCAAAGTTTTTGGCCCACGCTATCATACAACCTTTAACTTTTTCTTCTTCTAATGTTACTTCCAATAAATATTTGTACATTTTTCTGCCTTTCATGTTTATGTTCAACTTAGATGCCAGTTTCATACCTGTATTTCGGCTTTAATATCTAAATACTGTAGTATACAAATGGAAAATTAGTTTTGTTTGGAGTTCTGAATGAAACAGCTCTGTGGCGGCTAGTTTCAAGGATCTATTCTATGATTAGAATGGCTGAATTACTACAATAGGAAATGACACAGTTGAGGATAAAGAAAAATTCTCAGCAACCATTCTGAGCAAAAAAAAACCCAAACCTGTGCCTGTCTGCTGAATGCCAATATCCCCATTATGTCTATAGTCATTTAGTAGAAGAAAATGAGCTTGGTAAAGTAAGTTGTCCTTTATGTTCAACTGGACCACTATACTGCACTGGAAGCCATAACTACTCCTCTAAAATCTACATTTTTCTAAAGCACACAAATTAATTTTATGAAATTTTCATATTTAGATTTTAAAATGATTTAGTACAAAGCAAGACTGAGAATAACCTGGACGGATGGTGCTGTCACGTCCAAAAAGATGAAGCCGCCTTCTTCCAAGACAAAAATGTTCAATAATGTGAAATATTTCCACCGGTTTTTCTATGTTACCAATTTCTGGCTCTTCTGTGATAATTAAATCAATGTCAACATTAGCATGGATAAAATCGCCATCTGTACTACGGCGGACAGTTCCTTTAATGCCCATAAGGCAATGTTCCTAAAGAGAAAACAGAAACATTTTTTTCTTTTATATCAAAAAGGATGGGAGGGATAGGAGAAATTAAAACAGAATGTGACTTTTTTTGTAAGTTCAGTTATATAATTCATCAAAAATCATCATGGACCAAGATGTTCTTATGGCTTTATTACGCCTCCATAAAATATTAAAACAATTAAAATCATTAAGAAGCAGTAAGAACATGAAAATCCCTATCTGAAAAGTATCACCCTAGAGAAATGTTCTGAAAAAAAATATTTGCTATAAAATCAGTAATGCCACACTGCAAGGTAAGAAAGAAGTCTACAATAAACTACATTACTTTGATGTTATTACGATAGATACATATTTTGCCTGTCAGGTTTCCAAATAGCATCCTCTGAAATAGCTCGAGGCAAGAAGTTCCTCAAAACACCAATTTATAAAGAAGCCATTTTGGCACATCTGGGAAAACCCAGATCTGAAAGCTTCCAGGTTTTCCCCATCCAGTTGAAACTTCAAGACCCTGCCTCAACACCCACAAGTCCATCAAATGGCCAAATCATTCACTGCCATGGATGAAGATTCCTCCCATCCACATCCATCTAGATGCAGGGATAAGGCGACCTTGACTTTCTAAGAAGGAATGTTGTTATGGCTGCACATCTCCCAAGCTCCATACCATCCCCCCCTCCCAGTTTCCCATAGTAACTATGTTTGAATATGGGGCAGGCTTGAGGCCCTATTCGCCCCCCGCCCCTCCCAATGACTTCCAAGCCTGACATTGCCTTTTCTCTAAAGCTCAAGAAAGTATACACAACATTCCTACATTTTTTCCCCACAATCACAAACCCATGTGGCAGATCCCCCCCCCCCCCCGAAAAAAAAGAATGATCCAAAGTAATGCTTGTTTTACCACCCAAATCATTGCCCTGAATACAGTTGAGTTAAATGTTATGATAAATTTTATTGATCAAATTACTCACATCTGTGTCAAAGAACCCATCATATTACTCAACCCACACTCAACATTTTGTGTGTGTGTGCGCGCGTGTGTCTATATACATTTCAGCGTAATATATATTATCTCTAACAACTCCAGAAGCAATAGAAAACACACTAAATCTGCAAAGTGTTTTATGAGCTGCTTCAAACCCATCTTGATTTAATACAGCTTCATGCTGATATGCTGATTTGCAAATAGGCTTTTGAAACTATAATGAATACTTTCTTATAAACTATTTTCAAAACTCTGTATATTCCTTGTATATACTCATAAATCACAATTTAACGGAAGTAAACATTCAGAGTATAAAACAACTCCAGAAGTATGATTGTGTTTTATTGACCACAACATGGATACAACATGAAGTTTGAACAAACTGGTTGTAACACCTCCTCCCCCCAACCCTCAAAAAGGAAAACAAACAAGACAACGACATTGTATATCTTCTTTTTAAAGATGATATTGGAATGCAATTGTATAAGAGGCCTTTATGTGGGAAGTCTACAGAGTTATCTTTGGGGTGGATAGATTTATCTTGTTTCAGAAGAATGTGATCCAAAAGGGCAATTTCCCACAAATTATTAAATGCTGCTTTATTGAAGCCATCAGATGGTTTTTACAAAATTATGAGTAAAGGTGAATAATAATTTCCAGAACTCTCCCAAAAGCTATGCTAAGTTCCAAATTCTGAAAAACCAGGGAAGGGAAGATGTCCCTCCAGATATAGAAAACAGTTCACTTTTACTATCTCTGGCAAGCATCACTACCTGGATTAGGCAAGATGCTGTCTTAAGCCAACTTTTTCCTCACCTGGCAACTTCCAGATGGATTGAACTCCAATTCTCATAATCCCTAAACATCATGGTAATACATCTGGAATCACCCAGTTTGCAGAATGTTGATACTGTATGTCAGTGCTAATATTTCTAGGCCTTGATTTAAAAAAAGACTAAACCACTGTTTAAACAGTGATTAAACTGATTAAGAAAAAAAAAGAAAACAAATATATAGTGATTACTTTTTCTTTAATTTTTGAGACTTGCAGTCTCTAAAAAAAACCCCATAAAAGTAACAAATAATTTTAAGACATACGTAATCATTATTTATTACTGTGGGATACTTTTTTAAAATTTCTATGAGAATCATGATATATTTAAAAATGTTAAATTTTGTTTAGTGACATAGAATTTTCTATTACCAAAAATGATACTGAGTATTTCAGGAGCCTACTTTTTTTTTCCTCCTCTAAGGAAGAGGTATTTTAGGAGGCAGCTTAGAATAGTCTTGAGGAAGATGCTCAAATAGCCCCCTGAAACTATTTTTCTAGGGCAGTGATTTTCTAAGTGTGGTTGTGGATCATCACTTAAAGGGGTGGGTAAAAATCAATGATTTTTTTTTTAAAAAAAAGACAGATTTTTTAAATTTAAATCAAACTTTTTTGATTTAAAAGATTTTTTTAATTTGTATTAAATTTATATTAATAAAATGCTTTTGGAGTAAAAAAATCTATCTAAGAGAGTTTTCTATTTAAGATACATTAATAATTAAGTTTATTCAGCACGAAATGGAGCTTAGTTATGTAGCATGGTGCGCATTCTGCAATATTGGGACTGTCAGTGAGTCAACAGCTGGTCAGAGGAGGAACCACTGTGGGGCAGAGAGATGACAGCTGCTCTTTAAAAATTATGATTTAAATTGAGTTGATTTAAACCAAGCCTTTTTACTAGTGATTTAAATCATGATTTAAATCAACTCGATTTAAATCAAATCCATCCTGTCACTTACTGCAGTCTTCTCACACTCATGGTCCACAGCCTATTTGCCATCTTAATCCTCCCCACAAATGCTGACATTTAGCCACTGAGAGCTTGCATACTTACTGCCTCAGCCATGAATCCACTTTACATTGTCCAAATAATTCCATAAACATTAGCACTAGCATTCAGAAAACTGACAACAGTAAACAAGGCTCAAGTGAAGTTACCAGCTGCAAGACCATGTGTGTTCTGCCAAGTGGAATTGTGATTTCACACAAGCAGCCCCCCCCCAAATGCAAATAGGAACTTAGATGAATGTCTAACATTGGAATTTAATTAGAGTAAAGATCAATTCACTCTCCCTACCACCTTGCTGTGCTAAACATACCTGACCAGCAGGTTTGTGTTTATGAATTATTATGGCACAAGATATATACAAATTTTAAATAATACTGATAATTTCATATTAAAAGTTGTGATAATAGTTTGAAAATGCTTTAGAAATAGCAGAATAGAGAGACATACACAAATATAGGTAGTTCTTACTTAATGACCATTTGATCAGCAACTGTTTGTAGTTACATCAGCACTGAACAAATGCTACTTAAACCATCGCCAAAAAGGCAGTGATGGGGAACATGGAGTTTGAGAGGAGATTGAGAGTTTGCAATCAAATGTTGATCATATGACTACGGAAAGAGTACGTGCATGTGAGAACCAGTAAGAAGTCACTTTTTTTCAGCACTGTTGCAACTTCAAACATTTGCTAAACAAATGGTCATATGTCAAGGACTATCTGCATTTTATTTTATGGTCCACGATTAGATAAAGGGTGAGGAAGATTCATGAATTTCTGTCAAACATATAGAAACATCTCAACATCTGCTCTTCTTACAAAACAATTGCTCAAGCAGTAAGTATAGTTGGCAAAGCAATAGGTCCAAATATTGCTGAAGTACTGAATACTGGGAAGAAGTTAAACACAGCCCCACACTATTCTAGAGAAAAATCAGAAGAATTCTCCCTTGCCTCCATTTAATTTACATCTCAACATAGAACAAAATGAAAGCTAACCACACTGAACTCCCAACTACAGCAACTGTTCAGCAAAGAAGAAAACTAAAAAAGATATTCCGCACCTCTTCTGAAAGGTGAAAAAAGCCTAATTTTTCCATGATATTTTGATTTGCATTTCAATAAAATAAGCGAATAAGTACTTCCCAGAATTTTCCAGAGTTTCATGCTGCAGACAGAAGTTCAATAGTCACTCGTAAACACATTTTTAAATAGTAAGTGCACTTGTTCTGCAAGTAGTTTTGTAACACTAAAATGATCACCAATAGCTACAGAGCACTTAAAAAGCATCCACTGACATTCCATAGCAGGGAGAAGACAGAGAGAAATGCAAAGATGTACCTTTGTTCTTTGAAAAACAGCTTTGGGATCCAGAGTCTTGGTCTTTCCAGGATTATTTTTATTTGTTTTAATCCAACATATATCTTCACATCTTCTGTATCCCCATTTGCGCAAACACTACCAGAGTTCAACCAAACAGAATTTTTGTACAATACAGCAAAGAATAAGAACAATGCATTGGAGACAAATTTAGACAAAGGTAACAAGGCTGCTGAAAACAAATTTCTTCTTTTCATTTTTCACCAATTTTTCCTAAAAAGAATGTTGGCAGATCCTATTGAATGGGGTAGTGCATCACTAATGTACCTCTGGGCTCAAAATGAGATCCCCTTTTTCCTGAACTATAGCCTATCTCAGCGATGGCGAACCTTTTTTGGCTCGCATGCCACAAGTGGGGGGAGCGCGGGGGGGTTGTGTGTGTGTGTGCCGCACCCATAATGCAACACGTGCGCCCCCAGTGCGCATGCGCGCACAATGCGCGACCCCCCCCATTTTACACATGCTTTTTTCGCCTTCCCCAGGCTCCAGAGGCATTATAGGAGCCTGGGGAGGGCGAAAAGAGCCTCCCCCGCCCCCCCCGGAGGCCCTCCGGAGGCTTCAGGGACCGTCCGGAGGCTTCCCTGAAGCCTTCGGAACGCTTAAAACGACCCTCCGAGCAAACCGGAAGTTACTTCCGGTTTGCTCGGAGGTTGGTTTTAAGCGCTCCGAAGGCGTCAGGGAAGCCTCCAGACGGTCCCTGAAGCCTCCGGGGGGGCAGGGGAGGCTCTTTTCGCCCTCCCCAGGCTCCTATAAAGCCTCTGGAGCCTGGGGAAGGCGAAAAATAGCTTTTAAAAAGGTGAACTCAGCTGGCCAGCGCGCGCATGAGCGCTAGGCCAGCTGACAGAGCAGTGCCTCGCGTGCCCTGACAAATGGCTCCGTGCCATAGGTTTGCCATCACAGGCCTATCTCATTCAGTAGGAACTGTGATCCTCTTTTACAGGAGGACTAAAATACAAGCACAGGGAGGATGAAGATCCACTATTGTCAACCAACTAAGTAGGCTTAACTCTGGATATAGTCCAATTTATTAATTCACTTTTTTAAAAAGAAAAACCTGATTTCTTTTCTCCTGTAATTTTCCTAGAGACCAGATTGCAATTAACAGGTTTTCAAGCAATGTCTCTATTATAGTATATATTTATTTGAATCCTTTCAACATTTTAAAAATATGTTTCACATCACCTCATATGGATGATTTATACATTATTATCTACGGCATTAAACATACTGACGGCACAATTTTATGTATGTATGCAATGTACAGAAGACGGTGAGATGGTTCAGCAGTTAAGATGCTGGGCTTGTCAGCTGGAAAGCCAACAGCCCAGGTTTGAGACCCGTACATCATGTGCTAGGGAGAGCACCTGTCCTCACCCTAGCTCCTGCTAATCTGGTTTGAAAGCATGCAAATGCAAGTAGATAAATAGGTACCACTTCAATGGAAAAGTAAGAGCATTATCCTGGCCACATGATCTCAGAAAGTGATCACTCAACAGTCCTTGAAACGGAAATGAAACCCACCCACTATACTCAGCAATGATTAGTGGAATAAAATCTACAGGGACAAAAATGGACCCTACAAATATATGTAGGACTTGGCTTTCAAGACTTCCTGTAGTTGATTCTTAGTCAGAGTCTCTAGTCAGAGACTCTAGAGCAGGGGTGTCCAAACTTGGGAACTTTAAGACTTGTGGACTTCAACTCTCAGAATTCCCCAGCTAAAGTTCCCAAGTTTGGACACCCCTGCTCTAGATATTTTTTATATGCTGGCCTTATCTGAAAGCTTCATTGAATCAGTTGTTATTATTAATGTCAATGACAAAGAATTGCATCCTCTTACCACCCTGCCGAGATCCAGGCCCTCACCAGAACCACACCAAAGAAAGACAAATGATCGTGGGGCAGCAATTTCTTCAATGTCCAGCTTCATAATCTACAAAAAGTAGAAAATGTGTAATGTTTTAAGCAAAATCATTTGCACAGCAGAGTGCAGCAAACACCCTGCACTTGTGGGAAAGCACCAGGAAGAAATTATATAATAAATGGTTTTTCTTAAATAATATACCAGTTTTATCTACTTCTTTAGATGTGTCAAAGTATCAAAAATAAAAGGCAAAGAAAATACAACTATGGAGACATTCATGTTTGATATCAGTAGTGCATAAATGGCTCTAAGATACTTGCCTATATAATAATAATGCTATCGTGTTTCCCCGAAAATAAGACAGGGTCTTATTTTCTTTTGACCCTCCAAATAAGGGCTTGGCCTTATTTTCGGGGAGGTCTTATTATTTTCCAGGTGCAGGAAGCAGCAAGCCCACCAGCCCCACCCTCTCCGTCCCACCACTCTCTCTCACACACCAAGACACCCTCCTTTCCTTGGGAGCTCTGCACAGACGCAGAGAAGGCTTCGGATAGAGCATTTGGGGGATGTGAGTCTGCGCTGAGATCCCAAGGAAAGAACGATTGCCAGGAAGGGGAGGGGGATTTTGCCTCTTATCCTGTTCTGAGTCTGTGCTGAGCTTCAGAACAGGGTAAGAGGAAGTAAAATCTCCCCTCCCCATTTTCAAGCCGTTTGCAAAAATGCCCCATTCCGAGCCTTCAATCCTGCAATCCTGGAATATTCTGAAGGCTCGAAATGGGACGTTTTTGCAAACCATTTGAAAATGGGGAGGGGGATATTTCTGCCTCTCACCCTCTTCTGAAGGTCAGAACAGACTGAAAATAGGATAAGAGACAAAATCCCCCGTCCTGATTTTCAAGCCGTTTGCAAAAATGTCCCATTTTGAGTCTTCAGAATATTCCAGGATTGCAGGATTGAAGGCTCGGAATGGGGCATAACTGCATATTGTATAAATTGTTTCTAAATCTACCAATTGAAATAGATGATGGTAGACAGCAGCCTTCTGCAGCTGCAATTTTAAAATTAGCTAAACGTTAACAAGACAGAATTACTAATGATAAATGGTTTTAAAAATGAAGGCATTGCTTATCTTTCATATTTTAAAAGGGTGATGAAAGAGCATTCACAGAAAATCTGAGAAGCAGCTAGATAAAAGGCATTTGAAAAGTCAATTCATGTAAAACATTAACAAAACAAGACAGTCTTAATTTTTCTTTTGTTTGTTTTCTATAGCAAACTCACATCATCCCATGTCCAGCACTTCTCATTAGCAGTAATGCCAGTCTCCCTATAGTATTCTTCCAATGGTGGTTCGAAAAGGATCACATCAAACTTAGACTTGAGTTCACGAAGGTCAAAAGCTTCCATTTCAGCTTGTAAATACCTATCATACAAATGAGAAATACATTGATATTATTTGATTAGTTTTCTAGGTTGACAATTTCACAGTGCCCATTTTCCAACTCTGATATTTAAAACAAGTTGTGCAATTGTCTTAGATTTAGATGTGCTATTTACACATGCAACACACATAGTTGTTCAGAAAAGCAATTTTCTTGCTTTGAGAAAGCAATTCACATTTGTAGAATAATTTGTAAATAAAATCTGATAACTGTTTAGGTTAATATTCAGAAACTAAATTCTGAAAGCTAATCTGGCTACCATTACCTTATTAAAATTTACAAATACTGCTATAAAATTACTATTCTAATTAAATAAAAAATAATGTGGGATAAGCAACTTCTGAAATAAGCAAAAAAATAAATTTTAAAACCCATTTTCCAAAATTGATTTAAATGGGCTCTATCCAATAATTTAGCAATCTATCACTATTGAAACACCATCCATTAGTTTAACAGATTCTTCCTGCTTCACTTCTACCCATCATCTTTAAAATATTTTCTGAAGCAGTTGGGAACTTTCAAAACAAATGAGAACCAAGCATGAGGGCTGCACAAGATGATTTCTAGCTATGGAAATGCAACCTTGCTGTTTAATATGGGAGACAGTCCAATGGTTTGTAAAGTCTCTTTACATCAAGAAAGTTGTTGAGACTATGGTAGGTAATCTGCGGGGTAATTGATATTTCTGAACTACATCTCCCTATCTATTAGTATTGATCTCAAAGAATGAGGGAGTGCCACAAGTTATCTATTCCTGATTTATTAACAAGGAGCCCTTATCCCAAGAAAATTACTGTCATTTTAATCCATTGATGTAGTAAATATGTATTATTTACACATTTCAAACTAAGGCTTGTGAACTGGAGATATTTGCAAACAGCAGAAGAAAAAAAGAAAATCTGAGAAAATGGTCAAGAGCAAAAATTCACTGAGAAAGCACACCAAAGAAAATAGATTAATAATTCTGAAGTTCATATATACAACCTGACATATTCCCTTTGTCAACAGGTGTTCATAGAAAAATCTTAATTCGCAGTCAGATAAAGATTAGCCTGTCTAGACAAAAGAATCCAGTTTATTCAAAATATTTACATTGGAGGGGTGTTAGATTTAGATATTAGCTCATCTTTCAGCCTAATGAGTTCCCGGAGTTTTGGATATTCTTCAAATCTATCTGCTAAACCTAAGAGAAAAACACATATATGTTATACTACAGAAACAACTTTCAAATACATGTGTCACAAAATAGGCACCCTAACATATTTGATTTAGATCACAGCTCTATTGCTTCTTTTCATTATGATTTGAGCTCAGCGCAATTTAGCCAAACACTTAATAAGAATATTTATCCAGAGTGTTAGCCATTTCAGTGCACATCTTCTAAACCCATTTATTATTTTGCATAATGTGCTTAAATTACTATGAAAGGCAATGCATAGACAATGTAACATAAAATAAAATTCTTTGTATTAGTTTTTGGAGTTTAACTTGTCTCAATACAAATTAATGTCAGTGTCTCTGGATTTTCAAAGAGTAATAAGAGCTCTTACTTATTTGAAACTATTTATGGCGTGACTGGTATGATTTTGGCTGCGTACAACTCAAACAACTGTTGATACCTCCAACTTGTAGATTTAAAATCCTTAACTGTGACTGTTTACTGTCTTTTATATTTATATATAATTTTTATTAAGAATTTTGATTATAATAACACCTAAAACCCATTGTTCACTATGGAGCAATTTTTGCCAATAAAATGTGGCCGCATGATATGTGTTGCAAATGGCCATAAATGTAGGCCAGTAACCAAGCCTCCAAAATGTGGTCATGTGACCATGGGGGTAGATATCAGAACTTTGAATTTGGATCGTACATAGCTTTTTCAGGACACATTGTAACTTCACTTTTAATAGATTTTTGTTTTTTCCATCTATAACAACTTTCAATCATCCCATTAACATTATTGTGTCATCGTACATATAGTGCAGACGGGTGGGGGGAGAGAGTGATCGAGCAGTTTCTGGATGGGCGGGGGTGAGTGAGCGAACTGGTTCTAAATGGTTCGCTAGAGTGGGCCTCCAGCACTCCTCTGCCACCCCCCTTGCCTCTCAGCGCCCCCCTATGCCATCCCCCCCCCAGAGGACGTACCGCCCACTTTGGGAATCTCTGGTTTATTGTATTGAAATATAATTATTTTCTGCTCCCAACTTGAGTTTTAAATTTTATATTGATGACTCCGTATTAAATATGAGAAAACTTAAGAAAATTGTTATTTTAAAAAAATTTAAGCATCCAATAGCCACTATATTACAGGAACAGACCCTTCTTCTAAAACTAAACAACTTTTGACCATGCAATAGATAATCACAGCTATTAAAATCCAATTATTACTCATATTTGTCTAAGCATAATTCCCAATTCCACTGTTACTTTTCATTTGACTGATAGTTCAAATACATCTATGAATAGAAAATCGAAAGCCTGTACTTTTCTAAGAATAAATAAAACTTCTTATATCCTGTATACAGAAATCTTCTA
Organism: Natrix helvetica; assembly: GCF_964273705.1. Taxonomy (NCBI): domain Eukaryota; kingdom Metazoa; phylum Chordata; class Lepidosauria; order Squamata; family Natricidae; genus Natrix; species Natrix helvetica. Next base: position 40,204,423 of record NC_138558.1, read on the forward strand.
TTATAAATTCTTCTGACATACCCACATCTCTGATGAAATTTTGAGGTCTGTGTCCAGTGTCCACAAAATGCTGACAGTAATCATTATGAGGATTTAAGCTCTGTGTCCCCTAAGGGAAGAAAATCACCTAAGAATAAACATTAGCAAAATAAAGCATATCACTTATACACTGATTTGATATTATCACCTGCATATGGTTATCCATGTCTCCTAGACTCTTAACTATTATTTCAGGTTGCTGATATAATAATTTATTTTAATAATGACTCTGGACAACATATTCCATTTCTCCTTTGTCAACAGACTGCATTAATTATATACTCAAGATAACTTATTTTTCTTTAGCATATAAATGCCCAAAATGAGGAACAGCTATTTTTGAATGAAATGTTTTCTCTGATTTCCATCAAACCATCATTTGGTACAGCAGATGCTCCTGTATTGAGGGCAACTCTGAAATATTGTTTAAGTTAGCTATATTGAAATAGATGCATCTGTGATCAGTTTTACTGAACTTAAAAGCATATTCAAATCCTAAATTTGTGTAACCAGAGATCTCAATAATAACATTCAAGTGGAAAGTAGAACAATAAAGTTGAAATATTTTGTAAATTTATTTTCAGCCCTTTTTGGTCCTATAAAAACTAAAGACCTCTGAATGTAAAAATAAGCTATAACAGGCAAATAACATAATACAAATTTAAAAAGTAAACATAAAAATGTTTAAAAATCGTAACAGCTATTTTACCTTAAGAAATGTACTGGAATCTTTGTAAATTTCTTCTTCGTATGGTAGATTCTCTTCATCTTGTTGAAGCTCCACTTCATCCTTTGGAATAAAGCACATTTTATGTGTGTGTAGAAACAGGATGTTTCTCTTTGTCAGGGGAAAAAATGCCCTGGGGAAATCTGAGATCAATGGACCGTGGCTGATTCCCTTCCGCATATCTTTTGAGATATTGAGAAAAATAAAAGTCTTTAAAAGTATTCTAATTAATAAACAAACTTTAATAATAAAATAAAAAGTAAATGAAACAGAAATAACTAATGGTTACATTTTGATAATGAAAGCTACGTCTGCCAAGTTGGCTGCCGAACAAAGAAGAAGAGAATTTTGGAATGTGTAACGCGTGCGCAATAAATCACTTTCAGATAACATTTTGTTTTATGACCTGCGCAATAAAGCTTTCTTAGTTTAACTCTTGAGTGTCAGTTTAGGCAGTTCAGGCCTAGCAAACCTTTTAACATCGTGACACTCTTCTCATTAGCTTCCCGCTTCTTAATGAAGAAAGAAGGCGGCTCTCTATGAATACTGCCTCCCTGAAACAGCAGATCATGAGTAGTCCCAGTGTAAGTCTGGGAAACCAGTCAATGAACCGATTACATTTTCCCCAAAACTCTGTTTAACCAAGAAAAATAAAATTTAAAATGATTTTAAAAACCCAAATGTTTTAATATCATAGACTTTCTCTTTTCAAAGTTGGTTAATAATGCACCTAACTATTGCTACTTAAGAAGGATTTACTTACTTATTTAGATTCATCCCCTGCCCTTTCTTCAGGAGCTCAAGGCAGCACGTGTTGCGCTCCATCCTATTTATCCATACAATTTCACAGAACTTAGTGAAGGATAACAAGCCTAAAGTCCTCTGCTTAACTTTTGGAGCTGAGAGTGGGCTTCCCGAGTGACAATCCAATATCTCAGCCACAATGCTACACTGGATCTCATGGAGAGCGTTATCAGAAGGCAAGTGGATCTTTCTAACTCTTCATGTATTTTAGATGATCACATTGTCTTGTGATTTGGTGCCATAGCTGGTTGTTGTTGTTTTCTTCGTAGTTCTATTGCAGGTAGTCTTCGACTTACGACCACAATGGAGCCATCTGTAAATGAATTTTGCCCCATTTTACGACCTGTCTTGCCAGAGTTGTTAAGTGAATCACTGAAGTTAACAACACAGTTGTTACGTGACACTGGCTTCCACACTGATTTTGCTTATAAAGAAGGTTGCAAAAAGTGATCACATGACCATTAATCAGTTGTCAAGCATCTGAATTTCGATCATGTGACCACGGGAATACTGTGATAGTCATAAATGTGAAAAACGGTCATAAGTCATTTTTTTCAGTGCTATTGTAATTTTGCAACATGAGCTGGTGCAAATCAAGGACTTCCTGTATTTAAATCAACTTTAAGACTTGTGGACTTCAACTCCCAGAATTCCTCAGCCAGCAAACCTGGGTGTTGTCCACAAGTCTAAGTTGCCAAGGTTGCAGGTCCCTGACCTAGAATCTCTATTGTGAATGGGGTGCTAATTTTTTTCTATGTATGTACATATGTATGTTCCTATAAATCAATAAACTTTATTTGTTCCTTATAAAGAATACATCATACCTATTTATAAGATTCAAAAATAATGTTATTTCTAAAGAGAAAACCAACAAAAATGTTTATAAAGCATTGCTAAAATACTTTTAAATATTTACAATAAGATGTTTTAATGTAAGTATTTAAGATTTTGGCATGTAGGATGATTCTTATAAGAAAGATTCAAATCATATGTTTCTATTTTTGAAACAGATTGGTCTTTTTTTCTTTTTTAAAATCACTTTCTTACTTTATATTCTTCTATTTCTTCTTCATCAGCTTCTCCCTCATCAGGATATTTACGTTTAGAATTTGGAGCAGATGTATCATAAGCAGCCCTAGAAATATGAATATTGAATGTACGTTAGTTTAAAACAAATTTCATAAGATGCTATGAAAAGCTAATTTAAGATGTGTTGATCCTTGTTGTACTGCCTCTAGGACTATATTTTTTATAAAAGTATTGTAGGCAAACTGCCAACAGATTGGAGTTCGACCTTGAAAGGACTCAAAAGATCCTTACATCCTTCTGAGGTCGGTAAAACGAAGACACAGATTGTTGTGGGCAATAGTGCTGTAAAGTAGTATGGGGTCTTATATAAGCCTTAATGCTATTGCTATAAAAAGAATTATTATGGGATTCAGTAGCCTTTTAGCAATATGGTCTTGTTGTAGTCGGGTCTTTTCCCATGTAAGATTGAGATTGTCTTGGCAATGTTTCGCCGAGGTCCCCCTCGCCATATTCAGGCTGGTGTTTTCAACTTCGTGCTTATGTGAGTGAAGCGTGGTTGGAGCTGCTGTCTTTCTATAAATCTTGGTGGGGGTGTTTGGAGTGCTGGCTTTGTTGCTGTAAGTGGATTGATTGGCTGTGTAGTTGTATCCTGATTGGTAGATGGAATTGATGTTTGTAGATTGGTCGGCTGTTTCGTATCATCTTGATGTATGTCCAATATCAAGACAGCCTTCAGCACTGACCAAAAAATAGCCAACATCTTAAGAAACTCCAAAGACAAGATCCAGCTAGAAAACCAAGGAGTCTACGAAATATCATGCAAAATCTGCCCTGCCACATACGTTGGACAAACTAATAGGAAAATAAATGCACGCATCGCAGAACACAAGAAAGCAGTCAGAATAATTATGGAAGCCATCGAAATAGAGAAACACCCCCACAACATGAATAAACGTGACGATGCCTCCCGCCTACCAGACATCTGGAAACCAGCCCTAGTCAACAAATGAATACCACCCACCACCCAGGTCATTACAACACAAAAGAACAACGGACACACAGGCAGCACCTCAGCCACACAGGATGATACGAAACAGCCAACCAATCTACAAACATCAACTCAACATCTATTAATCAGGATGCAACTACACAGCAACAAAGCCAGCACTCCACACACCCCCACCAAGATTTATAGAAAGACGGCAGCTCCGACCACGCTTTACTCGCACAAGCACAAAGCCGAAAACACCAGCCTGAAGATGGCAAGTGGGACCTCGCCAAAACGTTGCCAAGACAATCTCAATCTTACACGGGAAAAGACCTGAATGCAACAAGACTGGGGGCAATATGTTGACTGTGTAAACTGCTTAGAGAGAGCTGTAAAGCACTGTGAAGTGGCATTTTAAGTCTAAGTGTTATTGCTATATAAAATTAATAAGATTCAGATCACTATGCATTACTAGAGGCACAAATATATCAAATAAAGTAAACAGAATAGAATAGAACAGAACAGAACTCTTTATTGACCAAGTGTGATTGGACACCCAAGGAATTTGTCTTTGGTGCATATGCTCTCAGTGTACATAAAAGAAAAGATACATTTGTCACAAAACATAAGGCACAACACTTAATGATAGTCATAGGGTACAAATAAGCAATCAGGAAACAATCAGTATCAATATAAATCGTAAAGATACCAGCAACAAAGTTACAGTCTTGCAGTCATAAGTGGGAGGAGATGGGTGATAGGAACGATGAGAAGACTAATAGTAATAGTAATGCTGTCTTAGTGAATGGTTTGACAGTGGTGAGGGATAAATACTCAAATTCTAGGACAGAATCTGTGTTCAAATATTTGGTTGGAAATTAAAAACTCAACTTGTGTTAAAATAATAACAAGCAAAATTAACTAAAATTTCTTAGCAGGAACTTCTACTCTCCCTGCGATGTTTGCATGATTAAAAAAAATCACGTAACGCAAACCTGCATGTTTCTCTGGATTCAGCAATTTCCCTTTGCTCATCCTTGCTGTTGAGTACTGCACCGATACTATCAGCATTTTCAGCTCCCAGCTAAAATAAGGAGAAGAAAAGAAAATGGAACAGAGGATGATTTACAGAGACAATATTCTACTATTAGCATTATATTATATTATTAGGGTTACTATATCCACGCAGCCGCAGTAGGTCTTTACATCAAGGGTCTGCAACCTTGGCCTGGAGGACTTCAACTCCCAGAATTCCCCAGCCAGCTTTGCTTAAAGCGGCCAAGGTTGGAGACCCCTGCTTTGCATCACAATTCTGCACTAATAGACCCCCGGAGAGGCATTTCCCCGCCCTCCTTTTAAGTCTGAGCCACGGGACTCGCACGGGCGGCCTTTCCTCCCAAGGACGATCTCTCGGTCACCGGGCGGCAGTTACCTGCTGAGCCAGAAGCTGCCGGCGTAGTTTCTGCCGCTCCCTGATCTCCTGCAAGCGGCTGTTCATCCTCCACCAGCGCCGTCTGCTGAGAAGTCGCCGCCTCGCTGACGCTCACTTCACGCGACGCTTGCAAGTGTCGCCGACCGGAAATAGAGGCGGGGATTACAAGCGTCATAATCCAGCGCTGACGCTACTTCTGCGCTCCTGGCGGAAGACTGGAAGTTCCGCCTATTAGAAGAAAGTAGTAAGGCTTCCCAGGAAGTATGTAAATATTGCAGAGTTCTTACAAATTAAGCTACTATGCACAATGTTTTATTTATTAAAAGAGCATAGGTTCTTCGTTCTTCCAAGACGAGGATGGACTATATTGTAGCCTAGGCTGATACTGTGGCTTATAATATCAGCCTCCTAATCATTGTTTTAAAAAAAAAAACCTTGACTCGATTATTATTTATTTAAATACGGAAGGGAGGGGGACGGATCGCACATTCTTAGCATACCGTACCGATGTTTTGTGCATAAAAGTTATACCACGCCTGTTTAAATTTATTTCTGACGGTTGAGCCATTTGCATTGTTCCGTCATTCAGCTTGCAATGGATAAAATCTGTTGAAAAAGTTATGGGAAAAAATAATGAAGAGTAAACATGAAAAATAAAATATACGAAGTGATACATCTCTGCAGAAACTGTATGATTTATAACAATTTTAGCAAGCTTGTGCAAGAAAAAAAAATTTCGAAGGCCCTAAAACGAATATTACCATATATTCTCTGTAGGTAATAGAATAAGAAATATTTCTTAGAAAGATTAATAGCTTTAAAAGGAGAGCATAAGAAGAACGTACTTTAGAAGTAGAATTTCCAGGGTCCAAAGGAGGACACTGAATCAGAAAGAAGGGCGCACTTATTGGACTATTAATATTTGCTGTATTCATTGGAGAGGAATGGATTATGAGTACGCAGGCACATAATGGAGAATGCACACTGAGAGGAATGGGCTAGTACCACTGATTGCCTAGCACAGTGGTGGGCAACCCGCGGCTCGGGAGCCACATGCGGCTCTTTACACCCTTTAATGCGGCTCTTCTGTGTGCCGGGTGCCCGCTCCCCTCCCTCCTCTCGGGCTTCGGAGGGAAGCTTCTGCAAAAGCCCGGGCGAGTGACAACCAATTTTGGTCCTATGACTGCAGAATGCTGCAAAATACCATAAATGCAGGCCAGTTGTTGAGTGTTTCAAATATGATTGGAACACTCAACAAGGTGACCACAGTGTGTGTGTGTGTGTGTGAGTGAGTGAGAAAGACAGACAGAGAGAGGAACAGAGAGAGGGAGTGAGGGAGGGAATCAGAGAGAGACTGACAGACACACACACACACACACACAGACAGAGAGAGACAGAGAGGGGGAGGGAGGGGGAGAAAGATAGACAGACAGAGAGACACACACAGAGTGAGTGATTAAGTGAATGAGTGAGAGACAGACACACCCACATACACAGAGTGACAGAGAGAGAGGAAGGGAGGGGAGAGAGACAGAGACAGAGACAGACACACACACACACACAGAGTGAGTGAGAGACAGATAGACAGACACACACACACACAGAGTGACAGAGATGGGGGAGGGAGAGAGAGACAAAGAGCCAGAGAGAGAGAGAGAAAGAAAAAGAAAAAAAGAAAGAAAGTGGGAGAGAGAGATGAAATTAAAAACAACAACATACAAACCTGACTTACTCAAACTATCCAAGGAAATGCAAGGCCAATGTTCACATTAGTGGTTGTGACTTTGTCAGTCAATGTCAGGATGTAATTTTCTCTACATTGTAAGGCAAATTTTACGGAATTTAACGTTATCGATAAATAATATCGTTCTAAAGTTTTTGTTTTATTAGTTGTGTTATTTGTATCCTCCCGACCTATGTGGATACTTGCATGCAGAATATTCTCAATAAAAACTTATTGAAACTAAAAACAGTGTACCATCCTATGTATTTTCGGTTTTAAAAATGTGGCTCTCAAAGTAAATTTCAATCGTGGTTTTGGCGAGATTTGGCTCAGTTGAAAAAAAAGGTTGCCCACCACTGGCCTAGCATGCTGGCTGCCAGCTGCTTAAGAAGCAAAGGCCTCCAGCATTTAACCAATTAAGGTGTTTTCAATATCTGATGGAAGCGCAAGACAGGAGGATACTAATAGACTCATTAATTAAGATTACAGAGCTGAGTTTGTTAACTTGCGGTAAGCACATATTAGGGAAGCACAGCATTTTGGAGAAAAGCTAGTCAGCAATCTTGTTACTAAGGGATGCAGTGGCTCAGTGGACAAGATGCTGAGCTAGTCAATCAGAAAGGTCGGCACTTCAGCGATTTGAATCACTAGTGCCATGTAATGAAGTGAGCTCCCATTACTTGTCCCAGCTTCTGCCAACCTAGCAGTTCAAAAGCACGTAAAAAATGCAACTAGAAAAATACCGATCACTTTGGTGGGAAGGTAACAGCGTTCCATGCGCCTTCGGTGTTTAGTCATGCTGGCCGCATGACCACGGAGAAGTCTTCGGTCAGCATTGGCTCTTCAGCTTTGAAACGGAGATGAGCACCGCCCCCTATAGTCGGGAATGACTACTACATATGTGCAAGGAGAACCTTTACCTTTAATCTTGTTATATGCTTGAGAAGCCAGGCAACATTTGATTTTAAGGATATATTTGCCAGAGAGAGGATATGGAGACAAAAAAGGATATGTCCTCCTTTTGCTGTCTGATAATCCTATTTAGAAGCGGAATCTTCAAACATTAGCTTCCATGAATTTGATGTGAGAATTGACAATTTATATGTAAATAGTATACACCAAAGATACATCCTGCAAAATTTCAGAACTGGTATATAGTCGTCACTATTCTCAATAGTAGTTTAAAGAGCCAACCATTTTGTTTTGTTTTTTTTTGTAAGCAGAGAGTATTGGTATCATAAATTTAGGATTTTAGATTGTTAATTCTGTTCTATCATCCTTATCATCTGCAACAGCTTGGTGGTGAACTATTTTCATTGGTAAGTATATCAGTATACCTCCGTGATGGCGAACCTATGGCATACGGAGCCATTTGTTAGGGCACATGAGGCGTTGCCCTGTCAGCTCCAGTGCATGCTGATTTCAGCCTTCTTTTTTGGCCATTTTTCGCCTTATGAAGGCTTCCCTGAATCCTCCGGAGGGTGAAAAACAACCCAACGTGCAAACCGGAAGTTCAGGAACGTCCTTCCGGTTTGCGCATTGGGCCATTTTCCATCCTCCGGAGGCTTCAGGGAAGCCTCCAGAGGGCCTCTGAGGGGGCAGGGGGCTATTTTCACTCTCTCCAGGCTCCTAGAAAGCCTCTGGAGACTGGGGATGGTGAAAAATGGTCTATCACGTGCCAAAAGCAGAAGAAGGGAGGGCAGGGGTTGCGCATGCATGTGTGTGGAGGTCGCACACATAGCATTATGGGTGTGGGCACACCCCCTTGCGCTACCCTCACTTTTGGCATGCGATGGGGAAAAGGTTAGCCATCACTGGTACACCTCATTTCCACTGGTGTGGTTAGTCTTTCCCTTTGCCAGCATCATGGGGTGTTGGAAAACAACTGGGTCCTTTTACCTGGACAAGCAAAGTTACTGCATTCAAGGGTACTTCTAACTTAAGATTCTAACTTAAAGGCCAGACACATAGACAAATGACAGTAGTGAATGCTGTCATTGATTAACAGAAATAATATGTGATTATACTTATGGCAGTAGACGTTTGAGTAATCCAACCTACTTCCTTAAAAAAGAAGCTGTGTAGATTTATTTAATACATTGCATAACTTTCAGTTCTTCAACATTTTTATTGGATGTAAACATGGTAATTTTTGAGCTGACAGCTAGACCACATTACTTTGTAAATTATAAAGCTTTATTGTCATGGACCACTATAAGGTTTGGGCTTCAGTCATTAAAAAGAACTGGTCATTGACTGCATGGAGGCTCTAAAACATATAGTCAAAATGTAAATTGACAAAACATGATACAAAATTAATAAAGTATATATAAATTTAAAGTGTGAGTCTAAAAAGATATAAGTGTTATCCGAGAATAGAGAGTATTTGAGAAGTTAATATGTAGAAGAATATTTGAGAAGTTAGTATGTAGAAAACTATTATTTATATCCAGTTACAGAGCACTCTAATACTGGGTGCACATTAAATCTAGTTTACAAAGCTGAGAACAAAGGACTCATCATCATCTGATGTGTTTTTAGCATTGCTTCACAAAACCTGGGATCACTGTATGTGCAGCGGGGCTAGTATCTGAAGGTGATAAGGTGGTATAAAATTGTCCTGCGTGCCCTGGGTATTTATGTAGTAATGGTAAAAATGAGACTACTGCAAATGTCTTTATAGTATAGACACTGATGAAGTCCATGTTTCTGTGTATTCAGAGTTGTGGGGACATTGTTGCTCCAAATGGAGTGCTCCTTATCAGTGCCTTCAGGGACAGCTAAGAAGAGGGCCCGACACAGTGCCACAGTAAAGGCCCTCAATTTAGGTTCTTCAACCTAAACTGACGGCTGCCGTGCCGGCAAATATGGCTTCATGTGCCACAGGTTCCCCATCACGGCCCTAGGGTTATTCAATCAGATGTTCACCAAACTCTCCAACTATCTCCTTATGTCCCCTCTATAAGTTTAATAGCATTCGAAAATTGCTTTACTGAGATATTTTCCTTGTTCTCACCGTTGAACCGCCCATAGTCAGGGACGTGCGGTCAGGGGAGGCAGGGGAGGCAGAGCCTCACCTTCCTTCATGAAATAATAGTATATAATATTATCTATCTATCTATCTATCTATCTATCTATCTATCATCTATCTATCATCTATCTATCTATCTATCTATCTATCATCTATCTATCTATCTATCTATCTATCATGTTGTAATTGTACTGATAAATAAATAAAGGGAGACTAGGATAGATCTATTTCGAGCTAATTAGCTCTCATCAGCTAGCCATACCCTTACTGGGATTAGAACCCGGGCTGTATATATCTTAGGCAGGAGTCTTAACCACTAAGCCACAGGTTCTCTTCCTTATCAGTTGAGCCAGGGAAATAGGTATGTATTTGTGTTACAGCCCCTGGTATGACTGAATATGAGAGGAAGGTCACTACTCCCTCTTTCTGTCCTTTGGCTTATCACAAAGACCATGCAGGCAGAAAACCATATTTTTATTTTTACTGTTGCCTTTTTATATTTGTGTTGTAATTGTACTGATAAATAAATAAAGGGAGACTAGGATAGATCTATTTCGAGCTAATTAGCTCTCATCAGCTAGCCATACCCTTACTGGGATTAGAACCCGGGCTGTATATATCTTAGGCAGGAGTCTTAACCACTAAGCCACGGGTTCTCTTCCTTATCAGTTGAGCCAGGGAAATAGGTATGTATTTGTGTTCCAACCCCTGGTATGACTAAATATGGGAGGAAGGTCACTACTCCCTCTTTCTGTCCTTCGGCTTATCACAAAGACCATGCAGGCAGAAAACCATATTTTTATTTTTACTGTTGCCTTTTTATATTTGTGTTGTAATTGTACTGATAAATAAATAAAGGGAGACTAGGATAGATCTATTTCGAGCTAATTAGCTCTCATCAGCTAGCCATACCCTTACTGGGATTAGAACCCGGGCTGTATATATTTTAGGCAGGAGTCTTAACCACTAACCACTGGTCTTTGTGATATTATAATATTATATACATCCGTCCGTCCGCACCTGGGAGCTGAGGAGGCAGAAATGTTGTCGGCGCTGCCGGATGATGTCATCCGGCAGTGGCAACAACATTTCTGCCTCCGCCCTCCGCAGCTTCCGGGTGCGCCCGGACGGAGGTAGCCAGAATGGCGCCGAGGCAGTCCGGCGGGCGAGCGACCGAGGATCAGGCTGCCTCGCTCGCCCGCCGGACTGCCTCGGTGCCATTCTGGCTACCTCTGTCCGGGCGCTGCGGAGGGCGGAGGCAGAAAAGTTGTCGGCGCTGCCGGATGACAAAGGCATGAAAGCGCAGCCGCCTGAATGGGAAAGCAATGAAAGGGGCTGCGCTTTCACCCCGCTCAAGCCTTGCTGCCTGCATGGGAAGCCACCTGAATGGGAAAGCAATGAAAGGGGCAGCGAGGGCGGGCGGGAAAGCAACGAAAGGGGCAGCGAGGGCGGGCGGTGGCTGCAGGCGGCAAGGCTTGAGCGGGGTGAAACCGCAGCCCCTTTCGTTGCTTTCCCATTCACCCTGCTCAAGCCTTGCCCGAGGGAGCTGGGGATCGGGCTTTGGGTTGGTGGGAGACCTTGAAGAAGTGGGGGGAAGAAGGGACTGGCGCTGGTGGAGGAAGCAATGCTACGCAGATCAGTACACTCCGCTGTCCCCTTAATGTTCACTCAGGAAGGCGGAGAATGGGACCACGTGTGCTGGAGGCTGAGGCTGCCTCAGCCGCCTGCACACGTGGTCCCATTCCCCGCCTTCCTGATGACGTCACCAGCCTCACCAGCCATAACCCTCACCGCACGTCACTGCCCATAGTCATAAGGTAGATAAGTATAGAACAGTAAATATCACCACATAATCCAAATAAATGTTGTTTACTTTTCTAATCAAAAATTTTCCCAGAGTTGTAGAGTATATTTTCCTTCGTCAGTAGATGATGCTCTCAGCTTAGGTTTCAGTGTTGTCTCAGTTCTAATAGCATTAAGTCCAATTTAAATTCAATTTATAAGAGCAAAGTCAATTAATAAAGTAGATCGATCCAGCATTACGAAATGCCTTTCCAAAATAACACCTACCCAAATTAGCCATCCAAATTTCTGTGCTTTGAAATGTTTAACTTTTCTTCTTTTAGTTCTTTTCTTTTGGGTCTGCAGTTTTTCTCTCTGTGATTATTTGCTGCTTTCATAAATAGTTAAGAGTCTCGTTTGGATTTTTCCCCTCTTTTCTTTTTAAGTTTAGGTTTTGTGTAAAAAAGGAATAATCTCACCCAGATCTGTTCATTTACACTGCTCCTGCACTTTCTTTGTTGCCTCAGCTGTCCCAGCTTCATGGCAGCCATTTCTGTCTGCCTTTTCTCCATGTCCTGAAGAAGAGGGAAAGAAAACCCTGGAACAAGTGGGAGAGATTGCGACTTTCCGCGACCTACAGGGTACCCCTCTTTTCTTCATCACTCCTCCAGGATGGTTTTCAGAGCCTTCTAACGTGAAGAACTTGGTATGGGAGCACGGAGATCTGTTCCTCACATCCGCTATTACCGCGACAGCAGCCAGAAGTCATATTTACCATAGTTTTTTAGTAGTGTTCTATATGAGTGTCTGCAGAATAACTGTGTTGTAAGTTATTTGGTAAGCATTCACATTAATGTGGAATTTCACACCCTAATCCTAACCAGCAAAAGCTAGCAATTTTTATTTTTACTTAAGTGAGATGGATCATTGCTTTCATTATTATTCATTATTAAAAGGGCACATATGGGTAACTTATTATATTTCACTTTTTTGTATAAATATATACATTTAGGATTAAAATTTCAGTTCAACTAATATTTAACCATAATGTTTTTGAAAGTACTAATCTTACAGTTACTGCAGAATCAGCTCTTAAAAACTGCATAACATTATTTAAACTACGAAGATAAGTAATGCAAGAATGGCTTTTAATCAGGAATCCCAATGAAGATTAGCAGAACATCTGTTTTCAGCAAATACGAAGTTATTAATATTTTTGCAAGTATAGAACAGCTTTTCTAGGATGAAAATGATTTGCTTATATAAAAGCTGAAGATATAACAAAAACAATAGCATTTAAAGTAAAATAAAATATGAAAAAACAAAGCTTTTTCAGAAATGAATATGTATAGTGATATCAGCAATAGCTAAACACATAAGTATTTGATTACTTATCTACTAGAAAATGTTTGATATTCCTGCTATGTGAAAAACTAAACTTCACCCTTGTTTTAAGTACTTTAGTGCAAGTTGTCCTTTCTTTTTTTATTCAAATGCATTTGGCTTACTGAAATAGAACAAAGTTATCTCAAGATTGTCTTCAAAAAGTTGAAATGCCACATCCATGAAAGAACAGTTTTCTATCCCTTGGGTTTTGGTGATTTCACTGGTCAACTCCTACTGTAGTTAAGTTTGAACTAACTCAAGGATGGAAAAGCTGTGGCTCCAGGGATGCATGCAAATGCCAATCAACACCCCCCCCCCCATTTCAAGATAATGTAAACCCTATTGTAAGATTAACACAGATTACAAAATCAAAAACCTCTCTCCGACTAAAATATTCCTGCCAGTCCTGACCAAACCCATCTGATTGCTTTTGTACTGGCCATTCTGTATCATCTTTCCCCTTACTGTGTTATTCTTTCTTCACAAAAAGGAGCCTTTAAGTTATCAAAAAGCCTGTTCTGTCATTCTCCTTCTTCCTCTCCTACTCTTCCAAAATGTCTTCAAGAACCAGTATTAGGAGGCAAAAGAAAATGCTGAGGAAAAATGTAATCCTTTTCTTCTGCTGTCAGTGACATAGATTCATGGTGCTGTTTGTGAGGCCATTGAGATCAAAATCCCAAACACTGTAATGGAACTTTTCTATTGTCATGTTTTTATATATTCTGTTCTATTGTTTGTTTAATCCTTCCTCCATAACAAATGTATTACTTTTTAACAATAAAAATTTGAAGCGCCATGTAGAGAATGTTCATCTCAAACTGCATCTCTTGTGTTCTGTTGCTGTAATTAATAAGGTGGAAACACAATTGCAGTAATTTGAATAACTTCATTTTAGATAGTCAGATTTTCCAATACATATTTTTTTAAAATAAACCAATGGATGAGAGATTTTATGTGGAAGTCTTCTGTGTTAGGAGGATGGTTCACCACAATAGAAAATGTGAACTCAAGACATTTCTCCTACAAATCTGAACTGAATAATGTTTGGCCCAGATAAATATTAAACCCCCTAGCCATAAATAGACATGAAGATATTTTAATTTTTTTCTTAAAACTAACCAGATTTAATTTTACTTCTAAGAACAGAGCATATAAAGTTCAAAATTATTTGACAGCAAACATACATACTGTAGTATTGTCGTTAATGTCTTGTATATTAGGAGAAAGTTCCATCATGTTTCCTGGAACATATTTTCTGATAAATATCTAGGGTTGCAGGGTAAGATTCCATTCCTAAGTTATCTTAATATTTAAACCAGTATAAACGTGTTTAGGATTGCACAATTATAATTGTAACTTTGAAGTTACTACATACCCTCTGGTTGGGGACAGCAAACATAAGATCTGGTCTCTTTCAGTAACTTTCATAGCAGCTTGACCTATACGTATAGTGTTGTTGGGAAGAAAGAAAAAGCAATTCACTACGGAGAATGGTAGAAAGGGATTCGGAAGGCTTCCAGAATTAACATTTCTTTTATTCCTTTACACTAAATAATTGAGTGTTAAAAGAGTCAAAATTTTACTTTAGGAAGAAAAAGATTGTTCCTATTCTCTTGAAAATAGCTGAATTAGCTGGATTCAGTGGAAGTACTGAAACAAAATCTGTGAATGTGTGTAGCTTGTCAAAAATATATATTTTAAAATCCATGTCCCCCCTCTCACTTAAAGGTCTAAACTTAAAAACACTGGTGGGTAGGATTTACTTCAGAGTAAATGCATTAAAGAAAAGTTTAGACACAGAGAAACTACTAAAACATTCCCTACCCAAAGCAAAAAGACTATGAGTTGTTTCCTATTAGATGTGATAGATTCTCTGAGCACTTCAGGACTTTATATAATATCAGAGGATTTAGATCGGGGCTGCCAAGCTCCAGACCCACAGACCGGATACATCACGCACTGGCCACATCCACACGCAGTTTAGCAAAAGGGGGAAGTCCTGATATGTCACGTGATGCACTATGACAACGTGAGTTTGACACCTCTGATTTAGATAGTGGTAGATTAAATTATATCATGTATCTCTCCCATGATTATTGCTAAATAAATAGCATACAGGACTCCTATTTATTTGTGAAAAATGTATGAACTGATGAATTGAAGACAGTTCTGCTAAAGGTGGAGTGAGGAGTCAGCGAATGGACAGGTTCTTTGTGATACCTCTGCAGATATGGGGAGGACATAAAATTGACCAGAAGTGCTCCAGACAGTTACTCCTTGTGTTTCATTTAAAAAAAAGTGGTGGAATGGGACTTTTGGAAGATTTAACATTGAGGAAACCAGAAGAATATAAAATTTACAATTAGAGGAGGACACTTAAATTTCATTTACTAATACAAAATGGAGAAAAATATTTTAACATTGGACAGATTGAAGAATGTTTGTGAACAATGGACTCAAAAGATAATTTTAAGGATGTCTGCTATTATAGACAGGCTGAGTCTATTATGGAAGTTACTATGGAAGAAGAACAATTCTGCCCTATTGGACAGGACTGAGACTGATCTGAAAGTAGATTTTAAAATGACAGGCTATAAAAGTGGCGGATAACCTTTTCGGCATGGAGTGCCGAAACAGTAGCATGTGTGTGTGTGTGTGTGCATGTAAGTTAGCATGCATGCGCCAGAGCACCAAAACCCAAAAGAGAGCAGCTGGCTGGTGTGCATGCTGCACTTCCAGGTTCCATCACGTGCATGCTTGCCAGCCAGCCACTCTCTTCCGGGTTCTGTCGCGCGCATGCACGGCAGTGGTGGGATTCAGTTTTTTTTACTACCGGTTCTGTGGACATGGCTTGGTGGGCATGGAAGGGGAAGGAAACTGTAAAATCTCCATTCCCTCCCCACTCCAGGGGAAGGTTACTGCAAAATCCCTATTTCCTCCCGATCAGCTGGGACTCGGGAGGCAGAGAATAGATGGGGGTGGGGCCAGTCAGAGGTGGTATTTACCGGTTCGCCAAACTACTCAACATTTCTGCTACCGGTTCTCCAGAACTGGTCAGAACCTGCTGAATACCACCTCTGATGCATGCTGGCCAGCTGGTGTTCACACATGTGCGTGATGGAAACCGGAAGTGCAGCTGGCAACGCCGTGCCCATGTGTGCCATAGGTTCACCATCACGGGCCTATCAGAATGAAATGGAAAAAAGATGCTATACTAGTTATACAAATGAAACCAGCTAATGTTTTAATTATTAAAGGAATAATTTAAAAAATGATCTGACTAACTTTCCTATATTGGATTTATAAAAGAGATTTCTTAATCTTTTGAAGAACTGTGTAAGAAGGACAAAGAAAAAATGAAGAATTAACTTCTAGGACATTATTTGAAGGGATTAAAGATAAAAATGTTTAATAGTAAAAAAGAATATGAAGTTGGTTTATTTGATTAAGTTTAAAATAGATGTCTTGTCTCTGGTAGCCCTTAGTAGTTTTTGCTAATCAAGACTGAACAACGAAGTTTCAAATTTATTCTTATAGACAATTCTTATCTATTTGTTTATAGATAAAAGATATGGGAAGATCACTTATTTTAAGAGATGGTAATATGTTACTAAAATTGTTTATATTTGTGAGGAAGGGGAAAGTCATTTTCTATATTTTTTATTTACTATGTTGCTTGTTTTCTTTCTTTTCTATTTTGTTTATACTTTTACTTTTCGAATTTGCATTAGTTTTATCGTTTTGATTGTAAAGCTTAATAAAATTACTATTAAAAAAGAATCTGGCATTTATCAGGATGGAAAATTGTTTTATGGCACGTCTAATAAGAAAGGCTGTATCTCTTCTCCCGGAGATCTCTGGTTTTATGTCTAGCCTTGCCTGCTTACTACCATCTGTTACAGGAGGTGTTTCATCTGTCCCCTTTTTTCTAATTCCTGTCTGTAAGAAACAAGAGAGCTCCCACAATTTGTACTTCCTTTCTGGTAGATAAATGCGTAAAAATTTAGAAAATGAAAATTAAGGTAGTATAGTTTCAAACTTTTCTTGGTATATAGAGCAATTTAATTTAGTGATTACCAATATCAAATTTTATTTCTCAAAAGAAAGAAAATACTAAAACCACTAAGAACAATTGGGGGGGAGAGGGGGGAACTGCAATGCTCTATTCAGACCACAAGATGGTGATGACCTATTACAGTCGGTTCTTTCTATTAAAAAATAAAAGGACTGGAGAGTTTTAAAAGTGTATCAGAATGAACATGAACAGCTTAAAAGATCTACATAAAAGTTGCTTGCAAGTTGTGAAAATTCCCTTTTTATGGATGATGATAGCTTGCAAATGCTGAAGAGGTACCTTTTATGTCAACTGACCTTTGAAGCGTATTTCAAAGTAACACGGAATCATCGCTAAATGAAAAACAGAATTGTTTGAAATAAATGAAGATTACAGTCTCAATTTAAAAAGAGGAACTGTAAGAAGTACATTGTGTTCACTGACACTGGCTTTACTCAGAGTTATATGGCCTATGTTAGGAGTCAGCAATTTAAAACACAAAAAGAGAGATAACTCAGAAAATAAGAAAAATTGAACAATCATCATGTCTTAAACTTACAACAGTGATAGTTCGTTTTTCAGTTTTTTAACCCTCTGAATATTTAAAATGTTCTGTGGCATTTGACAATGCTAGTTTAATAGTGAACTTACTTCCCATCTAATCCATACAGTAACATACAGACAATTACACAATTATTTAACAGAATAACAGAGTTGGAAGGGTCCTTGAAGGTCTTCTAGTCCAAACCCCTGCTCAAGATTGGATAAATGGTTAACCAATTTCTCCTTTAATTTCTCATCAGTGTTGGAGCACGACTTTTGGAAGCAAATCATTCCACTAATTAATTGTTCTAAAAGTGAGGAGATTTCTCCAAATGCTAGGTTGGTTCTTTCTTTGATTAGTTTTCATCCATTGCTTCTTATTCTACTTTCAGATGCTTTGAAGAATAGGTTGATTCCTTTTCTTGTGGCAGTCTTTCAGATATCGGGACACTATCATGTCTCCTCCCCTAGTCCTTTTTTTCAATAAACTAGACATACCCAGTTCCTGCAACCGTTCTTCATATATTTTAGCTTTCAGTCTCCTAATCATCTTTGTTACTCTTCTCTGTACTCTTTCTAGAGTCTCAACATCTTTTTATATCATAGTGACGAACACTGTTCCAAATTTGGTCAGCATGGTTGTTTCATTTTAAGTATTTGAAAACAAATGTGCTCACCATGCACAAGAGGAAAATGTTTTACCTACGTGTATCTGCAAAAACATACTCAGAAAAAGCTTTTCTCATTATAAATTCAATGTACATACTTAGTATAGATTGCAATTTTTCCTCGTGTCTGTAGTATTTTTGGTTCGTAATTATCTTTACAGATCAGTTATAATTTTGCGTAAATGAATGTTAGCATGTGGGTGAAAGCATTCAGAATTCTTGGTGTTCTGTGAGCTTGGTTATTTGCTTGCAGATTTCAGTATATAACTGCTGTAAATAACATCAGGGTGAGTGCGGCATTTGCTGCCTATTTATATGTATATAGTAAATTGTCCTGCCATTTTTGGTGGGGTATAGCTTTTCTCCTTGAAGAGAAGAAAGGAAAGGAAAGGAATGGATGTTGCTTACAGTAGATGTTCTTCAATCCTTAATGATTGCAATCTCTACTGACCTAGGGAAATATTCCTGTGACATGCCAATACTTGAATGCTTGAAGTATTGCAAATCCTTAAAGAAATTCAGATGGCTCCATCTACAGAACTCCTCATTCTTAGAATCCATTCTTATCTGGAGTACCTATAGCATCTTCAGAGTTTTTTTTTTTTAATTGTAAAATTATTCCTGATTTTGTGCACTGACCACATTGTGGACTAAAAACTGATATACTGGATTCACTTTCATTTTTTGGCACATCTGATTTTGTTAAGGCAGTTTCATGTCCATATAGAAATCTGGAATTGTTGTACACTTTAAATATTTTGGAGTATAAATTCTTGAGATTTTGGGTAGGATCTTATTCAGAAAATATGATACAGTAATTAAGGGATCAGGCTGGAGACTGAATTCTAGTTATACCCTAAGCACAAAGTCAGCTTGGTGACATTAGGCCAATCACTCTCTGTCTCAGTCTAAGAAGGAGACAATGGCATTTCTGAAAAATATTGCCAAGAAAACTGCAGGGACTTGGCCTGGTAGTCGCCAGGAGTAAACACTAATTTTAAAGGTGAACAAGCACATAAACAAATATTTGGAAAACTGCTGGCATGACCTGGATGCCGCTGGACCTTATATTAATATTTTATACAGTGAAAATAAAAGGTAATTAAATATTGATAATTCATGAATATGTATGTGAAGCAATCTGAATTAAAGATAACAGTCCTCAAGAAGTCAACTAGATTCCTCAGGACATAAGTGAATTAACATCATGGTGATTTACTGTGCCTGCAGGGTTAAAAAAGGAAGATCTGAGATTTCTAATGCATCAGCTCTTGGTATGCCATTAGGGACTACCGTGTATGATCAAGGACCAAGAGTAAGTTTGCAGCATCATGTAAGGAAAGACACAGAAGAAACAACAAGGAACAATTACTGGGGCAGCATTTTCTACTGCAATGTCTGTCGAGAGTATGGAAGCAGACAGTAGCAATAACCACTTTACCACAGAAAATATGTTTGAAAGTACAGGTAATCCTTGTTTAGTGACCACAATTGGGATGACAACCTGGTTGTTAAGCAAAGAGGTTGCTAAGTGAAATCATGATTGTGCTTATAATCTTACTTTAGACCTACGGACCGATCAAGGTCATAACTGTGATTAAAGTTATGTTTATCAGTTGCTAAAGAGACAGTTGCTAAATGAGGACTGTCTCTACGGAGAAAAAAAATTAAAAGCTTATCTATGAATATTTAAATTTTTTGTAATTGCTGGTCCAGTGAAAGTAGCCACGAATAAAGCAAAAGCTATGAAACTTTTTGGACTTTTCCCACTTTAACCTACACACAGTGCAAACATGCTCAGGCAACATTCTTCTGCTGTGTCCTCACAATGTAGCCTTCTCTCTCACATACCCAACTTATGAATCTATTAGGTATGTTGCCCATTGCCCTGGAGAAAAGTCTTGTGACCGGGAACGAACAGAAGCAGGATCAAAGTGCTGTGCAGACAGCACATGTCAGGCCAGTTGTTTTCTGCTGATTCAGCCTTGGAGGAAAGATGGCACTATTCCATTAATTGCAGTAGCTTTGCCACTTAACTCCTCTTAGGTCAAGTTGTCTATTTCTAGTTCCTGGAGACTGGATGGATGAACTTCCCCAACTTCATCAGTACCCATATTTTATTGAATCAACTTTGTTCTGAGTTCCCAGGGCACCCTAAACCCAATTCACCAGAAGTTGCCTCCAACATCCTTCCCTGACTGGCTTTGGGAGTTCACAAGGTCTGAGAACACAGTCACAGAAAGACACAGAAAAGCAGAATAGGTTCAAAATCCTGGTTCGGCAGAGTTTCTTATGAATGGCCGACAACTCCAGACTTCCCTTGTTGGAGTGTAACAACTTAGGAGAACAAGCCCGTCAGGACAAGATTCAAGCAGTCCATCTGCATTTAAAAGATGCAGGCCACTCTTTTGAAGACAGAACGGTCCACATTTAGGACAGAGAGGGCAGCTGGTTTGACAGGGGGAGAGGCCAAAGAGGACATCTATGTCAAAATTGTACAGCCCTCTCTCAACAGAGGGAGGAGGGATACATCACCTATCTCAAGTCTGCAACACAGTCCTTTCAACAGGTCCAAGAAGGAATCCACACTCATTTGCACTGTGACCCTGAGGGGTCCAACATTAAAAGTGACCTCAACGCCTCTCTAAAAAGAATGCAAATCAGAGATGACATTTAGCAGGTTCTGCCCAGTTCTGGAAAACCGGTAGCTAGTTCGGAGAACCGGTAAATACCACCTCTGACTGGCCCCATCTCATCCATCCTCCGCCTCCCCAGTCCCAGCTGTTTGGGAGGGAAGGGGGATTTTGCAGTATCCTTCCCCCTGCCATGCCCACCAGCCTACCAAGCCACGCCGTAAAAAAAATTGAATCCCACCACTGATGCAAATGATCAGTTGTCTGAAAGGAATATAAATCCTTCCATTCCACAACAACCAGCCAGACCTGAAGCAGCTTCTTGCATGAGAAGGGAAACGCCTTCAAAGAAAACCCAGAAAGTCGGGTTACTTCTTGGGGGGGGGGCACCTTTGGCACAAGCGGGGAGCGTCCCGCTCTCAAAAACGGTTGCCGCGAAAAGCTCTCTCTGCAGCATAGAATGAATCCTGCCTGCTGTGTGCCAAAAATGCAGCTTCTGAGGAACTGAAGCACGCGCCGCTTTTGCCGGTTCGCGGCGCGCTGGCGCTCCAATTCCAAGTTCGTGTGTCGCCACCTGGTATCCTCCCCGAAGGCCACGCACATTCTCCCCTCGGGTTCTATGTTTCTTGCCTTTCACCCTCGGCTCCAGCGAGGCCCCGAAGAGTCCTCAGAAGGACCTCATTTCTACTCCGGTGCCGGGCTCACGACGCCTAGTCACTGAGCGTGTGTGCAATCCATTTGCTTCCTCCCTTAGGTACGCTCCGTACCCAACCTTCCCAGTGTCCCAAAGATGCTTTTTGAAGAGGCAAGTGGACTTTCGGGTTTTTCTTTGAAGACGTTCCGCTTCTTCAGCTTCTTGTGCGAATGAGAAGCGAAATGTCTTCAAAGAAAAAAAACCAGAAAGCCCACTTGCCTCTTGGGAAAAAAAAGCACCTTTGGGACAACCATGATCTGAAGGGCTGAGAATCTCCACAGACAAATGATCCCAATCGCATTTCCCAAACCGCGTAATGATTTTAAGAGAAAGGGTGGCAGGGCTAACAGAGGGTAGGACGCCAGCTTCCCCGGTACGGGCAAATGTGACGTTTTGGGGTTTTTTCCTTTATTCTTCTGAGCGCAAAGCAGCGGTTACAGAGAAACAGAGCTGGGCCGCCTGAGTTTCTATCGGTCCTGGGCGGCTGCGAAGAGCTCCTTCTCAACTGGGCTGCGAAAGGGAACGGAAAGAGCGGGGGAGAAAGGCAACAAATGTAAGCCGGATAGGGCTCGCCCACAGTTCACTCAACCGAGTCCTAAAACAGGGGTGTCCAAACTTGGGAACTTTAAGACTTGTGGACTTCAACTCCCAGAATTCCCCAGCCTGGCTGGGGAATTCTGGGAGTTGAAGTCCACAAGTCTTAAAGTTCCCAAGTTTGGACACCCCTGTCCTAAAACAATCCGGAAAATCTGAATAAAAAGTAACCCCACCCGGCGAATTTAGCCGGGTGTGTGTGTGTCATCTTCCCCGGCGCACAAGCCTGGGTGGTGGTGGAAGCGCTGCCTCCTACGCCCCTCAAGCGGAGACGCCTTAGGGATGGAGAGCCCCGTGCGCTGAAAGTGAAGCGCCAACTCTTTTTCGGCTGCAGAGAAAAAGACGGGAGTCAAAAGAGGGCGGGCGGGAGGGGGGGAGACGGCGAGAGCTCTGCGAGCGAGGGGGCCTGGGGGGGGGGAAGCGAAGGCGGGGGCGAGGAACTGCGCGTCCACCCGGCGGGAGGTGGGAAAGGTTTGGCGGGCGCCGCGCGCGGCTCCGCCCTCCGCCTTCCCGGCCGGGCTCCTCAGCTGAGGGGCGATGGAGCAAATCGCGCGCGGGTGGCAGCATGACTTTCACCCGTCTCTTTCTGGCCGCGGCTCTTCTGCTTCTCGGGCCGCTTCCCGAAGCCGGCAGCTCCGCGCCCAGCCGCTTCGCTTCTCCTTCCTCTCGGGGTCGGAGCCCGGCGCCGCCGCCGCCGCGCTCCGCGCCGTTCCACCCTCACCAGCCGGCCGGCGGGGGCGCCTGCCCGAGAAACGGCGGGCGCTTCGTCAACGCGACGGAGTTGGGCGCGGGATGTTTGCCGTGGGCGGAGGTGCCCACCTTCCTGGACCGGACGCCGCAGGGCAAAGGGCTGCGCGGGCAGCGCAACTTTTGCAGAAACCCGGACGGCAGGAACCGGCCCTGGTGCTTCTACCGAAACACCCGCGGCAGGGTGGACTGGGGCTACTGTGACTGCAGACAAGGTGAGGCGGGATCTCCGCGCCTGCTGTCATTTCTTGCCGGGATCGCACGGGTGTTCGCGCGCCCGTGTGAATTGCCCTTGGCCACACGTGTCCGGGCGCCGAAGGGACTCTCAGGCGAAGCGATATTTCACACGCTCCCCCCACCCCCACTACTTTGTCCCTGATATATTTTACCAAAAGTATCTTATTCGACCCCGTGTGGCGTCATCCATGCCTATCGGGTTAGCGCGTCTAAAGTTAACGCTTGCCATTAATTCTGCAGACTTTATAAAACAAAAAAAAAGTTAGCAATAAAGGAAGCAAGAGAACTCAAGCAGACGCAAACTTACCCGTTAAACGAGGACAGCCTCAGGTGTGCGTGACTGTTTTAAAGCCCCAGTCTGATCAGTGAGATGAAAACAGAAGTTTGCTGCAATAGTCCATAGGAATGTCCTCCTTTTCATCTGTAAAACGTTGCAGGATTATGAGTTTTATCAGGAGCAGAATTATGCTTGCTTGCCCTCTTAATAGTTGCCTATGTCGGCATTGCTGAACTCTTGGGTTAGAATAATTTAAACTGCAAGGAAAGATAAGACAGCAATTCCTTCACTGTATTTTTTTTGCTTATTTCCTGTATGTGTTTGAATGTGATACTGTTTAATCTCGCTGGCTGTCATGTGTATGTTGGCTAATGAGCGGATATAAAGATACAAAGCTCTGTTCATAGATTCTGAAGTGTCCTTTGTGCTAATGAATTATGTACATCAGGGATGGAGAAACTGTGGCCTGCCTAATAATGTTTAACTATAACCCACAGTTTTCTCAGACGGATTGGCATTACTGAGAGATATCTGGAATTTGCTTTATCAGTATCTGTAGAATTGGCCTCTGATTTGCAATACTTGACTGTCGCAGGCAGTGCTTGCTTGTGATACATTCTGCTATCATGTATTTTGGTAAAGTATGAGTAACATTTTTGTCCATTTCATATGTCAGTGGTTCACTATTTTATAGTTCAATGCCACTTGCATGTGTGCACATTTGTGAATTTGCGTTTAAAGTTTGTGTATATAAGTTTCAATGGAACATTTCAAATTTAAGTATTCACTGAATAAGGCTAGACAGTTTAGTTATTTGGATACACATACAAATTTCCTCTCTGTATCAAGTAACTCTCTGTCCAGGGAATGATTAGAATCAGCCTTGATTTCCTTCAGAAAGGCTTCTAGATCTTGAACTTTTACAACATGCCACAAGATGCAGACTAGAGAATAGAGAACTGTTTGATTCCAGCATAGTGGAAGAAGATACACTCTGGTAGTGTGACCAACACCTCTCCTCCAGGTTGGTTCAGTTACATTCAATCACTAGAATTGCGGGACAGATTTTTAAAAAGTATTTAATTACCTAGGTCAAGAGTATATATCATGTTTGTATCCAATTCTTCCAAAGATTATGTGATGCAATGTAGATATGTTTAAATTTTCACAGCTTGAAGATGGGATGAACATTAGCCATTCCACATAGACACAACCATATTTTTTAAACTACAAAGCCTGGGATGGGGTAAAAATAATTTTGGAGAACCCCAAAATCTTTCTTCCTTTGGCCAGCAGGTTTGTTAGATCCTTTCTGCTCAAGATCAAGAGGTCTAGTTGTGTCTTTTGCCACACTATAGATTTGCCTCCTAGGTCCTAATCAGCACTTTGTTGATTAAAAAACCCATTCCAGATTGAGACTTTTATATGAGATTCCACGCATCACGAAATGTCTGAGAGATATAAGTGACTATTTGCTTACTCCCCTATCTTCTTGGCAGCATCTGGTTTCATTTGGTCTTGCAACAGCACCAACATATCCTGAAATTATTGCTTGTTGAGGCTTGTTTATTTATTACTTCTGGTACAATAAGATACCAGAGGGAGGATGAGTGAGCAGGAGGGACAACAGTGACTTGATTTTAGTTATTATGGTCAGCTGGTGATCTGTTGCCATATAAAGCCAGTTCTTTAAGAATTTAGAGTTCAACACAATGGTTTAGGTTTAGGTTTATTGGACTTATATGCCGCCCTTCTCCCAAAGGACTCAGGGCGGCGTACAACATAAAAACACATATTACAAAAGTTAAAAGAAGGATTAAATAGAATATCCAAAAAACCTAATAGACATTTACAATGAGATTTAAAAATTAAATTAAAATTAACAATTAAAATTAATAATTTATTTTATTCAGGCCATGAAATGAATGGTCATTTTATTCTTTACAAGGTTGAAGAAAAGTGTGTCTCCATATGCATTTTGATGTAAACCTGTAAGTCCCTTGTACATCATAAGTAAATGCTAAGGTTATTGGTCTCATATCACTTATCTCTGATATTTTACAAACACATTTCCAATAAAAGAGAATATATGTAGCTCAGTGTTAAACAGTCCTTGGTGCTTTCTGAGCTTCTTGTTTGCTTGCAGACCTATCCAATTGGGTAACATTATCAGTGCTAATTAGCATGGAGTTTACTCTCTGTTTATACATAGTAGCTTGCCTTGCCAGTTTTGGTAGGGATGTGGTTTTCTCCTTGGTAGTGGTAGTGATATGTGAACACTATGAAGATGCCCTTTAAAATAAGGGTATAATTGAAATGTATAATGCTTGGAGATTTCCTTGTTTTAGAAGAAATGAATGTGTAGTAATTCTGATGTTTTCATTCTGGAGGGAATCAATAGCTGTGTCATAAATAAACACCAGTGGTTTCATCATACTTAGAAAATATCAGAACTGGCTGCAAGTTTCTTGTTGTACATCTTCTCTTTCCTACACATAAGTATCTCATCTTGCCTCATCCAGAACACTTGGCACTTAAGTGTTAACAGAATAAATCTCATTTACGTTAGTCTGAATTCCCCTTCCAGCTTTCAGTGGAAAGTGTAATAAGAGCTTCTCCAAAAGGTAACAGAAGGCATCAGATGCTTCTATTTGGGATTGATCCAAAGGAGCTCTTATTGCAAGGCTGAATATATACATACTGCATGAATTGCCTCTTAATCACTTCAAGTTTCAGTTTGGGTGAAGTCCAAAGAAAGACACATGCAAATCAGGTGTATAGAAACATGGTTACTTGAAGTAACTTATGTAGGAATTTCTTTCCACAAACACAGCTCCTTATTCCAATATTCTGTTGAAACGAAACTGAAGTAGAAGTCATTTCTTTCCTAAGCTACTTCAGTTTCCTCCCGTCCATTTTGTTCATCATCATTTTGTTTTTCATGTTTTCCCCCCCATTTTGTGTGAATATTAACCAGATAAGTAAAATTCTTGTCCTCTTTTGCATCAGCACTATCAAAGTATTTTTTTTTCAAACATAACTGCTACTTGGTGAGCATGCATTTATATAGTACACTATTTTTTTTGGCTTCTAATGCATAATATAATTAAGGAATATGCGTTCACATATTCATAGAGTTGACATGCGTTCCATAATCAGTGCTCACAGAATGAACATAATGCTGCAAGTGGCAACATAGCAGTAGAAATGTGGGAGATAGCTTTGCAGTTTCATTTTGAAACTGGTAACTTCAATTATTTAAAACTATATTGTCATTCATAGCTACGTATCATGTAAGTAACAATAATAACAATGTTCAAATATTGCCTTCCATGTGGCATTTATTTCTAGGCTATGTATTTGCCAGAGAACATTCTATTTTCTACTTTTTTTTCCAATCCACACAATCCAATGAGGTAGGCTGGGCTGAGCAACATCACTCAGTGAGCTTCTATGATTAAGAACCTAGATTTTCTTGTTATCCTCTCTCCTCTGCAGACTTTTTTTTTTTTGGCCTTTGGAAAACATAAACTATACATTTGAAATTATTCTCACAGACAAAAGAGATGTTTCTCTCTTAGACATGATCACTAGTGAGTTCAAAGAAATGGCAGCTTCTGGGAAATAAACCGTAGAAGCAGTCTGCAAAAATTTGAATATTTTGAAAGAAAATATCAACGTGAAAATAGGAATGAGTGGATCAAAGTGCCAGTGTTAAATGGTTAAATGGTACAGGTGATACTGTGAATATAAATAAATAGTAAATATAGAGTTTCGATCAGTTTGATAAGTATTTCACTGAGTAATTTCATTGCTCCTTCTGAAATCTGTTTATAAATCATGTCAATGTATTACATGTAGATTATTTACTTTGAAATGGTTGTACCCATAGAAATATGCTTTGCACTATTTATATTAGGTGCAATTCCTTTAAAGAATGGAAGGCAAGCATAAATTGCTGCAGGCAGGGCTGTGAATGTACCATTCTGTATCTTGTGTAAGGAACATGTAGCTGTCCTAGCTAAAAGTCATTTTGTGTGTAAGAAATTGCAGTCAAGGCAAAATTCATGCTTTTCATGCATCGAAGTACCTTTTCCTCTTCATGTCCAGTGCACAGTTGTAAAATTGAGTATATTTTAAAACTCATTTTGCCACAACTATACATTTGAAAAAGGTAAAATGGAGCTGAAAACCAACTGAAAAATAATTTTGATAAGGATTGTTTTATTCATCTATCTTTCATTATGGCATCAAGGGATGATATCATCTGCAAATTATCTGTTGTGAATAGAATGTGCAATTGCATATGGTAGACTTACATTCTTTAGATAAGTCAGGAAAGGGATGTAGTAAAAAGTATTCTGAAATTTCTTGTTTGCATAGTTAGGAGCTTGTTAAATCAGTTTAGTCTAATGACCTAAAATAATCTCTAAATCTTCATTGTACAAGCAAGGCCTAAGGGCTGGAATAAAGTAGTCTGGAATTCTTTGCATTGCAACTTTATCATATTGTTATATTTCTTCAAATTCCAAAAGTCAGCATGACTTTTTAAAAAAATGTATCAGATCTCACCAGTACTGGCCAACACAACCAGCATTAATGTTGAAAATAGTTGTCTAGTAATATCTGAAGGGCTACATCTTGCCTGTATTTTATATAAAGGAAATACAACATTGGTCCATCTTTGAATTATAGGAAAATGCTGCTTCTAGAAACACCTTCTACTTCTAATTAGTATATTATGAGCAAAACAGAGCTAAAAGTTAAAAGTGGCCATAGATTGATGGATGTAGGTCTTGAAACAAAAAAGTTCTGGCTACCAATCAGAAAAGAAACAAAGCTAATGAAATGGACTAGCTATGAGATACTTGATGTTTTAGGCATAAAAAATAATTCTATCGGTGTTCAATTATGACAATATCATGGCCCAAGGTTAGGAAGGTCTTAATGAAAACCGTAACTCACATAAACTGTCGACGTCCCATTTCAGATCTCACACTCTCACACACAGCTACTAGGTGAGGAAAACAATTTAATCAAGGCTGAGCAAATAATAGACAAGGGAAGAAATGTAAAGTTTCTTGGAAAGAAAGCTTGCCTGGGTGGTTTTGCTGTCAACAGAAACCCACGGAAAAATAGTCAAAATCCATGCCAAAATTCAGAGAGATAACTCAGGTTTCTTAGCCAATCCAAGGTCAGAGTTTCATGAGCGTGATTCATGGAAATAACACACCAGAGCAAGAAATCAGAAAATCCAATTGAGGAACATGAGTCGGGGCTGACTCTTAAATCAGGCTACCATCAGCTGTAGATTTACTTCCTTGCTTGGCAAGGAGCAGCACCAAGCACCTTTGCTGTGCTCTGCACTGTATTTGCAGGAGAGCTTAATCTGACTAGTTCAAGTGTTCTAATAAGTGCCTTTGTTTGATCAGCCAGTTTGACTGCTGGCTTTGTGTCTGACATTTCATTTGTTCATTTGGAGCAGCTTCTTCAGAGTCATAGTCTGAGTCCGGGGCCTTGACATTAGCCAATTATATGTGTCCAGTTTGCAGCTATCTTAAAGAGAGAAGGCTAAATGTCATCAGCCTTTTTCTCAGTTCACTCTGATAATTGTTAACACTGATAAATGATATATAAAGCTAAATCTTCTAAAGAAGAGGTATTCATGTTTTATCTGCCATGCAATATTCTGAAAAATAATAGCTCTGCCCATTCAAAATGAGACTGGTGGGGAAAAACATGCCTATGCTGGACAAAATCTTGACAAGAAAAGCATATTTAAAAACATAAAAATGTTAATTTAGAAACTATCCCAGACTGAAATATTAAGAACTTCTTATTTGAATGTACTGTAATTTGCAGCTTTCCATATTTGACAATTGTTTATTCAGTAATATAAATCTTCCATTGTTTTAAGTACTTGTTTGCTTCATTCCAAGTATTTATAAATTCCATAAATTCACATGGTCTGAGTAAAGTGGTGATTGTTTGGGGTCAGACATGAATAAATACATTGTTTTGCTAGTATCTCTGTTACGAAAAATTTTGAGTCACTGAAAAGGTTTTGTAGACTGTTTGTTTTCTAATTCTTTGAAATCTAATGGAAACAAATGAGAGGCAAAGTAATCATACAGAGTCAGACTTTTAAAATGTTTATAAGAAAGGAATAGTTTTATGAATTTGGTATTCCTTTGCCTGTATGCCTTAATCACAACAATTACTAGACAGGGACTTGGGAGAAATGCCATCAAGGATAAATCTGTTACTACTTGAAATCCCTAAGCCAGTGATGGCTAACCTTTTGGTTGTTGTGTGCTGAAAGCGCACAATCCGTGTTCCCATGCACATAATGCAGTGCATGTGCGACACCTCCCTACGCGCCCCACCCTCTGTGCATGTGCGCATGACCCTCTGCACTTCTCCCTCTCTCCCCTCCCCCCCACATGCACGCATTACCCCCATGGCCTGTTTTGAGCCTAGCAGGCTCCCTATAGCCTCCTAGGACCAAAAACACAGCGTGGGGGCCCCCACACACTCCTGTGGCCCGTTTTGAAGCCTCCTGGGATCAAAAACTCCCTCATGCCACTGTGCATGCATGCGTGACCTATACACATGCTTGCATGTTTCCCGCATGTGTCCTGCTCATGCATGGCAGAGACCCAAAAATCAGCTGGCCGGCAGGAGGCATAGGCGTATGCATATGCATGGTGGAGCTGAGTTGAGGCAACGGCTTGGGTGCCCGCAGAGAAGGCTCCATGTGCCATCTGTGCCATAGGTTTGCCATCACAGCCCTAGGCTATACAGTCTTCTGAACTTCAGCCTAGCTACTAGAAGCCATAAAGTAGCTATATTATAAACAATGCATTTTCTGCACTAAGGCTATATTTCAATAGTGGTTAACCTAATTTATGGAAAAACTATATAATATTTTTATTCCATAAGACATTTAATAATTTTATTAAGTATTGTCTATTATAATTTTGTTATGCTGTTTTATGTGTAAGTGACTGTAATGAATGTTTTGAGCTTTTAGGAAGTAATTGCATTCAGTAGAAATGATAATGTGCCTGTCAGATGTTTGTAATCTTAGAACTATCCTTGACAGTTTCAGCTATTTCCTGCAGCTGACTTTACCTTTCTAAAAGGTTCTGCTAAATGAACAAAAAATAGAAATTGACATGTAATAATGAAAAATACCAGTCTTTACCATCATCTGTATTTTAGAATGCTTCTGGAATTTTTGCTCTGTGCTATATTCTTGTGATATATTCTTGGGAATATATCCATCTGCTCAAAAGAATGAAAGAAATAAGAGGGAATTTTGAGTCTAGAGGGGTAATTGGAGTGTCTTCAGTTTGCTTTCTCATAAATTGGTATTATTTGATTGACCTACTCATTTTGGCATCCACTTGTGGAATAGGCAAGTTTCATAATAATAGCAATATTTTTGGTAGTGCCTACAACAATGATATGGTACTAATTTTGTTACTGCTCCCCAAATTTGGAAAAAAATTCTGTCCATAGTGAACGCATTAATTCCAGTTGTATTAAAATATTTCTTTTGGATAGATTGATTATAAAACATACCTTAAGTGATTGTATCATTCCAATACCCTGACAAGGAAATGATATAAGTGCTTTTTTGAAATGGACTAGAACACATGTGTCAAACTTGATCATGCCACATCATGTAACTTATTGCAATATTTTTTTTGCCTTTGTAGAGCAGGGGGGGAAGGGGCGTGGCCTGTGCGTGACTCATCCAGCCCATGGGCCGCCACTTTGACACTCCTGGACTAGAAGAAGCTTGATGAACTTAACTGATTGACCTTTGATGCTCAAGGAGTTCTAATGACAAACTACTGGACCAGAAAAAGAACCTAGTTTGACCATATCAAAAAATGACAAAAACCATTCTAGGGCAAGGGAATAGCTTATATTGTTTATATACATGCTTCTTCCAGATCACTC
Source organism: Natrix helvetica (assembly GCF_964273705.1). NCBI lineage: Eukaryota > Metazoa > Chordata > Lepidosauria > Squamata > Natricidae > Natrix > Natrix helvetica. The sequence goes on from NC_138558.1 coordinate 40,235,782, forward strand.
CCAAAATTAATGCCACACAGAAGCTATTACTTTCTAATGGAAAATGTGGCATACTTTTTTCTTCATAGTTTTTAATATAGTAATTAAATATAACATATAAATATAATTACGATTATATAATCTCTGAAATAAATTTATCTTTTTTGACAAAAATAAACAGGATCAGTAAGACTTAAAGGTGGCAGAAATGAGTTTGAAGGAACAGTTGAAATATATCTAAATGGAATATGGGGAGCAATCTGCAGTGACCACTGGGATAATACTGATGCTTCAGTGATATGTCAACAACTTGAACTTGGGTAAGTAAATTAATGTTGACTAAATAACATTATTCTTGGAAGTTTTTCATGTCATTTGTAAATACAGTGGCAGTTACTTCTAAATTTCTCATCTGTTACAGTGCCTGAAATACAGCTTGCATGATTATTTTATATAAATGGATTAATGGATAACTGGATTATTTCTTTTCTAGAATGCTAGTGATTAATATTACATTGATTACTTTAAATTCATTAAAAATAATCATTACCGTACTTCTAACAAAATAATATGCTACATATGATCATTAAAAAGAAAGGTTAAAACGGATTCAGTATTTTTTCAGAAACAGAATGTTAATTTGAACATTCCTTTTTTTAAAAGTTAGGGTTAGCCTGTGCAGTTCTACTAAAGATAATGAGTATGATTGCAAGGTTGCTTATAGTTTTTAATCTTCTTTTCTTTTTATCTGGTAAGGGGGATAAACTGCTTAACATTTAATCCTGAAGATTTATATATGTGTCATAAACTTTGCTTCTTGGAAAGGGAATATTTATCTAGATGAAAGGAGACAATTAACATTATATATAGTTTCCCCACCAGGCCCCCACATCATTAGGCCCTTTTGAAAAGATAGGAGGGTTGGGTCCAACCTCACATTGGGGGGCATGATGTTCCAGACAGCAGGTGCAACAGCAGTGAAGGCCCTCCTCCTGGACCCACCATCCAGGGTAATCAGGCTGACAGGACCCGCAGCACACCTCCTCTGTTGGCACATGTGGCACAGGCCAATCCCAGTAGCCTCGACCCATGCCATTAAGGACCTTAAAGTTGATCACTAACACCTTGAATTGCACCTGGAAGTAGACTGGTAACCAATCAGCTCGCAGAGCAGTGGGTTAGAGGGCCCTTCTTGGGGGCCCCAAAACTACCCACACTGCCGCACTCTGCACCAGCTGTAGCTTCCAAATGTTCTTTAAGGGTAGCCTTACAATAGTCCAGCCTTGAGATGACTTGGGACTAAATGACTGAATGCAAGGAATTCTGCATTTTGCATTTTGATGAAACAAATGCTTGAATTATCTTCAGTTACTTGTAAATATCCTTCCTTTTTTCTGGATCTTCTTGCTGGCACATTTCTTTTTCATTCTATCTACATTGCATTTCGTTTAACATAGATTATACTTAAAGCAAAAATATTGAAATGCTTATCTGGATCTTAGGGATTAGGGAAAAGGTGCAGTCTTGCATGCACGGCTAATTTCCCACATGGTCAAATTTCTATACAATAGCATGAATCCTGTACAAATTAATCTTCAACAGAATATAATAGCCTTTTTTGATCCACATATATGAAGTTAAATATGTTGTTCTATATGAAGCACAGCAATATATACTTGCCATTTTCTGCGTGAATATGATTCCCATGTAAGAATTTTGTAATTTAGTAAATAGACATGGCTGTTCATATTCAGATACCATTTTAATTCATGTTACTAGTCAGATATAAAATAAGGCAAAATAGTATAAACACTATAATTACTAAATTTCTATAATTTATATAACTAAAATTATAGTTCTATAATTTTCCTTTATGATCTTGAGTGGCAGATTGTGTCTTTTAGAGCTAAACTGGTTATCTCTAGAATAACGCTAATTCTTGCCTTATCTGCATAGAGAATGCCTGTTTCAAACAAGAAGTCCAGTGCTTTGAGAACAAGAAAACTTAAGATACTATAAATCTTTGAAGTGAAACAGAACAAAAAAAATCTTGCAGGGGATATTAAACAAAATCTGTTCAGACTTCTTAAGGGCTGTTATTTAAAAGGGATAGGTCAATACTTGCCAAGCTCAGCCTAGATCCAATCTCTATGAAGACACTTCCTGTTACTGAAATTTAGCTACTATCATCCTAAACTTTAACAGTTTTGTTACAACATCTTGTTAGTTTAACGTACAAATGTTTTAAAGCCTTCCTAAATTATGTAGCAAATCTATTATGTGTTGCTCAATTTATTTTTTATATTTATTTATTTAGGCATCATTTTAAATAATTCTACAATTTAAAATTTTAGTCAATTACTTAACATTAAAAGCTGAATTAATTTATAGCATAAAAATATAAACATTGTTATACTAGTGTTATAGATGCTTATCAAAAAGTAAGTTTTGAAAAGTATACAATTGCTGGATGTAATAGGCAGATGCTTGTATGTATAGTATGTTATGAGGATATGTACACTGCTCTTGTATAATTCTCTAAAGCAATTAGTTGTAGATTTTCACTGGGTCTATCCACCTTGCTTATGGTGATATCTCTTTTCTCCCATCTTTCCCTGCGTTAGACTCTTCTCCAGAGAGCTAGGTCTTCACATAATGTGTCTAAAGTAGGATACCTTTAGTCTAATCATTTGTACCTTGAGCGAGAATTCTGGATTTGTTTGTTCAATAATACATTTAATTGTCTTCTCAGCTGTTAATGGTATTCACAAAGGGCAACTACATTGTTTTCAGAATTTCACCAAACAGTAATTTCTTTAGTGAGCTTTGGAGCTCCCTAAAGAAATTACTGTTTGGTGAAATTCTGAAAACAATTTAGTTGCCCTTTGATCCTGTATTTTGGTTTGTATTGATCCCATAGTTACTTGGTGTTTCTCTGATTATTTTGTGCATCAGGAAAAAAATGTCATATTTAGCATGCAATAAAATACTAACAAAGAGTCTGTAATTATCTTGGCTTTTTTCTTCATTATATTTGTTGTTCTTTCCGTAGGCAGAGAGGTATAGCAAGGCACACCCTATTTTCTGGATCAGGCCTTATTCCTGTACACTGGAGCAATGTGCATTGCCATGGCAATGAAGAAAACATCATGCTGTGTGAAAAAACTACTTGGCAAGGTCAAATGTGTCCCCAGAATATGGCAGCTGCTGTCACGTGCAGCTTTTCCCATGGTAAAAGGAAAAAAAATAATAATTTAGTCTTACACCATGCAAACAGCAGTTTCATACAAGAAGATGTGATAGAAGATTACATAGTAGAAAACTATTGATAATAAAAGGATTTAGTTAGTCTTTTTGAGTATGGTGCCCTCTAGATATGTTGGGGTAAATAATTGTGGAATTTTGGGGAATGCCACACTAAGAATGTCTACAATAAGTTAATTCTGAATGATATCATGGGCAAACACTCCATGCTAAAATGCAGTTCTGCTACAGTGATATAAACAGTGACGGGGATCAAAAAGAGAGTAGTACAAAATTCTTACCTTCTCTGTAAATTGCATTCCAAGAGCAATGAATTGAGAATTACCATCTCTTGCCTCATATCTTTTTTCACTCTTTATTAAAAAAAATTATCTGCTATCTGAAATTTCTCCTTCACACTGGTTTTGAAGATTTCCCATTGGATTTATGCAACAGGTTAAGGAATAAGAAAATTTTCTTTGGGAGTGCTCTTGTTTTTGAAATTCAAGGCAGGCTTCCTCTCCCAGTAATTTTTAGCTTCAGTATTCAGTTTGATTTTTGAGTGTCCATTCTATTAAAAAATAATGGGCTTTATGTTTTGTGTGGTATTTGCTTTTAATGTTTTCCCCATCTGGCGAATTTTGAACTTTATTGTTATTGTTAATGAAAAATGTTACTATTGTGCAGAAGTTGGTGCTTTTCACTTTCTGTCCATCAACATATTTGATTGCCTGCATTCCTTCCTCACATTTTTATCATGACATTTTAGGGGGAAAATGTCTCACTAGGTGACATTGCTTAGGTACAGTGATTCAGTATAGATCACAATGAGCTTCCTAATTATCCATGGATTTGAGAAAAAACAAATTGTGATTACTACCGGTTTTTCTTTTTTGATATATAAAGGAAAGAGGTTCAAATCAGAATTCTATGGGATCTCTTAGAAACAAAACCTAGAACTTACAAAGAAGTAGGATTTCCCAAAGAATTCTGAATTTACACACTATTATTCAATAGAAGGTGGAATTCTTGTGAAGCTGATTAAAGTATGAGATCATGTTTCCCTGAGCAGCTGCTAGAAAGGCATGCCTATCATTTGAGAATGATGCCTTGATAGTCAAGGCATGTAATACGGTATGTATGTATATATATTTGCGTAAGCCAAAAATACTTGCATGGTGTGGTAATTTGTCACCTTTTGCAAAAGTGCATGCCAGGCTTCTTCCTAGCTCCAAAATGGAGCATGTTTTGTCTACTAGTAGTTGATTGTTAATATTTAAAATATCCAATTGGGTTTTTCATTACTCTCATGCTTAAATCATATTTTTATACAGACATTGCACAGAGATTAGAAATGTTATGGCTTTGCTTGTATTCCTTTCCTTTTTAATAAAATAATGCTACAAAGGCTCTTTTTTTTTAAAGCTCCTTTTATGTGTATGTAGAACTGGAAAAACATATTTCAAAAAGGCTCCATTGTTCTTTTTTAAGAGGGCTCCTTTAATAGAGTGGAATTAAAAGGTCACTTGAGGAGGGCTAGAGTGAAAGATACATAGAGCCCTGTAGACAAGTTTATTGAGTTGTTTTTTCCAACTGGTTAGCTATCTTAAAATCTTGCTTATTCTCAGATGTAGCTAGCAATGAATTCCATCATATTAAAACATGATCCCATTAGAGATTAGTGCTGCTTGCATGCGAGGAGGGGGAATTGCATGAAAATTGTTTGGTACATGGCAGTATTACTAATGCCTAAATTACAATGTATATATATTAATCCAACCTTTTCCTCTCAATTTATTGGGCTTGTCATTGACTATGGCAACTGAGAACACTATATGTTTTAGTCCCAACCCATTTGCATTCTAATTCCTGGCTAGCATTGAACACAGCTAGGTAAGTTTGTCTGGGCAAGAGAATTTTATTTAAGATGTGGTCAGTAGGGGCCAGGAACTAGGATCATTGCAGTAATAGCAATAGCAATAGTACTTAGACTTACATACTGCCCCAAAATGCTTTACAAAACTCTCTGGGCAGTTTACAATGTCAGGGTATTCCAACCAACAATCTGACTCTTCATTTTATCGACCTAAAATACTGCACCACTCACCACTAGAGCTCCCTAATCTAATAGTTATTAGAATGAGAAAAACAACAAATTAATTGGTTAATTAATTAATAACTCTTTTTTTTCTAGTCTGTTCCATGATTTGGTAATGCAAACTGATTTTTCTCTTCCTATTTTTATTTTTAGCCTCTGATTTTATTCCAATCCGGCTGGTGGATGGGAGGAGCACTTATGAAGGAAGAGTTGAAGTCTACCATGCTGGCCAATGGGGAACTATCTGTGATGACCAGTGGGATGATGCTGATGCTGAGGTAGTCTGCAGGCAGCTTGGCTTTGGGTTAGTTTGTACTAGATATGTTATTTTCATTCAAAAAACTAAAAGCACTCAAAATGTTTAAGAAACTTCAAAATGCTTGTTGTCCTTCATATAGCTAATCAGTTTTGAAATCCAATAGCATTATTTTTAAAAATAAACTTCCTGAAAATTTTGGAGGATTGGTTCTCATTCTTCCATATCTTAACTCTCATCAGTCACTTTGTTAAATAATCTGTTTTCCCAAAAATAAAACAAAAGGTGTTTTTTTTTCTTTAGAAGGATGCATATATCTTTTCAGACATTTTGTTATAGTATTTGTTAGTTACAGTATGTTTAAAGTTATAAAAAGGGCAGTAATATTGATGACACTATTTTAAATTAAAGCTAATTACAGCTCAAGTGTTATTTGGCACTTTGAGAATAGTTTTCCATGTTCCCAATCCAATAACTATTCAAATAATGATAGAGAAAATTGACTATTGTAAAATTCTCTGCCCCAAGATAATGGCTTTGCACTTCCTCTTTGTCCCTTTCTCTTTCTATTGTGGATTTTCTGCCTAATTTCAGGAGGAAAGTCAAACTCACTTTATCTACTTCTGTTTACTTGGTACATATACCACAGCTTCAGAAACACAGTTTTAGAAATGGGTCAGTGATTTGGGAAACGCTTAAGTAAAAAAGGACTTTATATGTCATAATATGCTCAAATGGGAACCATTTTATTGTTTATTATTGAATATAGCAGAATACAACCATTTGGTTAATTGATGGTTTTTAAGCAGTTATTCGACTATGAACATTATCTTTGTTACGTAAGTATCTGTTAGATATTAACATATATCGGAGGAAGTCTCCTCTCTGGTCCGCTGCTACAGCGGGAAACAGGTATCGCTCTGATTGGTCGAGAGGCGTACCCGAGTACTATAAAAGGGGAACCCTCCGGCCACAGAGCAAGCTGGATCACTACTACTACTAATAAAGAGCTGTTAAGTCACTTCGTGTCCGCAGTCTGTTCTCTCGTTGCCCAGATCTAACAGTATCCATACGTGTCCATAAGTCATCCTTCTCCAAGTGGTGCTCTCCAAATTTATGAGATCATTGCTTTAAAAAATCCAGGCTAGTTATATTCTCAGTAGATCTGGAGGCATTCGATTTAGAACCAGGGGAATTCAGAAGCTGCTTGTGCCTTTTATTCGTCCCAAAAGAAGCTGAGCCTGAATTTACTGCAAGCTAATTTTCACAAAGAGGAAGAACAAACCAAAAACAAAAGATCCCCACCCCCCAACTCAACCCAATATAAACACAGATAAAAAATCCTGCACAACGTCCAGATCTTTCATCCTATCAACAGAGGGTCCTGAATAAAAATGTAGATTTACCTCTCTCTGTCAGTGTCTCTGCCTGCTTCCCTGCCTGCCTCCCTCTCTTCCCCCCACCCTCTCTCTCACACACACAGTCACACCTCTGCCAGAAGCTGTACTATAAAGAAAGAGGTTCAAAAGATTGAATAACTCCCAATTCAAATGAATTACTTATAAAATAAGATACAGAATTTATAAAATTAATGTTCTTTGTTTACTGTGCTGGTCATTGACCAAATAAAAATTACTTGACAAAAACATTCCTACCCCAATGTACAAATCATCATTCTCATTTAGATAAACTGCGTGACACACTGTGGTGGAAAAGGCCCTCCCCCCTAAATCTGAAGAAGATCCAAATTATTATTTCATAGCATGTCACAGTGAGTCACTTGGTTCTTGCACTCAGACAAGTCAGAGCAAGAGCTCCAAGGTCACATAGTTCCCATATAGGATGTTCATCATAGACAGCTTGAATATGGCATGTCCATTAGCAAAAAGTCCCAAATACAGCCAAAATTGCTTTACACTGATAAAGAAGCAAGATCATCACAAAGGGAGATGGAAGTTTCCCTTCACAATGTGAAATCACTACTAGAAAGGAAACACAGAAGGCTTGAGCCAATTGCTGCTCTAGAAGCTGACAATGGAAGAAGGGAGAGATAAAGAGGCATGGTAGAATGTATCTTTGAATCATTCCTCCTCTCAAGCCATGAACTCTTCAACCAATTAGTCACTATCAGGCACAAGCTGGTACAAGAATTCCATTCCTAAATATGCTACTAGAGCTGCACAGTAAAGACAGTAGAAACAAACACATGTGTAATGCTATACTTATATAAGTCAAATATGATTACATCATTGAAACATCCTGAGGTCTTATTTCCACACTACATACTCACATGGAAACACATGAGTATACACATTCCCCCTTTCATCTTTGCAGCAGAAACTACAAAAGGGGTGAAGAGCAACAGACAGATGATGAGGAAAAGAAAAGAGCATAGTTTTAATTATGTCTTTCAGAGAGGGTTAATCTAACTCAGCAAGATTTCAAATAAGGTTAAACTTCAAATTAATTCTAAAATTCTTTCAAGGATCTATCAGTTTGGAATCAGCCAGCACCTAAATTATGTCCATTCCTTTATTTTCAAAAGTTTCTTCTATTCTTATCAGCTAATTCAGAGGTGTCAAACTCTTGGCCTGCAGGCTGCACGCATCACATGCTGGTCACTCCCATGCCCCATTTTAGTGAAGAGGAAAAAAGTTGCAATACGTCAGGTGACAACAATGTGTCGTTGCGAGTTTGACACCCCTGTGCTAATATATGACCCATTCAGTTAACACAAATTGTTGAGGCAACAGGAAATCATCTTTTTACCAGTCAAATACTTGGGATGCTTCTAGTGGATAAAGTTACTAAGATTTATTTCATCACAAATTTTGTAAGTCCTGAAACACCTATTATTTCTTGCTAGTATACATGTTTCTTGAATGAGTTTTAGCTAGCAATCTGAATACATGGTATTCAGGTAAACGTCTGCCTTACCTCATGACCCTTGTCCCACTTGTCTAATGAAGGGTCTTGGTTTAATAAGACCTGACAACGTTATTTAGATGGTCTAATTTGAATTTGTATTTGAAATTGCAAGCCAGCAGTTGAAGAGTAAAAATACCAGTATAAAAGTAATTAACTTAAGATTTAATTAAAACAAATTGATTTATGGAAAGGCCATACCTGTAAAATAGTATTGTCTTCATACAGTATAGGAAATATTAGTGGCATTAACATCAAAATATATACAGTAAATTTGAACAGTTTTGAAAACTTCGTGACAAGCTTCAAAAAATACACTTGTGTGAAGTAGCAAAACACACTGATGGGCCTCACTAGAAAACTAGTTCTACTTTCATTGTTTCCCAAAAATGTTGATGTCAATTTTTTCTTTCTTCTGTCTGATAGTTGTGGATTCTCTGTACTAACCTCGAGTATTGGTAATAAATAGGATAAGGTTAATAGGCTGCTTAAGTTTAACTTTGCTTTAATTCTTAACATTGTTTTAGTGGAAGCTGCTTTGTAGACCTGCGAGAGGAAATATTTACATGTTAGGGAGAGAGGCTTTGAATCAGTCTTGACTTTAGTAGTGTGTTAAAAATAATTTTCCAGAAACAAGGCAAGCTGCTGTAGAAAGGAGGTTGATCCATTTATTTCCCCACAACAAGGAGGTTTGTTCTTGATGGCAGCAATTAGATGGTACATCGGTCAAGTTTTTATAGGATTTTGAGGCTTTTATAGTAAATGTGTGGAGTAGGGCTGTGTAGTCTGTGCCTTTGTGTGTGTGACTGGTGCTTCCATTTCTAGAGGAAACATTGTAATTCTTATTTCCTATACCTGTAAGTTCTCTTTTTGTTATATATATGGATTTTGTAGTTGCCCCTTAAGGGTGTAGGAAGTGTGGGCATAAATGCTTTTGTCTTTTTAATTTGGTTTGTCTTGCACGGGATCAGCTTCTTCCTATTTCAGCTCTTTGCATAATCAGCTTGTCTCAGGCTAAAACCAGTGATGAGCAATTCAGGAAGGTGGGGGGGTTCTTTTATTCTTATGGGATATCTCTTATTATTCTTTGGGAATTTATTTCTAATGAGGAATTTCCTTCTATTCTTGAGAGATCACTTCCAGAAGTGTTTTGCCAATGGCTCTTTTCAAGGGCTGAGAGAGAATAAATGGCCAGCCTCAGTCATTGGGCTGGTTTAATTTGTTAGCTAAGGCAGAACTGGTTTCTAGCCTAGTGCCTTAACACTACATCAAACTGGCTTTCTAAAATATTCAGCTAACTGGTTATAAATACATTAATTGAATGAATGAACGAACAAACAAGCATTATAAAGGAGAATCTATCTATCTATCATCTATCTATCTATCTATCTATCTATCTATCTATCTATCTATCTATCATCTATCTATCTATCTATTTATTATTTTGGTCTTTTGGAAACAGACAGACATGCAAATAATATTAAAAAGAAAACACAGATTGAAGAATGGATGCTCAGAGATTAGTTTTTAACCAAATTGATCTAGGTGTTTCATTTGCAATAATCTTCATGTGTGTGCAATCAAAATATGTATGCTATTGCTCCTTGCATTTATATTCATATCTCATGAAAACCAAAACTAAGTATTTCAAACTCTACAGTTCTGTGGATTTCAACCCAAGCTTATGTCCAAACAGAATGTCAGAGACTGGGCTATGAGCTTTTGTTAACTCAATGAAGTTTCTGAATTTCCTTTCTAAGTCTTTCTTCTTAATTTGCTGCTCAGCATGTTACTTTAAATATTGGATGAGACTGGGAGTGGCTTCAGTCTTGTGAATGGATCTCTCATAGAATCTAGGTGTGGAATGCAAGCTTAGTATAGATGCAAGCACTTGTATGGAATTCAAATATTTTTTTGATCCCAATTTAGATTGCAATTTAAATTTCAACTTAAATTTGCAGTTTCAAAAACATTCCACAAGTTGAATGGAAGTTCCATTTGCCTTAAACTCATATTATTACTCATTTTTATTTAAAAAATATGCAAAGCTGTAATGTAAAAAAAGAATGATGCTCTGACCAATAGACTCATTTTCTAAGAATTGAAATCTACCAAGAAATGAAAGATAAGAGATATAGTAGCTGGGCATGGGATGACCGAGTCCCTTCGGGGAGAGGGGGCGGTCTATAAATTTAATAAAATTCAAAATTCAAATGACGTGAGAAAGAGATACTTAGCTATGTGGATCTTCTCAGTTAATCCAGCTGCAGATTGTAAACTAAAACCTCTTGGCAATAACCTTCCTGATTGTCATAGATAGTCTTTGGTATTACTATGCAATATGCTTTCCAGGATTCACAAACAGAGAACATGAAGTCTCCGTTCAAGACTTCAAATAAAGTCTTATTTTATTTGAATTCCTAACCTCCAGGCATTTGAAATTAAGTCTCAGCAGTGTAAGCCTATAAGAGATCTTTTCATATAATTCCTTGCAGTATAATAACTCTTTTGCAAACCAATTTATTGCCTTGCCATTTTTGATCTTTTCCTCTTTTACTTACGGGGTAATGAATAAAAGGATTATCAAGAGATTAGGAACATTAAAAAATGTTGTGTTTATTATGAAGTGTGCTTGCTTAAAAGTTCAGTGATGTGAATGATATTAATGTTATGAAACATATTTTAGAAAAGTGTATAAATTAGAAATGAAAAGTATGAATGGAGAGACACTTCTAGTTTTAAATAGAATCCCTCATGTATAATAATCTCTTCCAAACCCCTCAGAAAGCTTCTTGGTAACTAGTCCAAAGAAGATAGCTAGGGCAAAAAATGGATTCAGCATTAAACATGGATTTGCATTTGACATATAATCATTTAATGTATATTCATGCTTTTGTGAATCTGAGTACATATGGAAAAGAGTTTAATCTCCCCCTTTAGTAGTTTCAGCAATGAATAGAATAGCGTGACAGAAATCCAAACCTCCAGTGGATAGCAACAAAGAATGAGTGTTTTTAATAATAATAATAATAAATTTGAATTTATTAGCCGCTCCCTTTCCAGGCAGGACTCGGGGCGGCGTACAGTGGGCATATAGAACATAGAAACATGTATACAAACACATAAACATACAAAAATACAGAGACACACATGCACGGAGGAGGTAACCAATTACAACATTTAGACAGTTAAAATCCCCATTAAAATACCCAATTGTAAAAAACCCAATGTACAATTAAAATTTAGAATTTAAAAAGACAGTCAGGAGGAGTGAGAAAAAAAATTACGGTTGAGCCAGGCCAGATAATTGAAAGAGGTGGGTCTTCAGCTGTACACGGAAGGAGCGGAGATCGGAAGTGATCCTGATGTCACGGGGGAGGTCATTCCACAGGGCTGGGCCCATCACAGAGAAGGCTCTGCTCCTGGGTGTCGCCCCCCGACACTGTTTGGTGGACGGCACCCGGAGAAGTCCCTCTCTGTGTGAACGAATTGGTCGTAGGGATGTGTGGGGCAGGATGCGATCCTGCATGTAACTAGGCCCTGTGCCATGAAGCGCTTTAAAGATCATAATCAAAACCTTGAAACGCACTCGGTAGACCACAGGAAGCCAGTGCAGCTCGCGCAGGAGAGGTGTTACCGGGGAGTATCTAGTCCTCCCCATAATCACCCGCGCGGCCGCGTTCTGGACCAACTGCAGTCTCCGAGTGCATCTCAAGGGAAGCCCCATGTAGAGAGCATTGCAGTAGTCCAGGCGAGACGTCACTAGCGCATGGGTGACTGTGCGTAGGGCATCCCGGTCCAATAAGGGGCGCAATTGGCGCATCAGGCGGACCTGATGGAACGCCCCCCTTGCCACGGCTGTTACATGGTCATCCATGGACAGCCGGGCATCTAGGAGGACGCCCAAATTGCGCACCTGTTCCATGGGGGCTAGTTGCACGCCCCCAATGGCCAGGGATGGAAGCACCTGGTTGAACCGGGAGGCCGGAAGCCACAGCCACTCTGTCTTGGAAGGGTTGAGTTTTAGTCGGTTGCCATCCATCCAGTGCTTTTTTGCTGCCTTTTGATTTTTGCAGTCCTTACTCTTGAAGCAATCCACACTCATTAGATTGTTCTTTGTATTGAAAAAATATCAATGGTATAAATAGCACTTTAGGAGAACAATTATAACTGACAAAAAAGAAAGGATTATATTTTACTTTCTACTTGATATTCTCCTGATGATTATGAACCCCCATCCCCAACAGCTATTAAAACTGTATATTAAACATACACATAGAACCATTTACGTAGTTCCAACAAGTTTAATTGATAATTCCATTTTCCATAATTAGACTTAAAACCACTTAGACAGCCATAAGAATTGGCTGGTGACTGGTATTGCATGTAGGGATTTGCACAGAACACACTGTGAAACAGAACAAGCATGAAGAATCACCTTCTGTAAACCAAATCCAGTCCACCTTTCTTTATTTCTTTTTCCTCTGCTACATTGAAATTTTAATCAGTTGAATGAATTGCTGAGCACAGGGGCAGAGGGCTAAGGTTCGTGGGAAGATGGTTCTAAGGTGGAACGTAGCATGGAAACATAGTTGACTGCCTGAGTGACCAGTTAAGTATCTACCTTGGTAACACACAGTTGAATGCCCACAATGTTCCCTGCTGGGATATGTCCCTGATATATGTGTCTGAATGCCAATTTATCTCTTTGCTGATAAAGGCTGATGATGATGTCTTGGGTGACAAAAAAAGACAAATATTCCTGTATTTGATAGATTTCTTAAAGAAATCATGTCCTAAAACAGTAGCCAATCCTTATATCATTTCTTCTTGGTCAATTGTCAAGAAATTTTTAAATATTATTTATAAGTAACTATCATAGGAAAGATATTCCTTTCTCACCCTAGTCTATAATTTATTTCTGCTTCACTAGTTCTGTTTCTTCATAGCTGGCAGCCATCCTGATTATGAGATTCGGTTATAAATTCACACTGCTCTAGACAAAGAAACATTTTTTTAAAAAAATTATTAGTCATGAAGGACACTGAGATTTATCTTGGGAAAATGTGTTGAAAATAAACCAGGATGCACAAATCATTTTAAATGTAAGCCTGGGTTTTTCAACTGTTTATACTATAACTGGCTTTGTATCCAAAATGGGGCCTTATTTCAAATTTTACTCCCCCTTCTTTCTCTACTTATGTTTATATTTTCTCTTGAGGGTTTCCTCCCATCCATATCTCTTGTGCCAGTTTATTGCATTTTGAAAACAAAAAGCATTTGAATTTATATTTTTCTTCTCCTAAGCTATTTTAATATGTTCATTTAAATAAAAAATAACAGGTTCTCTAGTTTAAGGATTATATATTGTATTTCCCAAATGAAATATATTTACTTAAAAGGCTATAGAAAATCAGCAGAAGGTCTCATTGATGTATGGCCTTAGTATCATTTTGAATGGTAGAATTTGCATAAGTCGTATAGATCATTTACGCAGTTAAATTGCACAGTGCTTGTCTTGCCATCAGTTTTCCTCTGTTTATTATGTTTGGACAGTGGAGTTGCCAAGTCATGGAGCCAGGCTCATTTTGGAGAGGGCTCAGGTCCTGTGCTACTGGATGAAGTACGTTGTACAGGAAATGAGTTGTCTATAGAACAGTGCCTAAAGAGTTCCTGGCAAGAACACAACTGTGGCCATAAAGAAGATGCAGGGGTTTCATGCACACCTCTGGCAGGTATGCAACCAAGGAATCACTTTTCTGAACCAGAATCACTGCATGGGTTAAGATTAATTGGCACAAAGTGGTTGAATATTTTTTTAAACATCTTTCAACAATGGAGAAGGTAACATTTCTTGATGCAGACCAAAGGCCTCATTTTGGCTTCCAGGATGTATTGGCCACATTTAAAAACAAGGGTGAAAGGAAATGCCTATGCCTGATGAGGGAAGAACTTGCTATGCAACATAATTGCAGGGAGGATGAATGTAAGTTAAGTATCAACATCTATAAACAGTTGTGAAACTTCTGTTTATCTTCTCTTTAGCATATCCTGTATTTAACCTAAACATTTTCAAATACCTATTGGTTTTTTTAAAGGATGATTTGCTTCCCTAGAAGTTTTCCATTGAAATGACTTAGTAATGGAGTAGCTCTGGTTCTGTGAACTATGAAGAATATCAATGATTCAGAAAGTCCATGTTCCACATGAAGACATTCCTGCCATTTATTCTAAAAATATTCTGGTTTTCCCTGACTGTTTTGTGTCTGATTTAACCCAATTACAGTCCTTAGGCAGTGTAGATTAGTGAGTGAAAGGACATTTGTTTGTGTGGGATTTAACAGAAAGGCACAAGTTAGGGATATAAATTATCCTCTCTTTTATTTTTGTCTATAGTTTTGTCTCATAAATTATGAGCTTCTGGGATGAGAAATTACACAACAACAACAATAGCATGCAGAGGTGCTTGGGTAGACACAATACAAATAAAACCAATGCACTCCAATTTTATTAAAATATTTTTAGCAGGAAATTAAAATATCCGTGTTCCTCTAACGTTGTTTTTCATTTAAATGATGCAAAAAGTTATTATCTAGCCTATAATTGTTCTGTTATGTAGTGCAGTTTCTTTTCTGCAATAGCAACATAACTAAAATACACTCTAATTTTGAATGCCACAGATGGTGCAGTTCGACTAGTTGCTGGAAAAAGCAATCACGAGGGACGGCTGGAGGTGCTTTATAATGGGCAATGGGGCACAGTCTGTGATGATGGATGGACTGAATGGAATACGCAGGTGGTTTGTCGACAACTGGGCTTTAAGTAAGCTCCATTTATGTGAAGCTACTAATGATTATGCCGAGCAATGCTGATAATAGTTCAGTGAATTGCACCTGCTTTGCTTCTTTGCTTTCTGATCAAAATCTAATCTTGTTTAATACTGTGGCCTAGAAATGATACAACAAAGAAAAGCGAAAATTAGTTTTTAAAAAAAACCTAACTCTGGTTGGAAAAAAGGGCAAGAATTATTATCTTTATTTACTTATTTTTGCAGCGTGAACTATAATTCAGCTTGACTTTTCTGTATTGGAAATTGTAATGAATGAACAATTTGTTATGAGAATATTCAGATTCTAATATTAACACAGAAATTGAGACCATAATTGAGGAAATACAGAGCTCAGGATTGCTATGCTTTGGGCAAGCAACCTGGACATTTGTAAGATCATTTTATTTTTATGTAATTATTAATCAACTCCACGGCAAATCCATTTTACAGAAAGTGACTTTGGTGGCCTACCGCAATCCAGTAAAACTGTAAGACAATAAAACAGTTATCTAAAACCATTAAAAACCAATAAAGACAAAATGAAGAAAGAAATTAATAGGCAGAGGAATATTAACAATAAAGGAGCTACCTCAATAATTCACCCATCCCTTGGGGTTCCCATGACTGCTGGTATAACCAGGTCTTGATGATCTTCAAAATGATCATCCACAGTGATGAGGCTTTCTTTGCAGGGGGGGAAATTCACATTGTGGGCACCATAGTAGAAAAGCCCATTGCCAAATGAAGCTTGGAACCCTTAACATGCCCATTCTATTGGATCTGGTGAGCTGGGCAGGGCAGATTGAATCAAAAAGAGACAAATAACTTAGAATAACCTGGTCCCATGCCATGTACCATATTTTTGGAGTATAAGACGCACTGGAGTACAAGACGCACCAAGATTTTGAAGAGGCAAATTAAAAAAAAAAAAGCTTTTGCACTCTGCAGACCTCCCAAAAATGGCCCATTCACAAAAATGTGCCCATTTTTTGTCAAACAAAGGGGCATACGTACCCTTTAAGAGGCTTGTAGAGTGCTCCTGGGGGTTGAGAGGGGCAAAATGAGCAAAGAATGGCCCGTTTCTCGTGAAAATGAGCCCGTTTTTAGTAAAACAAAAAAAGGGCACGAATAGCCTTTAGAGTGCTGCAGGGGGCTGAGCGGGGCAAAAACGAGAAAAAAAAATGCCCATTTTTGTCTCATTTCTGCCCTCCCCAGCCCCAGTAGCACCCTGGAAGCCTCCTAAAGGCTATGCATAGCCATTTTTGCAAAGGGAGTGGGGCTTCGGAAGGCCAAAAATGCTGTATTTAGTGTATAAGATGCACCCAGATTTTCAGCCTCTTTTTTGAGGGAAAAAGGTGTGTCTTATACTCCGAAAAATACGGTACATCTTTAAAGGCCAATACCAGCACCTTGAATTGAATCTGGAAACAAAATTCATACAATCCAGACTTCATATTAGATATATTCCAAAATGCTGAACTCTCATTCACCCTCATTCATACATTGCTCTAAAGCATAATTTGATTGATTTCATTTTGGCTTAAAAGCATAGTGTGCAATCCCAGCTATTTTCATTTGAAAGTCCTGGTTTATGGCTTTGCATGATGTATGATCCGAGCCAACTGCAGTTTATTCAATAGATTGTTGTTAGCAGTTTGACTTCTGGCTACCTAAGGTCACTGATTTAATGCTTATGTCTTATTAGACCCTGCAGAGAAAATTCACAGTGCAGAAGAAAGGGAATATATATGGGTTTAATGTATTACATTTATGAACATAGTTTAAAGGAGTAGTTAAGCAATTGGTAGCATCACATTTATAGCAGATATCAATGGTGAAATATGTCAGAATAATATATTGAGTTTGAGCATTAATAAATATAGCCATAGATTCTACCAACAAGCCTAATTTAAAAGTGAAAAAATATTTATTCAAAATACAATAGATATCAATGAAATCAAGACTGATCATGTAATATATTTATGGTATTTATTATAACTGTGTTAAGTGCTAATGTCTATGTAAACAGGAATGGGAAAATTGTTTCAGAACGCTTCTTAGAAGAAAATACAGGACCCATCTGGCTGGATGACATTACCTGCTCTGGAAAAGAGTTTAACATTCTACAATGTTCTAAAGGGGACTGGGGACAGCATGATTGCAGCCACCAGGAAGATATTAGTATAAATTGCTATCGACACAATGACAGCCACAAAGCCTTGTTAGGTAAATTACCTTTTATTGTATTTATTTATTCATCATATATGTAGAGCTGCCCATCTCACAAGAAAGGAATTCTTTTTTACATGGACGTCTGATTCCAAAACATTAAATGGTGTTTTGTAGTGTCTGGAAGGAGAGAATGGAAAATTAGTCTGAAAATTAGATATCCCTCAATTGTATTGAAACTATTGGGCTTAGAATTCTCATTCATCATGAAGTTTCTTGTCTTATTGCATTTGGAAAGCACCAGTTGGAGAAGCAAATGATTAGCAATCAGGGATCTCCATTTCTATTGCTGGATTTTCCAGTTAAACAAGAGACGTATTATCTAGTCTATTGAAGATATTGTTTGATAAAATAATCCCGGGCAGAATGGATTCAACAGCCTGGGTTTTATAAAAAGAATATATTTTGTCCTTGCATTAGGAGGTATTAAAAAATATTACATGCAAGCAAAAACAACAGAGTCTCCCTTCAAAATACGAAACTCTAATCTTAACATGACTTCTGGACAGAATAATTGCTCTATTAGAGAAACGTTTTCGTAAAAATGTTTATATTTAGTCTTTTTAAAAAGCTGGCAATAATGGTATCCTACAAGCTTCAATGCCCAAGCATTGCAAAAAAACAAAGGGGGGGGGGGTTAACACTGAAAGCCACTGTGATGTGATAATCAAGTGCTGAACTGTAAACAGGAAGGAACCATGTTTGAGTCTACTCTTATACACAGAACCTTGATGACTTTAAGCAGTCATTGTAGCTGAGTCCAGCCTATGTCTCAGGGTAATTATTTGGGGAAAAATAAGGAGAGAGTTCTGTGTATTGGATATTGAACCCCTGAATGAAACATCTGATATGAATCAAATATAATATAGAGTAGGTTTTCTAGTTTGTTCTAACTACCCTGAAATATAGCAAAAGATTAGAACTTAAAAATGTACACAAACATTTTTAAACCGTTAAGGCAATTTAGTGTGAGCATCCCTTACCCTAATAAAATATCTGTTGAATATTTCCTAACCCCCACAGCTAATATCTTCAAGCATATTGTTAAACAATTAAGTCTACTATAAGATTAAAAACCTGAACTAAATTTATTTCCATAGCTATGTTCTTTGTCTGCTCCTGACTCTCTTCACTGCTTTCTTTTTAAACTTCCTAATATCCCAAATGTGTTATTATCCAATAGCATGCCTATGTAGGGGAGACAAAGTATATTTCTAAGAATGGAAAATTTAAACTCAGAATACAGGAATTCACATTTTGGTGCCAGTTTACATAAACATATGGATTTTTGTTGCAGTGCTCATAATGCATAAAACTGAATCTGTCTGGAAATAAAAATGGTATGTTATCTTTTGGTTAAATAGAACCATATGGTAAAATTCCTTTTTCAGTACTGAGACTTATATTACTTTTATAGTTTTGAAACAATATTCCAAGTAGTAAAAGTCAGTTCACCAAAAATGAACTTTTCTATATTTTATGTCCTGTGTCTTTTCACAAGAAATATGCACTTATATTTACATTATACAGCATGATTTTCTTAAAGCCAGCCCTTTACTGATGTACAAATAAATTAACCAAGATTGCAGAAATCACAGTTTCATTTAATTTGATTTCTATTACAAATGTTTTGAATGAATTAAACCTTGACAGATATATTGCCACATTGTTTCTTCTTTTTCTGAATCAGGTTTTCTAGAAATAGTCCCATTAAACAGAAATCAGTTGGGTAAAAATAAATAAAACATTTTAAAGAGCATAAAGATTTCCAGAATTAAATTGAGAATATTCACTCACTACTTCACTCTTCCATAAAGGCTGATCAGTTTTGCTCTGGCTTAACATTTATGAACTAGGTAAACAGCTCATTGCTTATTAGAGCTGATTAATATGGCCACTTTATGATTGCAAGTCTATTTTTGAACTAAAAAGTTATACATAACCATAACTGAGACCACACTCACTTCATGGTGCCATATGTTGCATATCAAAAACATAATAATACTATATTATAAACAACGTAGTACCATCATGAGCAGTCAGTAAAGACATTTTAATATTCCAGGAGTGAGAAGTTTGGACACTCAAAGATTTTTGAAATCCAAATATCAAATCAGTCAGCAGGATCATGATCAAAATTAGGAATAATGGTCAGGAGAACTGAAATCCAGCAGCCTCTAAAATGTATTCACAGTCTTGGCTATATGTATTTATCAAAGAATACTCACTAGGAATTATTTTTAGTAGATGTGTATAACATTATATGTATTAGGTTTCAGAGAAAAAGAAAACATTAAAAGATGAGAACTGTATATCCTTGGAATCTCCATAAATAGAACGTTCTTGGTTGTTTTTGTTTGTTAATGTTCTGTTTAAAAAGTTAAATTTTTAATTTTCTAAATATAATAAAATCTTAGTAGTCGTGGTCTTTCCTATAATACTTCTGCTAGATTTTGGAGGAAAAGTATAGTATAGTATAGTATAATGCATTCATTATGTTTAATAGGTCTTTATATAACATTGATAACTTTGACTATTAAAGTTCTCTGAAAGAATAGTGAAGAAATAATACATTTCTGAAAGAGAAAACATAATGGAGCCCATTTTGTAAAATTCCCATTGAATGCTGAAACATTTTGTGAGTGAATGTTCAAGCCCACTTAGATGGTGTGGCAAAATGCAAAATAAAACAACTTCACCAAATCACAGATATGAAAGTGTTCTGGTTAAGAGTAAATGATCACAGCTTGCACATATTTGCCTGACATTGTGATTATACTCATGATAACTGGTGTTATCTGAAAAATAAATTTTATGTGTGTAATTGTTGATCATACATGGTTTTTTTTGGGGGGGGGGTTCCCAAGCCTTTCATTTAAAATGTTTTCTTTGTACTCCAGTTTGCAACCTTGATGTTTTTTTTTTAAAAGGTTAATTCAGATTTCAAGGTTTTTTTCCCATAGATTCAGAAAACATATTTTTCTCAAATTGGAATGTTTATTCCTAGTTAACAACTTTCCTTGAATGTTTTGAGAGTGTTGCTACTGGTGCTGCTATGTCAATAGTTATTAATCTATTCCCAGGGCCTCCTATCAGATTAATGGATGGTGAGAATAAGAAAGAGGGCCGAGTGGAGATCTATATTAATGGCCAGTGGGGCACAATTTGTGATGATGGATGGTCTGATAAGGATGCAGCTGTGGTATGTCGACAATTAGGCTACAAGTAAGAGATCAGTTTTCAGAGATCAGAGCATAATCTATCATTTGTGCCAGATTAACACTTTAACATATTGGTATTTTCATATATTAAGATAACTGCTGTGTTTTTTCCTTTACTGTTTTGTCATTTTAATATTGTCTTAATAGTAAAAACAAGAAATAGAGATTGCTTGAATGTATGTCTACTCTGCCTGTCACTACACAAAATCATCAGCAATCCTTTTATCTCTCACCCATTTATGCCCTTCACATTTGTACATACGTACATTTAGTATGCGTGTGTGTCCAGAATTAAATGAAGTTAGCAAGAACATCCATACGCACAGAGGAACTTAATTACAGTTCAGTCAATTGGTGTTCCCAAAGAGTGTGGTCCAAGTGACTTCTAAACTCCTATCAACTTGTCATTTCTTCATCTGATATATTATGCATTAATTTCATGAAAATGTTATTTAAAAGGGATTGCTACAGCAAGGATTACATCCCCACACACCCAGTGGTGGGATTCAATTTTTTTTACTACTGGGTCTGTGGGCATGGCTTGGTTGTCATGTAAGTGGGTGGGCATGGCTGAGTGGTCATGTGAGTGGTGGGCATGACTAATTCAATGTCACTCCCACTGAGTCACCCCTACCCCAGTCACACCTACCCAGGTTTTGTGGCTCCCTTTCTGTGGGAAATGGGTAATGTGACTGCCAACTTGCTTGGTCTCCTCCTTAGGAAATTTCTCCTTAGTCCTTAGTCCAACTCACAATAAAATAGCACAATGAAATAGCACTGTTCCAATATTTAGAATAGACTAGAATAGAATAACAGAGTTGGAAAGGACTTTGGGGGTCTTCTAGTTCAACCCCCTGCTTAGGCAGGAAACCTTACACCTCTTCAGACAAATGATTGTCCAATCACTTCTTAAAAACTTCCAGTGTTGGAGCATTTACAACTTCTAGAGGAAAGTTGTTTCACTGATTAATTGTTCTGTCAGGAAATTTGAGGGGCTCCTACAAAGATGAGGGAATGAATCTATTTTCCAAAGCACCAAAAGGCACAACAAGAAACAATGGATGGAATCTAACCAAAGAGGGAAACAACCCAGGACTAAGGAGAAATTTCCTAAGAGTGAGATCAATCAACCAATGGAATACCTTGCCTTCAGAAGTTGTGGGTGCTCCATTACTAGAGGCTTTCAAAAAGAGTGAATTACACCCCAAAAGATCAGTGCCAGGTACCACTAGAACAATGCAAAAAACTTAAAACAGCCATTCCTCTTTTTTTAAAAAAAGTCAACCCCAAAGCAAACACAGCAGCTGAGAGGGAAACTAAGAGAAGCTGAATCATTGTCCCCTCCTGTATTTTTCCCCCCAGGAAGAAACAAGAAGTAGTGAACACTTCAGCAGCTATAAAAGGTCTTGGGAAACTCCAGGGAGTATCAGTTGATCACATAAGTGTTACTTAATACTCTTTATAATGAAAATGTTTGTATCTTGTCCTTCTTCCTGAAGGCAAGAGGTTAATCCCATCCCTAGATAGGTGATTGATGGATTTCCCTGCCCGAATCCTATCAGTTTCTATTGTTTATTAACTTCAGTGTGTATTGGCTGTATTCCAGCTGCAACTGTTAAGTGGAGCTATTAACTGAAGGGAGGGAGGGAGAGAGAGTGTGTGGTGGGGGTGGGGAAACCTCTTGCACTTTACTTTTCTCTGAACTGCATAAGCAATTAACTAACGATTCAGGCAAACCAGTGAGAACCAGTTGAATCCCACCCGTGCACACGATATGAATGTTGTTTAACCCTCTAATTTTTTTAACAACTTCTATAATAGATGGTTTAATAGAGAGATGGGAAGGAGGAGGAGCTTCCGGAGGAATGGCGGTCTGCCGTTAGAGCTCCGTAGATCCGCGGGGCTCTTTCCAGGGAAATAGGAGTGCTGCCGGTCCCCTTTTCCACCATGGGGACTGGGTGTCCAGTAAACAGCTACCCTGGTCTCTTTTATGACCCGACTGGGTCCCCCAGGGTAGCTGGACGATTGGAAAAAGCGTGAGGAACGAACTGGTGTGCAGCTGATGAGAGGCGCCGCCCTGAGAAGCTGCAGAGAGGCCGTCTGCGTTTGGAGTTGATTGAAGGAGAGGCAGACGGCTGGGAAATGGCGGCGGAGCGTGCGGAGGTACGCCGGTGTTGGCGGTGCCGAAACTGGACCTGAGGTTGGAGGCTGGTGATCTAGGATCGATCTGGGATCGTGGATTGTGGCGGCGACGGCTGGAAACGCCGGACGCCGACTCCCTCGGCCTGCTGCCAGCTGTGAGAGGTTTGGAAAGGCTGGGAGGTTTGGAAAGGCTTGGAAATCATGTTGGCCGAATTTGAGAAGGTTGGAGGCCGGCCGGGACTTTTGAGGCTGGCGAAGACTGAATGGGTAGGCCGAGAAGGAAGCTGGAGGCCGGTAGGAGCGGCGTTGGGGCCTGGAATGGTGGTTTGGGAGCCAAAATCGCAGATGCAAACCAAGGCAAGGATTAAATGCCGATGGCCTGGTAGGAGTAGGGCTGCGATTCAGGAGGCTGTATAGAGACCGGGGGGGGGGGCTTTGTTGGGGATTGCCAGAAGGCCCTTATCACCAGGCTTGGAAGAGGAGTTATTTGCCTTCTGCCGGTTGCCACTCTGATTGCACCCCACCTACCCCCCCTGCTGACTATTCATCAACAACTGCCCCTGATTACCATCTGCGTGAGCCCTGGAGGATTCCTCCCTATCCTATGTGACTTACTGCTGATTGACCATCTGCCCCTTGCCCATTGCCAATTACAGTCCAACTACCCCTTGCCATCCACCATTTACCACCCACCAGCCCCCACTTCTCGATTATCATCCAACCAACCTACCACCATCACCCCCCCCATCTAAGACTAATGACTGGACTATTCTTTTTCGCTGCAACCATGCTTTTTAAATTATACTGGACTATGACATCTTCAGCACAGACCCTAGACCCCGACGAACTCTTTTAACACTCTATGTATTTAAGGTCAGACCTGATCCTACTGCGGGAGTCCCCCCTCTCGCAGGTGTGGCCCTCCGCCCTTTCGAGGGCCCACCTTGATGACGAATTTATTAATCTCGAGAGGTGGAGGAAGCGGAGACTTAGGGGGTTTTTAGTTAGTTGTTTTTTTAAAATTTGTAGGGGTGGGGGTGGGGTTCAGGGGTTGTGAGGAGGGTGGGTCGGGTCAGGAGCGATGAGAGAGCCAGGTCTCCAGGTGTGGTCGCAGGGAAGGAGCGGAAGGGAGGAGGAGGGGGAGGATATCGTTCCTATACAGGGCTCTTTAATTCCAACGGTCGCAGGGAGGGGCAGATACGAGGACAGATTAAGAACTTAGTCGGTTGGGAGACCGTGGATGCTGGTTGCACCCGGTCGCTTGTACCAACCCCCGCGTTCTAGGTGGTCAAGAGTTACAGACCCAGGGCCTGAGGCTGCTGTTATGCAATGCGAGGTCCGTTGTTAACAAGGCCCCCCTCATTTACGATCTAATTTTAGAGGGGGAGCTGGACCTCGCGGGAATAACGGAGACCTGGTTGGGCCACGAGGGAGGTCTTCCCCTCGTGGAAATGTGCCCACCAGGCTACCAAGCATTTCACCAGCCTTGGGCCCAGGGAAGGGGCGGTGGGGTAGCAGCAATTATTCGGGAGGACTTAGAGCCGAGGGAGTCCACTGTGCCACAGACGTCCGGATGTGAATCCCTTGTTGTGAAATGGGGCCCTGGGAGACAGTTGGGCCTGCTGATAGTATACCTGGCTCCTCGCTATAAATCAGCGGCCCTGCCTGAATTCCTCGAGCGGATCGCATCGGTGGCGGTTGAGACCCCCAAACTTTTAGTGATGGGGGATTTTAACCTGCCATCGGTGGGAGAAGCATCAGAGGGGGTTCGGGAGTTCATGGCTTCCATGACAGTCATGGACCTGACTCAATTGATTCAGGGCCCGACACACGAGGGAGGACACACCCTGGACCTTGTTTTGTCTCTGGCCAGTGGTTGAGTGATCTGGGAGGAGGGGACTTAACCATCACTCCCCTGTCATGGTCAGATCACTCACTCCTTCGACTTGACTTCCCTGGTGCTACCTCCCGCTGCGGGGAGGCGGAACCGGAAAGCACTAGATGGTTCCGCCCCAGGCGCCTGATGGAACCAGATAGGTTCCAGATGGAGCTTGGGCCACCTCCTGTAACCCTGACCCGCCCCCGGGTAGAGGACCTGGTAGTCACGTGGAATAATGCGACTACCGGGGCCTTGAACCGGGTGGCGCCTTTGCGGCCTCTCCGGCGGCAACGATCCACCCTGGCCCCTTGGTTTACCGAGGAGCTAAGGGTGATGAAATGCCGCAAGAGACGTCTAGAGAGTCGTTGGAGATCCTCCCGTTCCGAATCTGATCGAACACAGGCACGAGCCTATTTAAGGACGTACCTTGTGGCATTGAGAGTGGCCAAACGTCAATATTGTGCCACTCTCATTGCATCCTCAGAGAACCGCCCTGCCGCCCTGTTTCGGGTGTCCCGCTCCCTCTTGTTTCAGAGGCCGCGGGAGGCCCCTCTACAGGGCAGGGCAGAGGAATTTGGGAAATATCTGCAGGATAAAATCGCTCAAATCCGGAAGGATTGGGTCCCTGTCAGTGGTCCAATGGAGACGTCCGTGGCTAGTCTTGAGGAATCGACCTGGGAGGAGTTTGACTTGGTTGCCATCGAGGATTTGGACAGAATGCGTGGACGACTGCGAACCACCACATGTTTATTGGACCCGTGCCCCTCCTGGCTTGTACTGGCATCCTGGGAGGTTACACGAGACTGGCTCCTGGGCCTAGTGAATGCTTCGTTGAGCGAGGGGTCTCTTCCGGCCGCCTTGAAAGAGGCGGTGGTGAGACCCTTGCTCAAGAAGCCTTCCCTGGACCCTTTGGAGCTGGCCAATTATCGTCCTGTCTCCAACCTTCCCTTCTTGGCGAAGGTTGTAGAGAGTGTGGTGGCTTACCAGTTTCCACGACATCTGGAGGAAAATGATTATCTAGACCCGCGCCAGTCCGGCTTCCGCCCCGGTCACAGCACGGAGACGGCCTTGGTCGCGTTGGTGGATGATCTCTGGAGGGCCAGAGATAGGGGTTGTTCCTCTATCCTGGTCCTATTAGACCTCTCGGCGGCTTTTGATACCATTGACCATGGTATCCTGTTGCGCCGGCTGGAGGGGTTGGGGGTCCGGGGCACCGTTTTGCGGTGGTTCGGCTCGTACCTTTCCGGCCGGACGCAGCGTGTGTTGGCAGGGGAGGAGAGGTCGACCCTACGCCCCCTTACTTGCGGGGTACCACAGGGGTCGGTCCTCTCGCCACTCCTGTTCAACACATATATGAAGCCGCTGGGTGAGATCATCCGTGGTTTCGGGGTGGGATATCATCTGTACGCTGATGATACTCAGCTGTACATTTCCACCCCGAACCACCCCGAGGACGTCGAAGTGATGTCCCGATTGGTGGAAGCCGTACGGGTCTGGATGGATGACAACCGACTCAAGCTCAACCCCTCCAAGACGGAGTGGCTGTGGGTACCGGCTCCCCGGTTCAGCCAATTTATCCCATCTTTGGCCATTGGGGGCATTCAACTCGCCCCCGTGGAGCGGGCACGCAATTTGGGCATCCTCCTGGATGCCCGGCTGTCCATGGATGACCATGTGACAGCCGTGGCTAGGGGGGCGTTCCACCAGGTCCGCCTGGTGCGCCAATTGCGCCCCCTACTGGACCGGGACGCCTTACGCACAGTCACTCATGCGCTGGTGACGTCCCGCTTGGATTACTGTAACGCTCTCTATATGGGGCTTCCCTTGAAATGCACCCGGAGGCTACAGTTGGTCCAGAATGCAGCCGCGTGGGTAATTATGGGGAGTACTAGGTACTCCCATGTGACACCGTTCCTGCGCGAGCTGCACTGGCTTCCTGTGGTCTATCGGGTGCGTTTCAAGGTTTTGATAACGATCTTTAAAGCGCTCCATGGCTCAGGACCTAGTTACTTGCGGGATCGTATTCTGCCCCATACATCCCTGCGACCAATCCGCTCGCACAGAGAGGGTCTCCTCCAGGTGCCGTCCACCAGACAGTGCCGAGGGGCGGCGCCTAGGAGTAGAGCCTTCTCTGTGGCGGGCCCAGCCCTGTGGAATGACCTCCCTCCGGATATTAGGAATACCTCTGACCTCCGCTCCTTCCGTGTAAAGCTCAAGACACACCTATTCCAAGCAGCTGGCCTGGCTTAACTATGATCTAACTATATCGCTCCTGACGGGTTTTTTTATTTTTGTAATTTAACTGTATTTATTTATTTAGGGGTTTTAAACATTGTGATTTTAATTGTTTTTATTCACCAGCTCACCTCCTCCTTGTACACGTCTTAGTATACGTCTTGTTATATGTATGTCTTGTCTAGATATGTACGTTATATGTTTTATTGTACACCGCCCCGAGTCCTTCAGGAGAGGGTGCGGCTAAGAAATAAATATTTATTATTTATTATTATTAGCATAGAAATTAAATTAATAATTAATATTTCTTTGTGTTAAAGGTTCTTTCTACTAAGAAGGTAGAAAACATATCTAAATTAAACAAGAGAAAAGCAATTATGCAAATAAACATCTATTTTTAAAAAAAAGACTTCTCCCAAACTACGTTGCTCGTTTTCTGTGCTTGATCTGTAAAATTAATTCCTTACTGTACTAATTTCACACTCTAATGATTTCTTAAATGTGATTGGGCTGACTCAAAACTGAATCCAACTTTCTTCCCTAAGTGTTTTAATCATTTTTTAAAACAATAGCTTCTCCTGTTTCTAAAAGTGTCATTTAATTTCAAGACATTATTGTCAACATAGTATAATCTATGTTGAAATAAAACAAAAATATTTTATTTACACACTTTTTGTTGTATGTCCAGCTGGCTAAAGAAGAAGCATTCATCTATAGCAGGCAACAATAATTCCACATGGTTTTGCGATCACAGTTGAGTTTTAGACAAATTGGACCAGACGGCCAGCATAGATAAATATTTTATGTGGAAGCTAACCCTGGTCACATCACCTGCTGAAAGCTTTGCTTTTCAGTGCATTAGGCCTTTGGGGTAACTATGTTCAGACAAATGGGAAAGGGGGCACTGTGTCATGAGAAAAATGTTGGGTTACAAGTAGGAAAAATTAGCCATATGTGATCTAATAACAGAGTCAGAAGAAATACACATAATGTATAAACAGAGTGATTTAATGTATATACTATTTCCTTCATATATGTTGTGTATATGATAATTCTATTCATGAAAATTCACATTCCCTTTCGGGAGAGGGGGCGGTATATAAACGCTAATAATAAATAAATAAATAAATACATAGCTTATTAACCATAACCTTATTTAACACACACACAAACTCTTACATTGCTGCCTGCATTTCATCATCTTTTTAAAGTCTATTATATATGTGTGTGTGTGTGTGTGTGTGTGTGTGTGTGTGTGTTACAACCCCTGGTATGCCCAAATATGGGAGGGAGCTCACTACTCCCCCTTTCTGTCCTTCGGCTCACTAATTCTTCATAGAAACATTATATGGTTACCTATAGTCTTTGAAAATTATTAATATGCTAAATAAAATAACCATTTGAAAAATAATGTTGTAATAAATTTTTCTCATCTAATGGACAGTGCTAGCAGAGATGGTGGAGGAAAATTACAGATGTTTAGTGATTCATGTGAAATAAGAATTCTGTATCTGTTGTTGCCATTATGATTTATCTTAAAAATTGCCCAATGTTTTGCCCTCCAGAGGTTTATCACGAGCAAGGACTATGGCATATTTTGGGGAAGGAAAAGGTCCCATTCATGTGGATAATGTGAAATGCACAGGAAATGAAAGATCCCTTGCTGATTGCATTAAACAGGATATTGGCAAACATAATTGTCGTCACAGTGAAGATGCTGGTGTCATCTGTGACTATCTTATCAAGAAATCATCCAGTAGTAAAGGTGAAATGAGCATAAAGTTCAATAATTCTCTTTTCTGTAAATTGTAAAGAAATATTGGGGAGTATTTGGGTTGTTTTTAGGAGGGAATTGTTTGATCATTTTGCAGTACTCTCTGTATCTACTGTTTGGAAAATTTAACTTCTCTGCTTTGAGCCCTATTCAGATTCTCTTGCTTCGGTATGTGGTTTAAGAATATTGCATCGTCGCCAAAAAAGGATTATTGGTGGAAAAAACTCCTTAAGGTAAATTACAGATACCGATTTAAAAATCACAAAGCCATGCTTCCCTTTCCCTGGCTCCCCTACATTTGTGTAGCACCATACTATGATTGCACCAGGCATACCTATGGCCTGGCTTCCAAGGAGTGCAGAAAATGTATTCAAACTATCAGGATCTGAGCTCTGTTTCTCCAGCCAGCTGAAGGAGTGCATATCCCCTCAAGAGACAGTTCTTTCTGCCAGTTCCCAGAGATGAGAGATAATCCTCTCAGCAGGTAACAGCAGCTTTCAATCTTTCTTGCTGTTTCCCCACTGACTTTCTGGAGAAGTCAGCAGAGAAGGTTGTAAATATCTATCATGATTGCAGGGCATTTGGGACCAGTCTTAAATGTGAATAGGTTGCAATGCTCCTAGATGACCACAAGTGTGTGTGGCTTGACATTTTGCAATGGCCCAAAGTGCTTATAAGCCATAAGAAATGTTTCTGAGGGAGCCATAACTTTGAATAGTTAAACGTTAGACAACCAATTGAAAGTCAAAGACTACATGTACATCAGTGATGGACACTGTTGGAAGACCAGAAGGATCAGGTTAGGGACAGATGATCTCAGAAAAAATCTAGGTGATGTGTTGACACCAACTTGGTGATACAAAATCAATCAAATATAAAAGAAGAATCTAATTCATTAACAGAAGATGCACCTGGCTTATACATGAAAATCTGAGTCTGTGGAGTGAGAACATACCATTGCTAGCTAAATATTTACTAGGCATCTTCTATAATTGCTAAAAATGAAATTTTTATATTTGGAAGAAACAGTCATGTATGCAGTGTCTTAATTTAATTTTCAAAATGGCACGTTGGGTTGCAATTTCTCTAACACATGACTGCAGAGAGTCCCCAATTTTTGGTAAAACATTAGATGCAATGGAAGAATTGCAGAAAACAGATATGAAGTCTCTCTTGTGTGAGCAGAATTCCATAAAGTATTTTTGGTTTTTTTTAATGCAAATCCTTCAGAAGTATACCTGTTTTTTAAAAAAGGTGGAGCATGGAGAAGAAGCTAAAATTAACGAGGTATACCTTGAATATGATGACAGCTGTGCTTATCAATATCTATTCTTATGCATTATATTAATGATGATAAAAACCTGTATAACTGTTCACTTTTCTATGTGGAACATTCTCAATTTAAATGAATGTGTCATATATTAAAATAATATTTTTAATTCATTTATAAAATTAGCAAGTGTTTTCACATGTCTCAGTATCTGTCACTCATTATTTCCACTAATCTAAATCCCTAAAGGACCATAACGTTGCAAACCTAACTTGCTAAAATGCTTGTTTGTCGTCCCCCCCCCCCCCAATAAGTAAGGAGGTGTGGAAAGAATGCTTTGATAAATTCAGAATAAAGTGGTTGGACAAGTTTGTTTGTCCCGTTTGTTGCGAGATGGACTACAACACTATTTTGTTTGCACTCAGACAAATACATAAACATATTTTTATTTTTAACTTTGGAACTTTCATATTAATTTTATATATATATCTGTTATTTAGGGGTGGTTGGCCATGGCAAATAGCTTTGCGCATTAAATCATCCCATGGAGATGGAAGACTTCTATGTGGTGCCACTCTTATCAGCAGTTGCTGGGTGCTTACTGCAGCACATTGTTTTAAGAGGTATTGTTGCAAAATTTACAGAGGAGTGTGTTCGCATGATAATGCAGAAAGACAAAGATAATAAAATATATGGATTCTGGATTTGCTCTGAAACTGCTGTAAGAAACATTAGCTAAATTCTTAAAACACATACAATTTATTATTATTCCACATATTTTTACATTGCTTCTGGGATGCCTTCATTATTCTGAAAAGCTTGGATTGACTTAAATATATGAAAATGAAGGAATGGAAATTGAAAGGCAAATCAATAAGTTTGTCTGTAGATATAAGTCAGCTTTCTCCAACTAGGCACTTTCTGGATGTCTTGTGAATACAATTAACAGATGGAAAATTTTTAGAAGACGACGTGTACTCATCTAGCCAGAAATGAACAAACATATGATGTATAAATCTGTAACTCTGCAAACAAGCAGAAAAAAGAGATAAACATTCAAGCTTTCCCAAGCTATGTTACTTGTTCCTGAACCTGAAGGTCAATATGCTGCATAATGGTGCAGTGGCTTTTATTACTAAACGTATGTTTAAGTTTCCAAAAACTATATATAGTCAAGGCATTAATGATACCTTGCAGAATTTTGCTTCCATTTAATCAGTTGATTGAATCTAAGAACTGTTAGCAAAAGGTAAATTAACCTGACACTTTCTACATGTAGCAAGCAAGTGTTAAAAGAAATAACTGTATTGGATATATTGAACAATTGTCCAGCACAAATGGTCAGTTTTTGACATTTTCCCCACATGATGCCTTACGTGTAAAATAATTTTATTTTATGGGAAGATGCATTCTTTATGAAGAAATGTGGAACAAGCATTATGAAAAAAAACCTGTCAATTAAACAGCTATAAACAGCTAATTATTACCCTGACATTGTTCTTTTGGTAAATTCATGATCTCTTATCTTCATTAGCATGAGAATCTGTTTATTAGGATATTTCAACATAGGTAAAAAAGAAGATATTATTTAATATGGATTACATATATTCATACTACACAAGGACATTTTTCTAAATGTAAGTTATTGAAATGATTATTATTCCTGCCTTTTTAGGTATGGCAACAATACTCGAAACTATGTGGTACGTGTTGGAGACTACCATACATTGGTACCTGAGGAGTATGAAGAAGAAATTGGAGTACAAGAAATTGTACAACACCCAGAATATAGGCCTGATAACAGTGACTATGACATTGCACTAGTAAGGTTGCAAGGGCTTCACGAACAATGTACTCGTTTTAGTGCTCATGTTTTACCTGCCTGTTTGCCATTCAGGCGGGAGAGGCCACATAAAGCTTCTAATTGTTACATCACTGGTTGGGGTGATACAGGTAAGATCGTGGGTTGTGGGTTTTTTTTTTACTTTTAATTGCTTAGTACATTAGGTGATTGTTAAGTATAATAAATATATACCATTTCTGAGACCCTGGAAAGAAGTGATTTAAAGGAGCAAGGGCAGGAGATTGGTGGTTCTGCTGAATCACATTTTTATCAATGTGGCCTACCTATCCTAGCCCCCTATTAAAGCCAGTTATTAGATCCTTACTCATAGGAAATCAAACTTTGTACCAGACCTCCCGGAATCTGAAACATATCTTAGGGATCAAGATAGTATAAGAAATATATACTGTGTGTGTGTGTGTGTGTGTGTGCTTGTTTGTGTGTGTGTGTGTATGTATGTATATATATAAATTGGTTCAGCCAGTCTTCATCGGTGTGATGCTAAACTACTTTGAATTTGCCATTTTTTCATTGTTGCTATCTCAAATACTTCTATAGGATAGCTAAAAATTTAATTCAGGTAGTCCTTGCTTAACAACCATTTGTTCAGCAACTGTTCGAAATTATGGCAATGCTGATTGCATGGTAGTTTCGCCAGATTCATAAAGTTACTGTTGTTGCAGCATCCTGATGGTCAAAATTCAGGCTCTTAGCAGCCTTCCTGCATTTACTACTACAGGAGAACCAACTCCCTTCACCTGCCTATTGCCACCTTCAGTTCTGCTCTTTTAGCTGCTTCTGCAGTTCCTGCCATCCCCAGCTATCTTCTTCCTCCTGGGTTGATGAGGCACATTTAATCTTGCGCTGTGCAAGGCAGCTGCTAAGAGGCCGCCTTCCCAAGGCCACATGGACCCCTTGTCCAATTTGACAAAAAGGCAGAGATGGAAGGGGGATAAGCAGGAGTGAATTGCAGAGGAGGCAGTCCCTTGCATTGCAAGGCTCAGAAGGACAAAGTTGGAATGGCTTGGATCGGAACAAGTCCTCAATTAATGACAGTTGGGATTTGGTTAATGAAGGACTGCTAAGATTGTAGTTGCTAATTGTTCGTGTAACATCGCACTTTATGACATTGCATAGTGATATAAATTCCAGCCTGAATTACTGTCATTAATCAATGATTTCTTGTATGGTCAAACTGAAACCTGGCTAGTTTAAAATTACCTATTTTCCTCTACCACCCCTGCTTCATCGTATTCTGCCACAAAGTTAAACACCATCAGGCATTTTGAAACTTCTTTATAATGCATGCATTCTTCAAATTAACACTTGAAATGGAACATTTCCATTGAACCCTGAATCAGAAACTTGAATCACCTCACCCTGAATTTCAAACTGAATCAGAATTGACGTAAACTAGATAAAAAATTGCTGATGGAAATATTTCCTAAATTGTGAAGATACGTGTTGCTACTAAAAAGGCATGCTAAGTTTAAATACAAGACTATAAAAGTACAACTTCCTATTAAGCTTATTTCTGTTACTGTAGCAAATAAGAAACACCAGAAACTTTTATCTTTCAAGCTGTTTAAAAATATTCAGTAAACATCTATTTGTTTTTGCAGTATTGTGTAATGCTATGTTCTTGATATAAACAAAGACATTACTGATGTCTGATCTGTTTTGCTAATATTTCAGTTGTTTGATAAAACAAAGTTTTAAGAATAAGGATTTCCTTAATATTCGGTATTTTAATTTCAATATTTTCCTATCAGGTAGAGCCTACTCAAGAACATTACAACAAGCTGCTATTCCTCTTATTCCTAAAAGAATTTGTGAAGAACGATATCACACAAAATTCACAGGAAGAATGCTATGTGCTGGTAGCCTCCATGCACAAAAACAGGTAGACAGCTGTCAGGGAGACAGTGGTGGACCATTAATGTGTGAACGACCAGGAAATATCTGGGTTGTGTATGGTGTGACTTCCTGGGGGTATGGGTGTGGAGTCAAAGACTCTCCAGGTGTCTATACCAAAGTTTCCTTTTTTATACCTTGGATAAGAAGCATAATCAAACTATGAATGTCCTTTGTTGCACTGGAGAAATGCATTTTTAATGGATATAAAACTTTTTGGACATTAAAATAGTTCATCCTAAAGTAATTTTGATTGAACATGTAATTCTACCAAAACAGTAGATTACAACTGCACAAATCAGCTCATTCTACATAGATCCTCTTACATATAGTATTTTTATCTTTTTGTATTGTGACAAATTTTCTACAATGAACTGTATCCCCTACTAGTTTCAAATAATGAATTTTTAACTGACTTTATACTGTTTATCTTTATAGTGAAGTTATCCTTCCCTCATTTCATTATACATGAACAGTTGAATAAAATATCTTGTAAAATGTAAAGATTGTGTAATATGTATTTATTAAATTATGGTTTTCAATGCAACGGGTAAAGGTAGGGTATAAACAGGTTAAATGTCCTTTATCACAATTCATTTTAAGTATCTACTAAAATTTTATTATCATATAAAGCACTTTACTTTTATGCTGTCATCCTATAGTTTTCCATAACTTGTTTTCTGCTATTGGAATAAAAATCCTATACTTTTCAGCCACTCTTTCAAGTTCTCAGTGTGCTAACAAACAATACTTGTTAAGTTTTAAGTGGCATTCTACCTCAGCTTTTTACAATCGTTGACCAATTTTTAATTACAACTATGCCCAAATTAAATGTATCAAATATTTAACGCATCTACAAATTAATTTTAGAAAGTATATTTAACCTTGCAATTCTGGATTCTTTATTTTTTGTGAATACGATTAATTTGTCTAATATTGTCTAAAACTAAGTAAGACCTTAAAAAATTCTGCTCCTAAGGTAGTAAGTACTTCATTAAGTACATGCGAATATTATTAAAGTTTATCATCCGAATGCTGAATTGTTGACATAAATACCTCAAATGATGTCTAGTTTACACTACTACTGAATGTAATATCATACCATAGTGGGATTTAGAAACCATATTTCAATTTTTTTTCTATTTGCTGGCAGAATTGTTTTACAGTTTATAGTATTATAAACTGTAGATATAAAATATTTAATGAAATGAAATGTGCTACTTATGGATTCTTTTGAATTCTGACAGTTTTCTGTAGATACTGAGTTTTTTGTATCTCAATATTATTGAATTATTTTAATGATATATGCAACAAGGAAATCAGTGCGCTGGTAGGATGGTAGTTTTTCATTAGATAGATGTTCTTGAAAATAGTTGAGGCAATTTGTGAACTTAACCAAGTCAGAATGCATGTATTTTATAAGACATAACAAAACAAAGGACATATTTCTTTTAGGTTAACTGTTCTATCTCACAGCCTTTATATACAGAAATCTGCTCATGGTAGAAGACAATTTATAATTAATTTAATATTTCAGTTTTGCTAAAACCAAAACCTCGTCTTAATGATTAAATTTTTTTTTGTCTTGAAATGTATCACCACTGATAAGTAGAAAACAGGCAGGTGACTGTAGAATACATTTTGATACAAGGGATTTTTCCTATCTTTTTCATTAGAAATTTTCATGAGAAACATTTTATTATGCATACAATAACTTTATTGTCATTATGAATGTACACTAATTGGCATACATTAAAATGAAATTTCATTGTATACACGTCTCAAAGGGCCACCTGCAATACACATTACATAAAAATGACAAAATAAATAGAATAAATATATATACCCACATATATGACACAGAGGAACAGCAGTCTAGTTCGTATGTACACATGTACATGGTGAGAAAAATGAATGTTGCAGGTTTACCAGATGGATGGCATAGGGAACAAAACTGTTATAGAAATACTTTGAAACCTCCTCCCAGAGAGCAACAAAAAGTGATCATAAAGTGGGTGTGTGGGGTCTCTAACAAAGCTTTGAGCACATAGTGTTTATAAGCAATATCCTGAATAACGGGAAGCGAGCTTCCTATAATCTTCTCGACTCTCCTTATGGCTCTCTGGATGGACTGAGGCATGCTGCCACCAAACCAAACAGTGATGCAGATTAAAATTCTCTCAGTTGCTCTGCAAAAAATGGGTAGGATAAAAGGAGAAAGAAGTGCTCTCTTCATCTAACGCAGGAAATGCAGATGCTGGTTTACATGCTTCACTAAGGATAACACGTGGAGAGACCAGTTCAAATTGTTAGTTATCTGCACCCCCAGATATTTAGTACTACTGACCACCTCTACAGTTGCATTTTTTTTTACATTATATCAACAATATATTCAATCATCTTTTATGCAACTTGCAACAATTACATAACAATTGCAATACAGTTGCATTCTTGATACTGAATGGAGTATGACTGCCTTTCTAAAATTTACCATGACCTCCTCTTTTATTAACATTTAGAATTATAATCAGGTTACTTTTATTGAATCAGTCCACCAGAGCCTTTACCCTATAAACATCTTCATTGTTGTCCCAGATAAGACCCACTAGGCTTCCATTTTATACTTGTAACTATTATGAAAATATGACCAATGGAGTTCACAAAGTAGTTAATTCAAATAAACCAAGCAAATACTTTTGTTACTATTTATAATTCCCACCTACCTAATGATCAATGTAGCCTTTCCTGACTAACCACACAACCCTTTTTGTTCCTTTCATTTTAGTTTTTACAGTTCAGGATAACTTGCGTTTTGCTTTGTTTGTCAGTTAAGAATATAGGCAGATAAAACTTAAATTTAATACCTTCTAAATATTTAGAAATCTTCAATGTTAATCCTTTTCTTAATTACAGTTTGTACATTACAGTAATATTTCCAGCATTAATAAAGTGTAATCTTTGAAAAACTCAAATTTGTTTTTAATTTCACTGAAAAAAAACTATATAGGTTTTTTAGGGGCAACAAACCTAAGTGCTTCCTCATCTACTTGTGGCATTTTGGATTTCCTGTCTTTTTCTCATTCTTTAGTTTTTCACAATTAGCCAGTGTTGGCTAGATGCTGCCAAATGGAGCTTCCATATTAATATACTGTGATAAGAATGTAACAAGCTAAAGAAATTTGCAGCTTCTCAATTTACTTATGCCATCAGTAGCCTTCCTTTGCTTTCAGCTATTTGAAAATATCTGACTTGTCTAATTCATTAAGATATGCAAAGTTTTAGCTCAACATAAATCTTTTTTTATGCTGCCCATCAAGGTGTCTCTAGGATAAAAATTAATTTTTCCATTTTTTTCAATTCTAAAAATATGTGTTTTATACCAAGAATTCAAATGTCTGGAATACTTTTCTGCTTATATTTAGCGAGTCTTTGTTTGCTTGTTCCCACTTTTCAAGCACTTTTGAATATACGTCTCTTGCAAGAACAGCTGCTGGGTAGTTTCTAGTGTCATCACTACTTTGTTCTCTTAACAGTAGGCCATATCTGAGAATGTCTCACTCGCAGTGTTGGGAGTTCAGAGGGCAAGTCTCTGCCAGGCCCAATTAGGTTGCTCATATGAGTGAATGTTCCAAGTCTTTTTCTTTTTTTAGATTCCATTAGATCAGTTATCTCCCTCACAGGAAACGAGGCCAGAAGTATTAACTCTGACAAAATAGTGTTTAACAAAAAGAGAAAGCAGCTGAACCTGTGAAATGAAATAAATAATATGTTAAAAAGTTATTGTTTTTATGTAGTTATTTACCAAGAACATCTAAATTATATTAAAGTAACCAAAATACTCTTATAACCCCCAAGATATGTCACAATTTTTGAGCACCCCTAATGTTTGGAAATTAAAAGTTGAAAATTTTGAGATGCCATAAAAAAATCTGGGAGGCATCAAACCCACACAATACCTTTAGCAAAATTATTGCTTTTTCTTCACAAGCCCCATATAATATGATCTATTGGAATATACAATCCCCAGAAAGATCCAAGACAGGTTCAACTCAGGAGGTCCCACTTAACAACCCACCCAGAAGAAAGGGTTTAGGAATAATTCTCAACTCTTTGCCTACGCTGAACAAACCTATTCATATTAGATGAGAAATGAAACAACCCTGAAGGAGATTATCTATCTATCTATCATCTATCTATCTATCTATCTATCTATCTATCTATCTATCTATCTATCTATCTATCTATCTATCTATCTATCTATCTATCTATCATCTATCTATCATCATCTATCTCCTTCAGGGTTGTTTCATTTCTCATCTAAATGCCTACGGTATCATGGTGGAATCTCTTCCCATGCTCATCATTCATTGTCCCACAGTTCAAAGGGAAATAGTCTAAATGCCAAGTGTAAGAAGTGAATTTTCAGTGACATGTTTGTACCAAGTGCTTTATAGGATCTAAGCAAATTTTCTACCTTGTTTTTCATAGTTCACAACAGAGGTTGCCCTGTTGTAATCTGGAGCCCAGTAGCTCTGCATTACTCTTAAATCCTGACCAGGTCAATTAGTTCCATCTTTGAAATTAGATGTGGTTCAGGAAGAGCATACGGTGGTCTAAAGTCTGGGTCAAGACATTGATGGCCCCTGATTAGTTGCATCCTGCTCATCATAGTCTAAAGGTGATTTGGAGGGATCTGAAATTGGCCATGGGGTACGAGACAGTGTAGATGGAATGTTTGGATATTCTATAGTCCACTTCTTTCTTGAGATCCCTTTTGCAATTGGGGCAACCATGCAAACACAGCAGTCACTATGATTGGTGGGCTCTCTCCACACCATTAGGACTGTGAAAGGCCTTTTTTTTCTTGGACTTTTTCTTGTTTAGCCAAAGACACAGATAAGTTGCATTTGTAATGCACAAGGGGCCCAACTCTTGTCCTGATCTCCTATTTGGTATCCAAAATATAGGGCTTATAACTATATTTATTTTTAAAAAATTATGATCGATATAAGGTTAATTATGCCTATCTGGGCTGATACATTGCTTTAACTATATCAGGTTTATTTCTGAGAAGATATACAGCAAGCTCTTATTTCTAGGAATCATTACTGGGAATCCAGTCATACAAATTGGTATCTTCAGAATCAGAGCAGCATGTTATATCTATCCCGCAAAACGGGGAAAAAAATCACATTTACAGTCCAAGTTATTACCCGTTTAATTTACATACGTTAAAATTATTTTTCATAAATCATAAAGATGCCAATTAGCAAAAGGTGTTACCACTCTCCCCCAGTACCTTTCTCAATGGTTAAAACTGCTTTTCAAGCTCTTGACAATCTGCCAATTAAAATTCCCAAAACTAGTTTTAAAAGATCAGTTTCATATTGCAGATCTGCAGGAAGCCCCTTGAAACATTTGCCCAAGTTTAACCTCATACGGTTTCATGCTATTGTTACAACCACTTTTGAAACTTAAAAACAAAACAAAAAAGGCAGCTTTGTAAGATATTTGCAACGACCATCTTCCGTCTCCAGGGGCAACCTCTCATGCAGGCCCGCCACCTCGTTTCCAAAGCAAGCACGCGCGGGCGCACACAGCGAAGCTGCATAGGATTATACGCAAGAATGTGACTTGCCCAAGTCAGAGTCTCCCCCCAATGAAGTGAGGGGAGCCATGCCAAAAAGCAAGGCGACGGTTGCTCTGCCATGAGTAGGAAGGGAGGCTGCCACCCTGGCAGGTCCCATGGAAGCATGGCGTCCCGAGACACGCGCGCGCAAGAGGGGGGGAGGGGAAGAAGGCGGAGACTCGCGCCCTTCACAACGTACGGGGGGAGGGGAGGTCACGTGCGGCCTTCGCTGCTTCCTGAGGAACCGACCGTTAACCTGCTTTGCCAGTCCGAAAGCAAGCGGCTCCTCACAATTCCTTCATAGCCCTCCAGCCCCACGTCTCCGCTCTCTCGTGACCGTCCTCGGGCGCCTCTCCGTTCCCCACTTTACATTTGCTCATTCGTCCGTTGGGAAGGGGTTCTTCATAATCGCCCGCCATTTTACCCAAGGGTTTCGCCGCCGCCGCCTCCCCACACTCCAGCCCGCTTTCCTCGCTGAAGCTCAACCTCAGAAATAAAAAAACCGGCAGGGCGCAAGCGCCGCAACTGTTCAGCTTTCCCCGCCTTCGTAACAACTCTAAAAAGTTCCAGCAAATTGACTGGTATATTTTACTACGGCGTGGGGCGCTTATTCAAACGAACAGCCTTACCCGTGTGAGACTCATTCTTCCAGGGCAGGACATTCCCTTATTGCCCCAACAGCAGCCAGGCTCTTCCTACAATCGAAAAGAACGAGCCAACCGCTGTCCTCGCCCTTTTATCCTTGGAGGTAGGCCACGCCCATTAGGGGCGTGGTGGAAAGAGGGCGGGGCTGCAGGTGCTTCCTCGCGTTCTAACTCTGCGACCGCGTGACCTGTTCCAACTGCCCTTCTGTGCGTCGCCTTTGCGGTACCGCTGTTGTTTCTGCTCTTCTGCTTTTCCCAATCCTAATCCTAGGTTTAGTACCCTGCCAGTCTTCTCTATTTATTGTACTTTTGCAAATCCTCCTGGTATTCTTTTCTCTCTCTCTCTCTCTCTCAGCTTTCCATACGCTCTTAACTAATTTAAATGATCCACAACACTACTTTAAATTTGTTGATTCAAATATTTAACAATTGAAGTTAAAGCTTTTGATCACAAGAGAAAGATGACTTCATATGGCACAAATAAAGCCTTGATCTTCATTCTGTAATGTTTATGAATTTGCCAGGAATGAAATACAACCAATTTCGTTGTATTTAAATACAATGACAATAAAGATTATACATGCATTAAATAAATTAACCAAATTTTGACGATAATTGGATTCAAAAAATGATTAAAAGTATTCCATAATTTTTATTATATTTATTAATTTAAACCACACTTACATTTTTAGCTTTTTTACATTTTACCTTAATATGCAATAAAATATATTGCAACATGTAAATAAAATTTTCTTTGTTGTATAGTGACTGGTCACTAAGATGCATCAACAATTACACAAAACTCTTAGTTTTTGCTGCCCCTAGCTGTCATGGATTTTTAAGTCAAAATTTTATTATCATATTTCTATTTCCTCTTTATTACTGTATAGCCTCTGGATTCTTTGCTGTTAAAATTGGAAAGCCTTATGTAATGACATTAAGTTTCATTTGTTACAATGTCCAAG
Organism: Natrix helvetica; assembly: GCF_964273705.1. Lineage (NCBI taxonomy): Eukaryota > Metazoa > Chordata > Lepidosauria > Squamata > Natricidae > Natrix > Natrix helvetica. The sequence goes on from NC_138558.1 coordinate 40,276,857, forward strand.
ACATATTTCTAGGAATAAGAAGATTCTGAATTCAAGACATTTGAACTATAGTTCAAAACGTTTGAACTATTCTACTGATTGACTCTGCCTAAAATTAGTATCATATTGAGAAAAGGCAGTTATTTCCTTAGGCGCAGTCTCCTCAACAATAAACACTTAAGTATATTTACTTCTAAAGGAGAAAATTATCATGCAGAAGGATGAACAAGATTATGCCAATTGGCCTTTCCTATAGTTCTATTTCCCAAGAACCCTTAACCAAGTATGTGAATCAGAAAAGTACATTCATGAAAACATAATGCACAATACTGAAAAAACAATGTAATTTCTTTTAAAAAACATATTTCTATGAAAGCTCTTAATTTCAATTCTGAATTTAACAGGTTAAGCTCTTTTATGAAGATTAGCTGATTAGACTGTCAAAATCAGTCCAGCTATTGTTTATTCCCATGTAGAAATTTTATATAATGTGGACTTTTTTCAAAGAATATTGGCTATGTTTACATTCCATTAATTTCAACTGGCTTAAAACTCAGTTTCAACACACTTCCAACCTTCTCTCTTTACTTGGAACAATAAGTTTCAGATAAACATATAATGAACCTTAACACTGTTCTATTCCTCTTATCCAATAGATTAGGCACAATGAATTCCATGTCCTCCTTTCTTAAAAATGTTGTTTTTAATAGTTCTGGGATATTTTATTTCTTCTTAAGCGGTTATTCCTTGAAATCCTAGATACCAAAATAAAACTGACATAGAACATTTTTAAAAACTGGATTTAGAGGGAAAGCAAAAATATTTGGCATGGAGAGATCAGAATTTCTGGCAGCTTACCATGAATACTTGTCTGGCATTTTCACATACTGCATATCTGCGCAATTCTTAGAAGGTTAGGTTAGCGCCAAGTATTGAATTATTTCTCAATAATTAAAAGTTGCATCTAGATAACAACTTTGTTGTTGATGTGAGAAGCAGGGAAAGAAAAAAATCATACCGAACTCTCTAGTATCAATCCAGGAAGAATTATCCCAGGAATTCTTGGGCAACAGCTTCTTTGGGTTTGTGCCAAACTATCTTAACTCTTGGATGGAGGGGGACATGAGATACAGACTTATCAAACAAATTGGTTTTTCTTTTAGTAGAGGAAAGACAAAAACATGTCCTGATTATTTCTTTACACAACTAAAAGGAAAATTTGGATCAGAAATGGATTTAATACCTGGATGCCAAAGATAAAAACATTCCAAAATTAGATGAAAATGAAGTAAAACCACATTATTCACCGAAGCACTAAAATGTATCTCTTCAAGATGGGTTTCAAGGACAACTAGCTGTGAATGGAATGCAGCTGCATACCAAACATATGCCTGAAATGAATGTTCTGAAAACATCTTGCTTGAATTTGATTGGACATGGGGTCTCAGTGATGGGAGGCAACTAAGAGAGGGAAAAGTTAGACTTGGAGATTTTGGCGCGTGATTGCCAGTTCTGGCTATGCATTACTGTAATTCACTTGACTTCTAGTAAACTATACCTTTCTTGATAAATGGTGTTAAGGATCAGTCTTACTTAGAGGTTCAATAGTGTTAGTGACATCTTCAGCAAATGTAAATGATGCCAAATGATAATAATAATAGAAATTCTATGATGGTGTTCTTGTTTATATCTTGCCAGATATAAATGCATGCATTACAGCATGTGAAGACTGATTGAAGTAATGCACTTGTAATGGTATTAAGATACATACTCTTCACGCTAGGCTAGAGTTGTAGCTGAGAATGGAGAATGGGCCTCCTTATACTATGGAATTAGGGAGAGCCCCTAAGTTATATATCTATTCCTTTAGAGATAATGTTCTAGCTTTCAAAGCAAGTCCTCGTTCTTAGGCTGGGCAATCTTCTATCACTATCATATTTGAATTGAAGCTTAATTTGCCAACTCTCTTCTAGTCCATCAGTTCCTCTTGGTGAAAAAGAAAGACAGGCTTCAATTTATGTGAGAAACTGTCAGTATTTCTTTACTATAGGAAGGCTCTTGCTTCTAGCTCAGCAGGAAGGAACAAAAATACTAGGGAGAAAATTCCAGCTATAGGTATTATTATTAAAAACGTACAGTTTTCTTCCATACTATCTGATTTCTAAAGCTCCTGGTATGGACATCAGTATGCACAAGGCCTCTGGGTAAAAAATACCTCTTAAACAAATTAGCAAGGAGAAACAGCATGCCTTTTGTTTTAGCGGAGTATACAACTGAAGATCTAGGAAACATATTTTATTCTAGGACATAGAGTCATATTAAATAAATGGTGAGATGATTAAATAACAGTGAGCACAATCAAACCAATATTAAGAACATCTTTCTGTGTCCTGCTGATTTCAGTAGGAATAAACTTTTATTGTTGGAGCTTAATTTTGATTGTGACTGTGAGATTATAAGTTACCAATTATTGTACTAAACTGAATATCTGCATAAAAGCATGTTTTAGCTACAGCATTTTCAGCTCATCTCAAAGATTGAAAATTATAAAATTGACTGCTTAGATAATTGCAGTTTTAATAGGGAAATCAGATTAATTAAAATGACATAAATTGCTGTTTTTGACAGGTGACATAAATTAAGTTAAAAGATAAAATTGGAGAATGATGTGTGACAGATACCTAGGATTCACACCATACTGTATAAAGATTTAAGATAATAACCAGTGTCTAAATTGTACTTGGAAGCCAACTGGCAAGGAAGCGCCCACAGCAGAGGTATTATCTATACAAAATAGACAGAATCTGTCAGCACAGCATAAGTTGCTGTATTTTGAATCAGTTGTAACTCCCAGAGAACTAAGGTAGGTATAAAGGGCATGAAAAATTGTCAATAAAACCTTTTGCTCCAAAAGCAGTAGAAATTGGAGCACAACTGGAACTGTGCAAAGGCTCTACTAGCCGCCCCCTCATCCAAGGTTACATGTCTGGTAGTGGAAAACTACTTTTAACTGCCTGTAAAATTTCCCAAACATATTTCCTTGATCTGGGGTCATTGCTGGTTTAAATTGTAGAACCCAGGGTGTTTTAGAAAGGAGAACATTTCAACCTCTTAGATTTTGGTAACACAAGGCATTGTAATTGTCCTTAACCACAATTACAGATAGACTTGGCATACTGTAGCACCAGCCAGAATTTGATGGCCAGCTTTCTGGATCCTTAGATTAAGCAGCCGAACCCGGTAAGGAGATGGTCCTCAAATAACTAACCTTTTGTTCCTTGTAAAGCCCCATTGCATGCTTCCCATTATCTGTCATCATCTTAATTCTGTTCCCTTCTTTTCCCTTCCCTGCATGCCATTACTGGCAGAGCACATTTGAAAGCTAACCATATCTTCCCTAGCAGATTCCAAAATCACAACCTCAATATCAGTCTCTCTATAGATGCACTTATCGAATACAAAAGGAGAAGAAGACAGCAGAGGATGAGATGGTTAGATAGTGTAGTCAATGCAGTGGGTGAGAGTTTGGGAAGGCTCAGGCAGATAGTGGAGGACAGGGGATCTGGTGCAGCGGTGAAATTCAGCCAGTTCTGGAGAACTGGTATTGGAAATTTTGAGTAGTTCAGAGAATCGGCAAATACCACCTCTAGCTGGCCCCAGAATGGGGTGGGAATGGATATTTTGCAGTATCCCTCCCTTGTCATGCCCATCAAACCACACCCACAGAGCTGGTAGTAAAAAAAAAAAGAATTTCACCACTGGTCTGGTGTGTTATGGTTTATGGGATCTCAAAAAGTCAGACATAACTTGTGACTGAACAACAACAAATAGGTGCACTAAATGACATACCTCAGCAGCCACTAAATCAAAATTAGGTACCTGCGAGGCCACCTACTGCCACCAGTAGCCTCCCACAGTCCAGTGCGATCCCACAGAGTTAGCCTCCTTAGGGTGCCGTCGGCCAGACAGTGTCTGCTAGCGACCCCCAGGGGGAGAGCCTTCTCTGTGGGAGCGCCTTCCCTCTGGAATGAGCTGCCCTCGAAGCTTTGCATAATCCCCAACCTCCGGTCCTTCTGACGCGCCCTAAAAAGTTGGCTTTTCCAGCAAGCTGGCCTGGCCTGAACAGAATAAAACAAATGATTAATTTAATTGTTAATTTTAATCTCATTTTTAAATTTTTATTGTTAATATTAATTGGGTTTGTTTTTGGATACTTTATTTAATTTCCTTTTTAACTTTTGTAATATGTGTTGTACACCACCCTGAATCCTTTGGGAGAAGGGCGGCATATAAATCCAATAAACCAACCAACCAACCAACCAACCAACCAACCAACCAACAAAATGCCCAGTTCCTTTCATCTGCTGTAATGTTATGCTATAACAATCCCTGTCCCTACCTCTCAACCCCATCATGCCCACTCTTATATGGAGTCAGTGGGAGGGTTACGGCATCACAGTGTTTGAGAATCCTCAGCTTATATTCTACTTCCAGGTGTCATGTATTCCCCAGCTCAAAATGACAGGAAAGTACACCAGCCACTTTCAAGAATTGTGGCCAGTGGTGTCTCAAAGAGCTGCCAAAACAGGGCACTTGTCCTTTTCATTGCCCATCATGGCAGGGAAGCAGCCAACACAGCCAAGATGATGGGCATAAATGCTTGATCAAAGCCCTGTCGGGCCATTTCATACAAAAGGCTAGTCTTCAACCACGCTGTAGAACCTACCATTTTGCTCTTCTGGTCATCCTTTGCAGATCCCCCCTTCTGCACACTAAACGTGTCTCATATGTTCCTATGCAATGCCAATTCCAGAATAGTATGGTATAACCTAAGCAACATGATATCTCTCTAGTTATTGAAAGTTGAATGAGACTATATTATAGCTGGAATAGATATATTTTACCTTTATATTTTTTATATTATTCTGGGGAAAAACCCCTTTTTAATTATTCAAGCAGGTTAATGGGCTTTACTTTCAGTACCTCAAACCATTAAAACAGATCAGTTCCAATAATCTTAAGTTTTAAAAACCAACTGTACAATTCTAATGTGGGATTTTCTTTTACCCGTTCTCCTAAATGGTAGTAAATAGCTTTATCCGTGACATATTGGTTGCACTTGTGTTAAATTATTGTCTAGCTGTCCTCTTGACTCCTCTCTACTTTCCACATTGCTGTAAGAGGTAACAGCATTACAGCTAGAGATGATTTTTCCTATATTAAATCTGTTATAGTGTGTTCCATTCCTAATTACTCTGAAAAGATACTGAACTGGCTGTCCGTTTCTTCTTTCTCATTTAAGAGCAGTTCCGGCTGTTAGTTAACTTTGTCAGCGTATACCTTATTTTTGGGTGTATTGATTTTAAAATGAAAAGTTCTAAAATAAAAATGAATTGCAGAGTTTGTTGCCGAAAATTAGAAACATGCTGAGTTTCTTCTGAAGGATAAATGTATGTTGTAGAAATTTGGCAATGATAACTGTAGGCGAACATTAAAGGTGAAGGTTCCCCTTGCACATATGTGCTAGTCGTTTCCAACTCTAGGGGACGGCGCTCATCTCTGTTTCAAAGCCAAAGAGCCAGCGCTGTCCAAAGACGTCTCCGTGGTCATGTGGCCAGCATAACTAAATGCCAAAGGTGCACAGAACACTTACCTTCCCACTAAAGGTGGTTCCTATTTTTCTACTTGCATTTTTTACATGCTTTCAAACTGCTAGGTTGGCAGAAGTTGGGACAAGTAACGGGAGCTCCCTCCGTTATGCGGCGTGAAGGATTTGAACAGCCGAACTGCCGACCTTTCTGATCGACAAGCTCAGTGTCTTAGCCACTGAGCCACCGTATCCCTCCGAGGCGTACTTTAGGAAGGGACAAATGATGAAATGAGTCATGCATCATAATTTAAGCTCCACCTCTTGTGTTATCACTTTCTATATTATGTAGGGAGAAAAGCACTGCCTTGGTTTGTAACAATAACAGAACAAAAAAGGTTAAACTGAACTAAGCTAAAGAACAGAGAATATTTTTCTCAATAGAATTTACAAAAACGGTCAGTTATCCAAGGCTTTAAAAAAAGCAAGCACAGCACTGCATGCTTAAAAGAAAATTCCAGGATTAAGACACCAAGAAATAGAAAAATACCACCCCCTCAAAAATCATATCATCAGACAATTGTTATAAAGCTAAAACTATCCTAGATTACTTCATGAATTGATATGTCAGACATAATTAAGCATCTGGTGCCTTTCTGGTTTTATAAAACTATGAGAGTTCAAATGACACAATATATATAAAACAACCCTGATCTTCAAGAGGATGGGTTACTCTTGGTTATGTTAGATATCCTGAACAAAGGAGTAGAGAGCTTGAACTTTATACATAGGAAATACAAGAGTGAACTCCTATGGCAAAATGTCTTGGGTTTCATTCACTCATAGTTTCTGGCATGTTTGTCTCATTGTGAGATGCAAATGAGAAAGATTCTTAATGCAATGAGGACTGTGCTTTATGCAATCTTCTTGACTTGAATAGAAGTGTCAAATTAATTGCATGAAGAAAAAAAGGAGTTTTTCATGAAGATTTCTGAGTTAGCCTAGGGCTAAAAATGAAGGGGCATAAAAGTGCACTTATCACGTTTTTCTTAGAACAATTAGCTGAACTCTGCCTTGTTTATCATTATTTTAGGTAGCACCGGAAACTGGAAGAGCAGCCTCCGGTGCACATGCACGCACTAAGAAGAGGAGCTTCCGGTTTCAGATACGCATGCTAGCTGGTCTTCATACATGCATGCGCATGCCAGAAACCAGAAAATGTGCACCGGGAAGCTGCTCTTCTTCTGTTTTCTGGTGCTCCCATGTACGAGAAGATCAGCTGGCAGGGGTGCCGGAACCCGGAAGAGCATCGGGCAACAGTTTGTGTGCCCGGAGATATAGCTTTACATGCCATTTCTGGCACATGTGCCATAGGTTTGCCATCACTATATATGATGTATAGTTGAGCAGTTGATGATTAAATTTACCATATGCTTGAAGTAGACCTGAAAGGAAAGGTATGTCAATATATAGATGTATGTACATACATAAACCCACAATCTCACCAAAGGCATAAAACAATGGAGAATTCCATGTTTCAGAAAAAAAGTGTGTAATATGTATGTTTGGCTTGTAATCAATGTTTATAAGATTTGTGTAGTAACAGATGTTAAAGCACAGTTAGGCTACGAGCAGACATCTGGAATTTGTCCAGCCATCTGCTATTTTAATTTTGCCTTTTTATTTGTGGTTGTGTATGCCAAATTGAGTTTCACACAAGACTCTTAGATTTCTTCAATTCCACATTCTTTCTGCCAGGTGGTATGAGCAAGCATGTATCATATTTTGCTTTCGGCAGTTTTTCCAGATATATAGTTGAATTTAAGAAATATTAAAACGATCTGAGAAAAGCTTGAAATTACTTCTTAGGATTTGTAAAATGCTAATTGTTTAAGAGATGAGGGAGAACGAGAGATTTCCAAGAGAAAAGGCATGTTAATACATTAGTGCTGGATTTTGAATGGCTGTAAATATTGATTAAATATAGTGCTGATGTTTTTAAGGAGTATTAGCAAGATCTGGCATTCCTATTAGAAATGATGTTTTGAGGGGTAGGAGTTGGGATTTCATTAGACCAGTGGTGGGTTCCTACCGGTTCATCCTGGTTTGGCTGAACCTTTATTATTTATTTATTTATTTATTTATTTATTTATTTATTTATTTATTTATTTATTTATTTATTTATTTATTTATTTATTTATTTATTATTTTGACTTCTTAGTCGCCCCCTCTCCCCCAAGGGACTCGGGGCGACGTACAACAGCAGCGGTTACAACGATACAATATGGAGGAGGTGGAACAATAAATAAATAAATTACAATAATTTAAAACAATTAAAAACCCCAAATGATAGTTAAAGTTAAAAATTAAAATTAAAAATGCCCAAGAGGTGGAGAAGCTATAAATTAAGCCAGGCCGGCTAGTCGGAACAGGTGGGTCTTAAGTTTCGTGCGGAAGGAGCGGAGGTCAGTCGTTGTCCTAATGTCTGGGGGGAGGTCATTCCAAAGGGTAGGGCCCATCACAGAGAAGGCCCTACTCCTGGGTGCCGCCCTCTGACACTCTCTGGAGGACGGCACCCGGAGAAGTCCCTCCCTGTGCGAGCGAATAGGTCGCAGTAGTGGTTTGGCGGCCTGGGTTGCTGGAACCGGCAGCAACTGAGGCCTGCCAAGCCCCTGAACCTGTTCCCTGTGTGGCGTGAGAGGCACCGCCATCTTATCTTTCAGTTCTGTGCATGCGCAGAACAATTTGAATTGCACAATTTTTTTTTCATTTTTTAATGTTGTGTGCATGCACAGACATATTTATGGTCAACTGCGAATGTGCACAGAGCAGTTGACCATAAAAATTGCGCATGCACCGAACCAGCAATAATGCCAGTAGCAACCCACCCCTGCATTAGACATAGGTGTACTTCCCCAGAAGCAGTCACCAATTGACATTTCGGACTAATGCACACTCTGAAGCAAGCTCTGATAAAGAAGTCTTGTTCCATAAGATTAATTTCGTTAAGTGCCCAATCAGATCCTTCTCCCTAGTGGTGGAGGCAGCATCCAGACTGGGTTAACCTTCATCCAATCATATTGAGGACTGGGTCTTGTAATGTGTTTAAGCTCCGCCCCTGTTGCTAGGTAGATCCTAGTGGACATATAGAAGCATTCTGTTCTGATTCCAGAGCTATTAGAGAGATAACATTGGTAGCATTAAAAGTAGCCTTAGACCAGGGGTGGGCTTCAAAATCTTTAGCAAGGGGTTCTCTGCCCGGTTTCTGCATGGTGGGTATGGCCTAATCTATGTTAATTGTTGTTTCTGCGGTGTGTATTCTCTTTGCATCATATTTTTCTACAACAAAAGTTATCGGCAATAATTTCCTGAGTTGTTTTTAGTGAAAAAAGGCATAAAAGAAACTCTATTCTCTTTTCCCAAGTTGGTTACCTCCAGATAACTTTCCTTATCCCAACTCAGATGACTTCTGCATGTTATTTATTTCTTCTGCTTCATATAGAAACCAGGTCAAAAGGTTACTCTAAAGCAAAGCCCTATAACCTCTTAATGGATTTATTTATCTATTTATCTTTTAATATATATCCCATCTTTCATGCCAAAGCTTAAACCTGATCTTTATTTTCATCATGCCATAGGGCAGTCTTTGCCAAAATAGGGCAGCTACTGCTTTAGTTCATTATCTTCAGCTTGCACAGACAATGTTGGTGCCCATGCTACCAGAGGATGGTATTATTTTTAGTTTCTAAAAGCAAAATATCTTTTACAGCTATCAGGTAGGCACAATGGTCCCTAGATTTTCATTACTTGACATTAATCACATTGATGGGAATATTTTATAAGTCTTTATAGCAAATTACATGATTACTATCTGTTGCAACAATCAGAACACAAATGGAGAAGCTATTGTGTGGTCTGGGATAATAGATAATTGCTAGGAAAGCTATGGAAGAGAAATGCATGTTTTGGAAATGAACCACTCAAAAAAGGTGTTAGGATGTTTCATCTACAGTTTTTGTATTTTATAGTCAGTTTTAAGTCCCCTGAACCAAATAAAACTTTGCACCAAAACAGTAGGTGACAAAAAGAAATGACTGAAGAAATGGAGACATCTTGTGGCAATAGTCTATATTGCACATATAAAAAAAATTGAAGGAGATGAAACAAAAACTTGAGAACTTCCCTCAATAACATCAACATTCTTCATTTCTTGAAATCCTTCAAAGTTTCCTCAAAAGAAGGTTTTTCAAAGATACTTTGAACACCCCTGGGTTTTTCCCCCCTAAAGGGTAAGGGGTGCAAGGGTCTTGTAACTTGACAGCCTTAAGACTTGCGTGCTTCAGTGCCAGAGTTCCTGAGCCAACATGACTGGAGAAGGAATTCTGGGAGTTGAAGTCCACAAGTCTTAAAGCTGTCAAGTTTGAACACCCCTGGGTTTTTTTTCTAAAGGGTTAGGGGAGCAAGGGTCTTGTAACATGACAGCTTTAAGACTTGTGTACTTCAAATGCCAGCTTTTCTGAGCCAACATTTTGGTTGCTAAGCAAGAGCATTCTTAAGTGTGTTTCACCACATTTTACAAGTTGGCCACACCCACCCAGTCACATGACTGCCAAGCCACTCCCACCCAGTCACATGGCTAGCAAGCCACTCCCACAAAGCAGGCCACACCTACAGAAGAGGTTCTAAAAAACCCACCACTGGTGCACATGTACACTGGAAGGCTGCTGCTCTCCCGCACACATGCAGACTAGCTGGCTGGTGCGCCACAACCTGGAAGATCAATAGGTGATGGCTCGCCTGCCCAAACACATGGAGAGGGGGTGCCAGCTACTAGGGGAGCAAAGTTGTTGGCCAGAATGGGTGAGGCAGGGCTTCCCTTCCTCCCTGCCTGAGTGGGCTTCTTGCGTGGTGCCAACCCTCCAGCCCGTAGCACCAACACACACGGTCTGGAATGTCTGAATGGTTCAGGTGCATGGGACAGTAGGCAGTGGGGTAGCGTTTGCTGACTGGGTTGCTGGACACCCCGCCCGTTGCTCCTGTCGCCTCTGGGGTGAGGGGTGACGGGGCGGTGGTGGTTCTTGTGCTGCCACTTCTGACCAGGTTGCTGGAGCTGCTGTCAGGGAGGTGAGCTGCCCCAGGAAGGCCAGAGGAGAGCGCAGCTCCTTATGCATGGAGATGCTGCTGAGGGCCCAGCTCACCGGCAGGGGTGCATCTGCGGGGGCTGGCCAGCGGCTCCTGCCCCTTGCCCTGTGGCTGCTGCTGCTCTTCTGGGGTGACAGGGCTGCTGGCCAAGGGGTAAGAGGTGCACTGGCTGGGAAGCGGTTGCACTCCCTTGGCAGAAGTGGCGGTGGAGGGCTGCGTTGGCTTGTTCTCAGTGGTGGGCTGGGGGAGGAGCTTCATTGACCCTCCTCCAATTCCTGGCACACACATGTGCACTGGCCAGCTGGTCTTCACACCTGCATGTGCTCCAGAAACCGGAAGACCCAGTGGCCGGTGTGCATGTGTACACCGGAAACCAGAAGATTACCATCCCTGCATGCATATGCGTGCTGAGCAGCTGCTCTTCCAGTTTCTGGCAGGTAGGTGCGCTTGCCGCTCCGTTTCAGCACTCGGTGCCAAAAAGGTTCGCCAACACTGACCTACAGTAGATATTGATATTTGAACATAGATCTTTTTAACATTTATATTTTATCGGATTTTACTAATCTGGTTGAAATGTTAGTATATATTGCTTTTCCATGTATAGTATGCCATATGCCAAATAAATAAATAAATAAACCTTTGACTCCCTCTCACAATAACATTTTCAGTTTGCTATTTTTCCTGAGGATTACACAAATGGAGGAAGGATTAAATTCATTACTATCATTATGGCTGCTATTTACTTTTTCCTACTTATGCTTATTAGTTACATTTGACCATGTATTAATTACCTTGAAGAGACACATTCTATGTGTTGTGATAGGAATGGGGAGAGAATATGTAATAAAAGACCCTAAGGTTGCTTCTTGAAAAAGCACTTTTGGACAACCAGGACCTGGATGACTGAGAATCTCTGTAGACATGTATTAAAAGAGATTAGATTACTTACAAAAGCTTTCTCCAACTTCATACTTGTTAAATCGGGCGAATGAAGGCATACTCAGGCTTCAGAGTGACAAACAGCTCTTTATTAGCACGTCAACTATGTACAATCCAGCAAAGATTCAGTTTGACAGCAGCTCTTTTATAGGGAGCTGTCAGACCCTTTGACCAATCAGATTGAATCTCTGTTCCCGCCGGAACAGAGGACCTTGGTGTAAACCATTACCAATGTTTCTGGTATCTAACACCCCTCCCCTCTTAGATGGGCTCAACCGACTTGTGACGTAGTCACACAGGTTTTCTGGTGGCTCGTCCAGACCTGTGCAGTTCAGTTGGTGGGTGTTCTTCAGTCAGGTCGGATGGACCTGTTGTCTCCACGGCTTCGCCTGTTGGAAGCTTTTGGAACTTCTCACAGGCTGCGGCTGGAGTTTCTGGAGCCAGTTCGCTCGGAACTCGCTGTGGACCTGCAACACTTACAGATAAGTGCCTGGTACCTTCGGGATTGAGTTATTTGTGGAAGGAGTGAATTCGTGCTCCTTTTGTGTAGGGCTATGGCTAATTCGTGCAGGAGTTACCTCTGATTGCCTAAGATTGGAGTTGGAGATGCGGCCACGGAGTTGGTCAATGTGCCGTCTCCAATTTCGACCGTCCTCGAGCTCTAATAGAAAGGAGAGAATTTAAAACCCACCTAAGGGCCTTACTCCACCAAAAGCCAAATTCCTTCAGCTCACAGTTTAATCAACTGCATTGCTAACTTTCCTGTAACCCTGAACAATCAGGCATCAGCCACGCTCAAACTGATGCTTATGAATATCCCTGATATGTCAGTAGGAATCCTCCCACTAAAATAAGTTGTCTTCAGGACAGAAATAAATACTGTATATGTAGAAGCAACATCTTGGATATTATGCTACATCTCATCAATTTTGCTTGGGAGGGCAAATTGGTTGCTCCTACACTGCATTAAAGATTCCATGTTCAATTCTCAACATTGGTAGGTGGATTAAAAAAAAAATCCATGTTAATTCTCAGAATGCCTCTCAGTTTTCCTGTCGTTGCTGCATTACCTTTGCTGGCTACACTAGCTGGTGAGTTTAATGTATTCTTGTTTTAGCTAATGAACATCCAGATATCTAGCACCCAAATTCAATATAAGGAAGATTTTAATATTTTTAATGACATCTGGGATTATTTGAAATAAACAATTTCTTTGGAAAGAACTGGAGTTGACTCAAATGCAATGGCCACATGCATCTGTACTGTTTTGGGCAAGCCCTGGCTGACTTTGGAGCTCCGTTAGCCTTGATTCAGGATAGTTGGCCTATTGCCTATTCTCCAGCTAATCCCATTTGTAATTCATCTCAGCATCATTCCATCATCAATGATAGCAAGAAGAGACAGAATCATCCCAATATAATTTTCCCCAAAGGGCAACTTGATTTTTCTCTTTATTCCATACAAAGCTACCACTGAACTGTATTTCTTCAACATCAGGGACTGGACACACTGAAGAAGTTTAAGAGGCCCAAGAGAGGAAATTGGCAGAATGAAGATCGGGAAAAGCTGGGAATCTGCCATAACTGCTCTCCAGACTGACTGAGAATAAAAACATAAATTGATTCCACTTTTTTAAGTCAAAGGAATGTTCTATTAACCTATTTAACATATACAAGTGAAGGCACATACATAAACCATATTTGACTCCCTGCCCAAGCAGTGTTGTTGGCAACCATATGACAATAGTTTGCCATTGTCTTCTTCTGGAATTTTTTTTGACCTTCTTTTAGCTTATAGCTCTGGGACGCCCAGATGGTTCCTAACTTTAATCGATCTTACAAACCTACATAAAGTTGGCCATGTGATGCTACCTGCTGACACCTGGTTAATGTGTCTTGTCTTTATATCAAAATCCAACTGCTTTTAGCAAATAATATGTTGTTATAGAGAAACTCTTTTTGTAATTTAAGTTTTACGAAGCCAGGTTGGACTTTTTCATTTAAGTGAAAGCACCAGATATGGAAATGGATATGATTTGAATCTGACCACCTGTATTAACCACCTAAAATAGGAAAAAGTGACCCAGTTCGAATGTTCCAATAATTCTGTCCAATATTTTCATACTGCTGTGTAATTTACATGCCAGCTAATGCATTTACAAGGCTAACTTGTAAGGATTTCTAAAAGCTTTCATCCTTTTCTTCTTTTGTTCTGAGAATAGCTGATGGGACTCTTTTTCACCCTGGATGCTCCTTGATATTATTTATTTATTGTGAATTTTGTTCATTCTGATTGTAACAATTAACATTAGTAAGACATTTCTTTTCAATTCAAAAGCCATTTGGAATTACTTTGGGTTATATAGATAAAATAATTACTACAATTATATGCCTATATATGTAGTAAAATTACATTTTTAAACTCTTCTTCCATAAAATTGTTGCCTTTCATCCAAGAGCACAGAAATGTAAAAAGTCAATTGCTTGTTTCGTGACTCACCAAAAATAATCTCTTCTGACAAATAGATAATGAACAAGTTATAGATCTAGGCCTATGAGATCAGAACAGAAAAGCTTATAAATAAGCACAGCAAAAGCCAAACTTAAAGACAAACCACATTTTGCAGTTTCAAGCTGGGAAATAAAGGGGTACAGAAGAACAGTCAAAAGGGCACTAGAGTGGATTATATACTGACTATCTAATAAATTATTCTAGGTGTCAGAGAGGGTACAGTCTGAAATTTCTGAAAGCTTAGGGCAAAGTTTTTCAGACTTGTCAGCTATAAGATGTGTGATTGGGATATTCTGGAAACTGAACTCCACACATTTTAAAGTTGCCAAGTTGCAAAACACTGAACTAGGATAAAACAGCCTTTCTACTGTATATGGTGTATACTTCCAGTAACTGGTAAACTTAAATACACTGTTGTTGACCATAGGTTTTAGGCTACCATATCTAGATAGAAAAAGTCTGAATTCATACTACCCAAAGATAGCAAAAAGAGTCAGAAAACTGCTATCTAGTGGTTTGAGTTTTTATTGTAATTTATGGATGTTGTATGGGTTACGATGCTTCTAGAAGAGGTGGTGATCGTTCTGACTTTAGTCTTAAATTATTCAACACCATGACCACATTTGAGCCACTAGAAGTACAATTCAAGCATTTTCATCTAAATTTTCTCTGTATTTGGGCGACCAGCCTATTCTCTCCCATTTAGGGATACCTTTCAGATGGTACCATCATTCTCGTCTGAAAGAGTAGCTGGAAAAAAAAAGTGTGCATGTGAGGGAGAGGAGGAATGTTAATCTATTTGTGATTTTGTATGCAAATACTTGTCTTGCTTCAACTACTTTTGGGGAAGAAGCTGGGGATCATTATTGTCTGAAAGTTTCTGGAAAACTGTGAAAACGCAATTTGAACAACAATGTGCAAATGAGAAGTCTGTTCTTTTCCTTGGAGAAATGGCTTGGTAGAGATGGGACCACTGTTGCCTGAAAAAATAAAACCTGGTAAAAATATCTGGCTGAGGCTTGATGCTCTTGAAATAAAAACTCTGACTTCTAAAGTGCCTGGCCTTAAATCTATAAAAAGTTTAAATGTCCATACATGGTGGGTTGGATGCAGTGGCTGGTTCTAAACAGAAATAACTACTAGGATGAAGGCGCAGTGCAGTCTTGCAATTCTTCATTATGCAAGCTTGTTTCTTAATTTAGCAGGCGTGTGTCCTGGACCTTGTTCTGTTATTCATATCTTGGCTTCTAGTATTATGGTTTTCTTTCCAAATCACTTGGAAATGCACTTTCATCATCCATGCTATTTTGATGGTCTGTCTTTAGAGGCTCACTGCAGCTGTACATTTTTTAAAAATTAAAAATAGAACAGAATCTACAAAGGACCCGTGGCAGGTATTAAATGAGCCCTGAGTAAATGGATTGGCCCTTGGTTGCTAATGCATTCATTTAAGGCACTTTTGGGGGGTTATGATAATGAGTCTTGACAAGTGAACATTGATTTTAAGAAGTCAATTGTTCCTGTTTTGGAATAAGGAACTATGCCTTAGCTAATAGATACAACTAATATTAGGCCAGGCCCCAAAAGCTTGTTTTACACCTTTTGGGAATAGAGGACATAATTAAGATTGAGCTAGTTTGTTATACAATTTCTAAAAATAATAGGTCACAGCTAACAGTATGCCTGATCCCACAGGTTTGTTTCATTCCTTCAGGGAACAAGGGACCTGGCAATTAGCATTTGATTTTTCTTTGATTTCTACTAAAGATATAAAATTAAATCTCAACATGGAGTAAAGGGGTTGACCCTGAATGTCCACAGATGCTGTTAATGGAGAGACATGGAAACAGGTGGGAATAACTCTTAATTATTGCTATTAGAAGACTATGGCTGTTGATTCTTCAAATGCAAAATATGATCATGGTTTTATCAAATGTAGACCACTTTTAGCAAAATAATTACGACTTAGAAATATAAAAGTTAATGGGTGGGAGAAAAAACCTGGTTTAGTTAATCACTCTGACTACCATAAACCCATGATGCTAATTAGTATATTTAAGCCACCCCTACTAGATCCTCTTTCTGTGGTCATTATGGCGCATTTGCCTAGCTGGATTGTTGACCATAATTGTGCAGTGCAATTATACCGTACATACTGTACAGGAATGCAGTTAATAACAAATTTCCTACTCCTCCTATGCCAGCCAGCCTGTTTTGGCCCTAACGTCCTTCTTTCCTTGTGTCTGTAATCCTCCACTAACTGACCTTTGTCACAAGCTAGCTGTCTGCCAATTACCACAGCTTGCGCAACCTTTTCATTTTTCCACAACTCTTATTCTTTACTCTTCTCAGACTGCCTACCTTGCCAAAGCCTGCCAGCCTGCCAGCCTGCCACATTGCATCTATCTGCAATAGGTTTTACTAGGTAGAGCAGTCCTCTGAAGGGCAACCCTTTACATCACTAACACGGAATACTGCCAGCACGTCACAAATTTGGTAGTTGATTTTAAAGACAAACATGTCCCTAACCATTCATTTTGGTCTTTTTCATATAAAACAGGGCTGTCAAACTCATGGGCCATGGGCTAGATGCCTCACACGCTGGCCACAGCCATGCTCAGTTTAGTGAAGGGGGAAAATGTTGTGATATGTCATGTGGTGACGCCACGACAAAGCGAGTTTGATACCCCTGATATAGAACTATTTAAAGAAGACATGGCTAATCCAGCAGCCAAGATGACAGGATATGAAAGAGTAGACTTTTAATTTTAAAATATTATTTTTGGAAAATCCTGAGAGATTTCTCATTTCAAGCCGGTGTGCAAAAATTGCCTTCCTGTCCATATAAGGCACTGACTCCAGGAGCTTCAATCCAGGACATTTGTAGGTTAGTTTTAACATTCAAGTTCACATCATTTGAATTGGGCACGCCCACATGGCTAAGCACATGACCTTTCTCTCTAGAGTTAGAGAACAGATTTGCAAATGGATGCTTTCTTCACATTAAAGATTGGCATTTGCCAATTGTTTGATTTAGGAAGCAATCTTGTTCTTCCTTACTTTTATTGCAAAGCAAGATTGCGAATGGCATGGCAAAAAGGTGACTCCTGCTTTAACTTCAATCCCTTCCTTGCTCTGATTTTCTTTAATGGGGTCATCTGCAAGTTTCCATTCTGCTTTCTCTTGTGCTAATGGGATATTACATTTCTATTCTGCTCCTGGAGATGCACGTCAGCTCTCAGTATTCTGAAGAAAAGTTCAATTCCAGGACACCCACTTGGATCAAACCGTACTTTTGAGTTCTACACCAATATGAACAGATTTCAGGGTTTTGATGCCTCAGCATGGGTGTTCTCAGCTGACCTTGACTGTTCTCATATGTTAAGCCATCTCTGCCCTGGTTAGTGTTTGGATAGGTGTTGGCTAGACTGGGAAGTGTTAAAAAAAACTTGGAAGAAGGCATTAGCAAGGTATTTTTATAATACTGCCAGAAATACTATACGGATTCATTCACCAGGAGTCAAGTTAAATTCAAAGGCTATGTTTAAAGCTCTTTACAATGAGTGAATGGTGCAAATCCAAAACTGACATGTATTGTTCCAAAAATGAATTATGTTGTGTATGTGGACAAACTACAAATGCCACTTTCTCTGTGGTTTATCTGTCTTTGTGGCAAACATGATTCTTCTGCACCTGCTAATTTAACCAATTGATGTATAGTAATGGCCACATGGCTCAACTTTGGTGATAACTGAATTGTGTCAGTACCGATGAAATTCTTTTCAGGAGGCTTACAAAACCAGATATGCCTTTAGGCATCTCCCAAATTCAGCAATTAGAAGAAGCAAAACACTCCCTATAAGGAAAAATCCTGCCAAGGAAATGTCAAGCTTTGCCAATGTGTGGCCTGTAAAGTTTGGCACAACCAGTGATGCTGGTTGGCAACTCTCCTGGCACCCCAAAAAAGCAATCAATCAGAGGGCAGCCTAGCACTCCGTGATGGAAATGCAACAATCCTCCTTTAATATTATGTTCATTCTTGGCTTCCATAAAAGCAAGTGGCAAAGTAGGGCCTTACTTTGAAACACAGCAGGGTGAATACCTGCAAAATGGTTTGTCATCCTTGTAATTTTCATCCTATTCTGCCGCAAACAATGGGGCAGCTTCAGACTATTTGATATTTCTCCCATTGTAGCTTATGGACAAATCTTCTTTTAATGGACTTTCACAGCGGCTTGAATTAAGTCGGTTCACTAAACTTGAACTGACTCATGCACTCTTCAAATCATCAATCTCCAATCTGAACCAAATCCTTTCAAGTTTATTATCTCCCTTCCTCTGTTTCTTTGTTACTGCATTTGACTGGATTGAACTTCTTTAATAAGTTCTATTAATTCACAGATTTCAAGAGATATAAAAGAGGTCTTGATCATTAACTGGAATTAGCAACTTGAAATATATCCCTGTTACAGTGTTAGAATAGTTCAGAACAAGCAATTTATATGAGATCAAAAATCTATCACATTCAGAATTTCTATTCTCATAGTGGCCAACCAGATAACTAATGGAAATCTAATAAACACTATTGTGACTCTTCCATGGTTTACTGAATACAATTTAAAGACTTTTTTTCCATTTCAAATTTCCAATTATTGTCTAGCCTTTGGTATCTGTCAGAACTTCTGCTATCACATAATTTATATAGAAGGTAATTTTCTTATTGATCCAGCCTCTGATAATCAATTAATGATGGGGGGGGGGTAAGTGTTGGAGGTGGGGGCACTGCCTTAGATATATATTCCCAGAAAAAATATAATGCCAACTCTGACAAGTAATGTCAAGCTAAACCATGTATTTTCTCTCACGTTTGTAATGCATTGAAGTTTGTTTTTCTGTTCTTAAATTCTTAATAAATTCTTCCCGATCTTCTTTTTAAATGTTCTTTTCCTATGTGTCTTTTTGATTTGTTCATTACTTGTTTCCTTATTTTACTTTTCTTCCAAGTATATAAAATATGTTAAAACCGGAAGCCTTTAACGTGGTTTTTACTGAATTGAAAGGCAGGGAATTAATTGCATTAAATCAACATGCAGGCAAAAAATGAACACTTTTTTAAAATAAAAAGAAGAGGGGGAATATTGTCAGGTTACTGTATTTATAGAAAAGTTTGACCCATATGGAGAGGACTGTGTTGAGAAAGAATGTCTCATCTATTTTTTAAAATCCTTTTTTTACCTTTCATAAACTAACATGGAATTCTGCTTCTTCTTCATGAATTGCAATGAATAATAGATGACATTATAACTTGCTGGCGACAAAATGTAACACGTGTACCTTTTCTTTCTTCTTATCTCAAGGGGGAGATCTGAGTTAAAATACTTTGCTCAATCATCAGTTAAATTTGCCTGCATGTGAGTAGCAGTTTTTGACAATACTTTTTGCTTCCCCGCAGACATTATAAAATATTTGCAAGCTGCTTATTAAAACAACAACAGCTTTTTTTCTAAATCTACGTAGCTTCAAAGGACCGAATTACTCTTTATTTCTGGACAAAATATAAAATTCAGCATGAGCCCATTTCCCCCAGCAGGTGGCAGACTAACACTATGTTTGGACTGCTCTTTCTGCAACTTTTAAACATTGGAGAAAGTAAAAAAAAGTAGTAACTTTTAATTTGACCTATTCAGGAGAGCTATTATTAAACATAAATATTATACACAATGTTTTCCTCCACAAAGAGTCTGTGCTTTGTCTGGCTGAGTTTCAGGGCCTGTAAATTTTTCACGGTGAAACGGTTCATGGCTCTTCATACCAACCCTTCATTATTGATGTAAAGTCACGGCTTATAAAAAGTGTGCCATTCCTGTGGCTATTCCAAGCAGAAGGAAGCATACGGTAACTTGGTTAAATAGATGGGCAACCCAGGAGGCTTAGAAACATGTGTGATCTACGAGTCCTTATTGCAGTCTGCTTTGTTCGTGATTTTGAAAACTAGTTTCTTATGACTTTGATTTGGGTAATGGATGAAAACTAAAAGAAAAGCCTTAATCAAAGAACATCACTTTTAAGATATAAAGAAGCCCACTGCTCAAATTTCTTTCCTCCAAAAAAAAAAGCTCTTATCTTCATATAATATGGTTCATAGCTCTTCACCTATTTTAAGTGTGTCCCTATGTCACCAAAAGACATAGGGACTTCAATTTAAAACAGGAGCAGAACACCTAACGCTCTAAGGCAATCTGCAAAGTTTAGCTTCATTTAATGAGTCCATCAGCCTATTTTCATTAATTGTATTACATTTTCATATGCAAGTCACCAGCTGAGAGAGAGAGAGAGAGAAAGCAGGCATGCTAGAAAGGAACAAAAAAGAAAGCCTCTTATTTTGGGCTTCGCAGCATTCTCCTGCTTGCTTTTATCCTGTCTCATCCCGGAACTCAATCTGAACTCCTGCAAGGGAGTTGCACAGCAGGAGACAAAAAAAGTTTGTTCTGATCAAGAGAGTTATGAAAGAGGAAAGCAATTAAAAAAAAAGACAAAACAGTTTTGGAGAGATAGGCCAACAATGGGGCAGGAACACCATCTCAAAGTTTCGAATTCCTTAGTTGAAATATACATTTTGGGGGTGTCTATGGTGAGCTTGTCAATCAGAAGGTCAGTAGTTCAGTGGTTCGAATCCCTAGCGCTGCATAACAGAGTGAGCTCCTGTTACTTGTCCCAGCTTTTGCCAACCTAGCAGTCTGAAAGCATGTAAAATGCAAGTAGAACAATAGGGATCACTTTGGTGGGAAGATAACAGCGCTCCATACCCCTTTGGCGTTTAGTCATGCTGGCCACATGACCATGGAGACGTCTTTGGACTGCTCTGGCTCTTTGGCTTAGAAACATAGATGAACACCGCCCCCTAGAGCCGGAAACAACCAGCACGCATATACGAGGGAACCTTTACCTTATGGATAACTAATGCTTAAAAAACTGTGGCGAACCATTAGAGGGCAGCAAAAAGGAACTAGCTTTTTGCAACCAAGTTGGTTGCTTAGGTTTTACAGTTTAGATCTAGTAATCCTACTTAAACACTAGATGAACAGGATAAAAATGTTATTTTCTGCTTCCCTGGTAGGAAGAGGCTTTTTACAGCCTGACCAGGATCCTTTCTTATAACTAGAATACTGCAGCAGCAAAGATTAAGTCCCTAGAGTTCTCCTGGATGACATTTTTCCGTGGCCTCCATTGTTTTAGAGGCTTCCAACAGCAGGGACAACAGAGGAGAGAAAATTCTATCGGAGGCTGGCAGAGTAGCGTTCCTTCCAATGAATTAGCAGAAGGGTTTAAAAGTGCCATTCCAAGGTTGTTTGAGATTAGAAGGAATAC
Source organism: Natrix helvetica (assembly GCF_964273705.1). NCBI lineage: Eukaryota > Metazoa > Chordata > Lepidosauria > Squamata > Natricidae > Natrix > Natrix helvetica. Next base: position 40,298,383 of record NC_138558.1, read on the forward strand.
GGAATAGATTTTTTTAAAAAAATGAAGTGAGTTTTCCCTGCTGCCTTTAAAAAAAAAGTCTATTAAACTCTGTTAACACGTCAATCCTAGATGTGTGGGAAGAAGGGGAATTTATGGTGGATCTAAACCCCCAATTAAATAAATTACGCATCTTATCAAGCAATATTTGAAATGCATCTCCTGAACTGTAAATGTGAAGCCTTCAAACACATATAAAAGCTAATATTACAGCAGTTTATTTCTTTTGTGCATTTTTCATCCAAGTTAGGCAATTATCTTAGTTATCAATATTATTGCACAGCCTCGCAATGTCATAGGCCAGGTACAAATAAGACACAAATGCAAGACGGGAGGGAATTTAATTGCTGCCACATATATCTAGATAAATTGCAAAACAATGTGGGGTAGAAAAAAGAAGTAACTTCTTCATAAATGACTTGGACATGGGGACTGATGGGGCACACATCAAAATTGCAGATACCCTGACATTCATAATCTTGATAGACATGAGCATCAGGCCCTATCCAACAAGAAACAGTTCAGTCATGAGAAAAGTAAGGTCCTGCACTTAGGAAGGAAAATCCAAATGCGCAGGTAGGTGTGATAATGATAGTGTCCTCTATGCTGTACTAGTGAAGGCACACTTGGAATACTGTATCCACTTCTGGTCACCACAATGCAAAAAAAAAAAAAAAGATGCCGAGGCCCTAGAAAGAGTGCAGAGAAGAACAGCAAAGATGATTAGTGGTCTGGAGGCTAAAGGATACAAGGAACAGCTAAGGGAGCTAGATATGTCTAGCCCAAGGGTGTCCAAACTTGGGAACTTTAAGACTTGTGGACTTCAACTCCCAGAATTCCCCAGCCAGCTATGCTGGGAGTTGAAGTCTACAAGTCTTAAAGTTCCCAAGTTTGGACACCCCTGGTCTAGCCTAACGAAGAGAAGACTTAAGAGTGATGTAATAGCAATCTTCCAATATATGAAGGGCAGTCACAGAGAAGAGGGGGTCAATTTATTCCCCCAAGCATCCGGGGGCAGGACAAGAAGTAATGGATGGCAGCTTGTTAAAGAGAGATCCAACTTGGAACTAAGGAGAAACTGAGAACAATTGGACAATGGAACAGCTTGCCTGTTGGAGTTTGGGTGCTCCATTGTTGGAAGTATTAAAGAAAAAGTTCCATCCCATTTGTTTGGGATGGAGCAAGGACTCTTGCCTTGGGCAGGGGGTTGGAGTAAAAGAACTCCAAGATCCCTTCCAGCCCATAATTCTATTTTTATTTTCTAAATTATAGGAGAAACAAGAGAAAGAAAATGATGTGTGGGTAGCTGATATTTTCAACTACACATTCACTGTAGCACCACATTTCTCTTTCTTTGTAAATCATTGTTATTTCATATATGACTTCATACATTGATTGCATGCTTGCCTTTCTCAAATTTGAGATGTCATCAACTTCCCCAGCCACAACTTTTCTCAGTCATCCTCTTGACCAATTTCCTTTTTCTACATATTTAATATATAAATATATTTGCTTTGCAATTTGATCTTCGTTTATTTTCTCCGGTGGCAAATTAGTTAGAATGCAGTATTTCAGGCAAACGCTGCCTACCAACTGGAGTTTGATCTTGATGGGGCTCAATTTAGTTGATAAAATTAGGACCCAGATTGCTGGGGGCAAAATGCTGATGTTGTAAACTGCTTTGAGAATACTGTAAAACTATGGGACAGTATATGACTAAGTGCTATTGCTATATGATTAAATAACCTGACAGTATTTATTTCACAATGATCACTCACATTTGCTAGTCAGACCATGTTCATTAAGCTCCTATTCATTTTTGCATTGATTTTCTTCTTTTGTTACTATGCTTACTTCTTGAATATCATGTCATCAACATTCAACTTATTCTTTGTTTTACCTGAGACAATTAGATCTTATCTACTGTACATCTAACAAAATAGTCAGGGTAACTCTTATATATAACCATTTTTATGGCTTTCAACAAACTTTCATTCCCCACAATGGAAATATACTGCCCACTACCTTTTTTTAATGTGTGTGCATCTAAATGTTTTTTCTACTTTATATTTTATGATAATCAAGGACTGCACATCTTAATATTTGTCCAACTACTTCCTATCTATCATAAACATTCTACCGCTTACAAATTATTCTACTTCATCTATTTTTTCTGCTATTTAATAATAATTTTCAATCCATTCAATTTTACTTGTCAAATACAGCTACTTTGATGTTTGACATATTAATTTTCAGGTATCTGCTATTCATTGCTCATAAAATCTAACATTTACTGCAAAGTAGCCAAGAACATAAAAAGGTACACTGATATTCCCAATTGAGTCACCTCTGCGATAACTGCAAACATTCCTTCTTCATTTATGAATCAATACATTAAACAAAGAACATATTAACATTTTTACCTGCTCTGTTTACTAAGCATGTCATTGATTTTCATATATTATTTACTTCTGTCACATACAACTGATTGCTTTCAACAACTAAATTTCATATTCATGTAAAGCATTCCACAATTAAACATTTGTTTATGAATAATAATAATGTTATAATTTAAACCTATTCACTTTATCAAATGCTTTATCTAAATCTCACACTCATAACTTTCTAAATAGTCTGCCAAATAGCATAAGCATGGTTTGTATACTCTCAACCCAAACTAAAACAACTGCAGTTTATTCATTGTCACCTCTCAGATATTTCTAAATTCTGAGATTGAAAGTCTTTCAGAATTCTGCACAATACTTCCCAGGTTTTTATACAACAACTACATTCCTCTTAATGCCAGGCACAGTCCTTACAAACACATTAAAACCATTTCATAAGCAAACCACATCTCTGGTTACTCCATTCCACAGTCAGCCTCACATTTTTAACCTTTTGCAGCATTTATTACTTCCTTTTTATATTTTTTTCCTTGTACATGAATGTATATAGTGTTTGTTTCAAAGCTATTGTTTAACGAACTATTTCTGTATGCATTCCATCCTTTCAGTTTAATCCTAAATTATTCCATCACTTTTATTTTGAATACCATTCATTCAACAGGAGATACTTCTTTTAGTCCTACTCATCCATTTAAAAAATTTAATATATTTTTTTAAGTTATGCATTTTTTCTGATCCTTTTATTATTAATCATTCTTCCTGAGTGCATTCTTTGCAACTAATCTTTTCTCTATGTACATATTGTATTGTATTTTCATTTTTCCAACAGTTTTTCTTATCTGCACTTTTTCTTATATACTACATCATTCACATCATACTTCCATCAAACAGTCTTTTTTATATTTAATCATTAATTCTCCGGAAGATTATTTTATCTTCTAATGCTTTTTCACATAATATTTGTACTTTCCCTTCCTGTTCTACTTTCATTTTTATTTTAAAGATTGCTTTTATTTTTTGCCATATTTATGTACTCTTTAAAGGACCTAAAATGATCTGTACAAAATTAAGAACCTCCTGTTGTGCTATTCCCCTCACTAATTTTCCTCAAAATTCATAATCCAACTCATCATGTCTGATATTCAATTCATTGTTGTGGTATGTATGTGTCTCTCGATCTCTATCAGTATTCATATATATATATATATATATATATATATATATATATATATATATATATATATATATATATATATATATATATATATATATATATATATATATATATATATATATATATATGCTGGTTTTGTTGTATTCGGGTCTTTTCCCGTGTAAAGTTGAGATTGTCTTTGCAACGTTTTGGCAGGATCACACCTGCCATCTTCAAGCGTAGGCTCAAGCCTATGCTTGAAGATGGCAGGTGCGATCCTGCCGAAACGTTGCAAAGACAATCTCAACTTTACACGGGAAAAGACCCGAATACAACAAAACCAGCATACCTACACCCGTGAAAATCTACGAAAACAATATATATATATATATATATATATATATATATATATATATATATATATATATATATATATATATATATATATATATATATATATATATATATATATATATATATATATATATATATATATATATATATATATATATATATATATATATATATATATAATTTCCTAGGCAAATACAATTCTTTCTCATTATTAGGTCTCTAAATGACACAATTACTTCTCTCTCTCTGTTTTTCCATTTAGTCATTCATGCCACTAAACAGTATAATTTCATCCTGCATCATATCCATTCAAAATCTGCATAATTTATTTGCAAACTTGTATCTCGTTCTTCCAATTATTACTGTTCACTGGAGTGTAACATGCTGTTATCAGTTTCCTGGATTCTGACTGTCTATACACCACAATAGTTTATATGTTAACTGTTCATAGGTCCTGACATTTAATTACTATCACAATTTATATGGCCATCCCTCTCAGATTCATGACTCTGGATGACTAGCAGTTAAAAGAAAACACTTCCCCTCATAATTCTATTTTTTCATTTCCTTCATATATTCATTCAACTTCCAGAAGAGCATACTATTTTTTTGGGGGGGGGGAATGGTCCCAGAGAACATTTCATGTGCCCATTAACCCTGGAAGATATGACTCACTCTGCTAGTGATAATAAAAGTATTAGATATTTGTTTAATATTTAAGAGAAGATCATATCTTGACAAAAAAACCCCAATATTGTTCTTTTGTTAAGCCTTTGTATTTGCTCTGAGCTCACTACTGGAAAAACCTGGGCTTTTTATTGCTTCCATGTTTATACAGATATCAACCTGATTTTTACTTTATAGACAAAGATACGAAATTTTAATTTTGATTTTAACTTTTAAAAAATGAAGATCAATATGGGAAAAAAGGAAGCAAGCATATGAAAAAGATGTACAGAAAAAAAAGTACAGGTTCTTGGCAGTGGTGGGATTCAAAATATTTTACTACCAGTTCTGTGGGCATGGCTTAGTGGGTGTGGCATGGCTTGGTGGGCGTGGCAGGGGAAGGATACTGTAAAATCTCTATTCCTTTCCTACTCCAGGGGAAGGTTACTGCAAAATCCCCATTTCCTCCTGATCAGCTGGGACTCAGGAGGCAGAGAATAGATGGTGGTATTTACCTGAACTATCTGAACTATTCCAAATTTCCGCTACCCGTTCTCCAGAACTGGTCAGAACCTGCTGAATACCACCTCTGGTTCTTGGTCAAAATGGCAACTTGGCTCTATTAATAATATGCAATGCAAAATGATTTTCTTAGCATATTTGTCACAGTTCTCCCTTTTGCCACCTCAGTGTCTTTCCCTCCTTAGAAAGTCACCTTCAAGGATGGAGTTGATTATGCACTTCATTTTAAGAAGAAGGACATAAGTATCACAAAATACTGCCCTTCATTGGCCCTCTTGGTCCTATTTTTAATATGTCAAGCCTTTACAGTGACTAAATTTTAAGTATCTAGCAAAGAATCATTTGTGTCAGATTGCTTTGTTAACCTTATCAGAGTGCAGTGAAGTTTTTACTGAGGTTGATAACTGATGAAGAAACAAATGGCTTAGCCTGCTTTTTAACCTTTAAAACCAGCTTTTTCTGCAGAAATTTTCATTTACATTATGGGCAGGCAATCTTTTTCTCCCTATGTGCTGCTCTTCTCTTTTCCTCCTATTCCCCCTTTTCTGTCCTGTCCTGTCCTATATTGTTTCACAGGAACAGAATGGGACTGTGGTAATATTACTACAAGAAGGAGTTAAATATGTTTCTTTTTTGGGTTTGTAACCTGCTAAATTCAAGCAGACCCATAGCTTATAGCAGTGTTTGTCAGCCTTGGGAACTTTAAGATATATGGACTTCAACTTCCAGAATCCCCATCTGGTCCACATATACATGCTGACTGAGAAATTCTGGGAATCAAAGTCCACATATCTTAAAGATCCCAAGTTGAAATTACTGACTTACAGGTGAAACCCAATTCCCGAGACAGTGATTCTTACCCACTTCTCATCACCAAAAATAAATGAATATGCCACTTTCATGTCAGCCATTAGCCCATTTTATTTTCATGACATTAAAACATTGTTTTCCTCATAGGATGTTATTCCAGCCCTCTAATTTATTATTATTATTATTATTATTATTATTATTATTATTATTATTATTATTATTATTATTATTATTATTATTATTATTATTGCTTATCTTTGATTTTTGCTGGCCATTGACTGAATAAATAAATGCTTATAACTAACTTTAACATGACCTTTATAGCATGGAAACTCAAAGGTAAACTAAGACTGTTGTCTTATGGCATAGGGGATCAAACATCTCTGAGAGATTCTCCCACAATTTTCACTTCTTATGTCAAAGCCCATTCCAAGCAACCAAAGAAAGGCAATAAATGTTCAGTAACAAAAGTCTCCCAATTCTAATGAACACATTACAAAAATCCTACAACTACGGCAGCATTGTCTGCAATGTTTACTCAGAATCCAAAAGGGATTGCTAAAGCATGTGATCTGAAAGTCATTTTGTTAAAATTCCATTCACTAAATTGTCTTAGAGCCAGTTTGATGTAGTGCTTAAAGATGCCAGGCTAGAAAATGGGAGGATGTGAATTGTGAAAACCCTCCTTAGACACATAACCTGCTTGGTAACTTAAAGTCCTAGGATAAGCCAGTGACAAGCTATATCCCAAAAATATTTAGAAGAAAACTGGATGAACTTGTACATACAGTTGACCAGTGTCATATTTGACTGGAAGGCACAACAAACAAACAAAATCCCCATAAACCTGTTTCGGATTGAAGCAAAATATTTTGTTCCTTGCTCTTTTTTTTGTTGATCAGTAGCTATGACTACTTCTTAGAGTAGATGCCAACTCCAAATCATTTTTAAAAACTATGATATTCTGTTTGCTTATGAAAACACTTATAACACAGTTCACTAGCATTTGATCATAAATAGAAGACAACATAAAACTTTGCATCCCTTTTCTTCTTTCCTCCCTTCTATCCCTTTAAAAAAATATATCAAATATTTAAGCTGTCAGAGGCTGTGGAACTAGTGTTCTTTTCTGTCACTACCATTATTGGCTCTCTGCCCTATTTTATATCAGGTCTGAGCATCTATTCATTTTGGAAAAGCTTCCTCTCGCTGTCTGTTCCTGAATATAACCTGTCCCTGGTTTTGTTATTATTTTTTAAATATCTTCATTTCTTTCTGTAGAAGTGTTTGAAATTTAAAATGAAGATTTATTGATCACCATAGGAAGGCACATATTGGGGAAAATGTCAGCCATCAATTTATTATCCAATTAAACAACAGCAAGAAATATAGCAAATCATAATATGCTGACATAAAATTATCCTAATCCTATAGTAAAATGGAAATGATTACCCTTTTTACAATTTTTGCTATGTATTCTATTTTAAGCATGGTAATTTGAAATAACTGAATATATGTATTGTTTAGAAACCCAAAAGATAGAAGAAAACAAAAAAGATATTTTTGTATATTAACATTTCAAAGGTCAATATAGTGGGTTTGACACCGTGTACTGACTTTGTCTGTATATAGTGTCCCCCTAACTCGCTTGTGCTCCTCCATCTCTCCTGAGTCTTCACACCGCCCATTGGCAGGTTGGCGATTGGGGCTCAGGACCCTGGACAGCACCCCAAGGCTTCAGGGAGCTGGATTGAATTTTTAAAGCAGATTTGGGTTAATGTCAGGGTTTCAAATAGCATTCTCAATCAAATAAGAATTCGAGGCTAGAGATTCCTGAAAGTTAAATATATTAAAGAAGCCATTTTGGCACCCCTGGGAAAACCCGAATCTGATAACTTCCAGGTTTTTCCCACCCAGTTGAAAGTTCAATACCCTGCCACAGCACCCACATGTCCATCACATGGCCCAATCAACCACTGTCACAAAGGAAGATTCCTTCCACATCAGTCCAGGTGCAGGGACAAGACAACTTTGACTTTCTGAGAAGGAATGTTATTTTGGCTACGTATCTCCTTTGCTCCATACAATCCACCCTCCCAGTTTCCCACAGTAGAATATGTTTGGTAGCCATTGCCACATGATCAAAGTCATGTCTCTTTTTATATTTGTCATTTTTTTGACACTTGCACCTATTCACACACACTGTGGGTGCTGATAGAAGTGATCTATTTGTTAGAAAACCAATTACAAAATCCTATGTATCACTGTGGGGCTATCCAAATATTCAGTTATAACTCAGCAGTCTCAACTAGCTCAGTCAATGGCCTGATCTGCTAGGAGTTGTACTTGGGATAGCTACAACTTCTTTCACTTTTGCAAAGTATCTCTACAGATGTAAATCCTAGTGAATGGTCTTGTGTCCTTGGTATAATATTGTAGCCCAGATAATGTACAAATAATAATAATTTTGACAAATTTTTTTTGTCATTATTTTTACATTATTCTTTTAATATAAAGTTACAGGGACTACATTTAGGAAACAGGGAACAGTTTGTATAGTATTTAGGAAACATGAAATATAATTCTATACATATTTATCTGGTATAATACCCATTGTATAAGACTTCTTAGTAATATTTCAACATTACACCTTCGGTATACTGTAGTAAGGCTACTATGGATTGTAAGAAATTATTTTGGTCTTTTATTTACCATTTTTCATATTTACCATTTCATATGACTGATATATCAGTCAGTATTTCTCTTCCTGGAGTCCAGGTCAATCCTGTTATATTTCTCCTCAAAGAAGACCCTGTTATAGAAAAGAATTACAGCATTGATAGAAAATAGACTGAACAATGTTATAGTTAAATTTATTTTATTTATTTATATTAGATAACAGATATATGTATAAACATGATTATGAATGCATGAAATGGATACAAATGTAAGGGAATATTAGGACAGGGATGGTAGGTACTCTGGTGTGCTTATGCATGCTCCTTAAAGATCTCGTGGAATGGAGTGGGCTTGACCATAGACAGTCTAAGGTTAAAGTTTTGGGGGTTTGGGGAAGAAGCCACATTGTCAGGTGGTGCATTACATTATATTCATATTATATTCATATCATATATGATATATTATATTCATAGTTAATGGATTAACTATGTAGGGTAAGGACAAAGAAATGAGTGGAACAAAGAACAAAGGAGAGATTAGTGTGTAATGTTTCACTTGTAATTTTTTTAGATGCCTGATTTTCACATATTGTGATTACATTTAGAACCTGCTTGTGTTGCACAAACATAAAAGCTCATTAAAAGTTGTGTTCATTAAGATACTGGCTTCTGATTCCTGTGCAACAAATCTAGAGATCATTATTACTCTATTACTATACTTTAGTTGGGTGAAATAATATGTTTCATCCAGAGTATCCTTGTTCCAGGCAATAGGCCTTACAGTGCAGCAAGATTATGGAGCTTTGCATTAAGAACATGCCCAAACAATACATGTAGAATAGTGCTAATATCCAGCCTTTTTGCCAATCCGTATGGAAGAGTGGGGGTAATCTGAGATTACAGCAGTAGGATTAGGACATACAATGCAACCAAACACTAATAAGCTTCATGTCTTTAACTCTCTTTCCTTAATTTAGCAGTACAATGTGCTAAATGAGACATTGGATTTATATTTATTGATGGGGCAGGTTTAAATGCTTCATGTTTGTGCCTAAGTGGCAGCACAATGAGCAAGTCTGAGACATTGATATACAGTAATAATGATAATTATTCCTTTAGATTTCTTTTATATTTTTCCTATTCTGTTGTTCCAAGAGTTGATTATTTTAGTACGTGGTGTATGATATGATGGAGTTCAACCATGGCCAATATTTACATTAATCTTTTAATCATTTACAATTATCTTCTCTAGGTATTAGAGTAGTCATATAAATCTCCCTGTTTAGAAATGCTGACATGTTAAAACATGCAGATTTTGTTGGCAAATATTATGAATATCAACATTGATTCAACACACTTGAATCAATCTTATTTTCATCAACATTTTGAAATAATGCAAGATCCTTCTCTTTTCTTTTCAAGTGAGAGAGGAAAATTGATAGCTATTTCTTTTTAGCAGTCCCTACTTGGCAGATTCACAGGACTATGAGAAGTTAGAGGAGATACAGCCCAATCATACTGTTAAGATTATTTTATTACAAACAATCTCTACAAAAGTAGTCTTAGCTTGCCTGTGGAGTTGATTTCCTGAACGGGTTTGGACACAGCCACATATTTCTGCATAGCTTGGAAATTTACCAGTTTGTCTAGTCTACTTCCATCTGTTCATCTTAATACAATGCATTGATGCTACCGTTTTCTGTTTTTATTGTTTTCTCTTTTATTGCTCAATGCAATCCCTTTCATAGAAAAATAAAACAGGGAATAGATTTTTCTAAAGTAAATATACTAAATAAACTGCTTTAGGTTCACCAGAGAATATGGTAAACATTGGCATACAACTTACATAATTTTTGAGTGTTAGAATTGGTTATTGTTTGCCATGAGGGACAATTTACCAGTTGTCTCCATAGCTCAGCAGTACCAATTTGCACTCATTATATCCTAAAGTTAACAGGAACAAGTTCATGCACGAGATGCTGCAAGCAAAGGAACACAGTTAAGACACCTATTTTAGTGGATGGAAGAAAATTTGTCTATAGTTACGTGCTGCTTCATATATTTATGCTGTTTATGGATCTCATAATACACTTGGAGGTATTTTATGTAATATCATTTGCAAACATAAAACAACATTGTATAGGTAAGAATGGCTTTTTAAATCAAGTTCATTATGCCTTAAGTCATTTCACTGAGACAGGCAACCGTCTGGACTTTTATCCCATCAGAACACAACTGCAATTCCTACATCTGTTGATGCAAAACAATGTCTTGTTAATCAGGCAGTCTTTTCCCAAATGAGATTCTGTGACAAGAAAAACTCCTTAGTGACATTTTCTTTTCAGGTTGACAAATGTTCTTTTAGAGTGAGTTTATATTCAGAAATCCAAATGTTTATATCAATAGTGTTGGAATGAAAAGCTGACAAATAGATTGTCTCTTCATAATTTCCGTCTAGACAAGGAAAGAACTGGAGATTGCCTACAAGTGGTCTGGACAATTGCTCCTCACAAGGAGACTGGAAGACAGTGGTCTTTGGCAGGTTTAGCGGTTGTGGAGAAGGGAATAATCAATTCATTCACACTGTAGTTGGTGACTCTGAAAGGACAATTTGCACACTTTTTAAATCACTTTAAGAAATAGCTTGTCAATTGCTTTTCAGTTATTAGGAATCTATTTTTTTATATCAGATAAGTTTACTTCAGTGTCAGGTAATTTAACTTCAATCATTAGTAAAACAAGTTTTAAATGTAAGTTTAAGGACTTAACTTTTGTTTAAAAAACAGCAAAAGCATGATGAAAACTTTGAGCTTAAAAAGTTACAAATGGACTAAAGGGCCAGAAAAAAAACCTGAAATAACATTTTGGAATAAAAATCTAGATTGTCAAACATTCTTATAACTGTGTTCCTTTTGCAAAAGTAATTTGGTAATGCTGTTTTGGGGGAAAGCAAAGGTGTGAAGTCCAAAGCTTTATATCTATCATGTAGGCTTCATTGAAATCAACAAGTTTAACTATTTTGAGAACAGATTCTACTTAAAATACAATGCTTGTGGAGATGCTTTCAAACCTCAATGCCCAAATTATATTGGCAAAATCTGACTACATTCAAAATGTCAACATTTAAGAGAACAAATGGACCCAAGCAAACAATTAGTATGCTCTATTTCCTATAAATGGATTTGTTATCTTTTCTGTCTCTTTCTCTCACATAATACAGATAGAGAATTGTCCAAAATGAAGCAGAATGTGTCTTTTTTATATTAATTTGGCAGATTTCATATACCTATTATCCCAGTTGTTGCACATCATTAAGAAAACTCTCATTCATTGATGAGAGTATCAAGCAGCTATGGCTTCCAAATATGTTGGCATTTTATTTTGCATACTTCATTTTAGCACACGACCTATTTACAATTTAAATACACAGAATGCATTTGTTTTAAAACAAAGGGTCTTTGAGAAGGAGATATTAAATTGGATCAATATCAGGGGTGAAATTCAGCAGGTTCTGACAGGTTCTGGAGAACTTGTAGCGGAATTTGTAGCGGTAATTTGGAGAACTGGCAAATATCACCTCTGGCTGGCCCTAGAGTGGGGTGGGAATGGAGATTTTGCAATATCCTTCCCCCCAGGAGTGGGGAGGAAATGGAGATTTTGCAGTATCCTTCCCTTGCTATGCCCACCAAACCACACCCACAGAACCAGTAGTAAAAAAAATTGAATTTCACCACTGATCAATATACCTTCCTTTGCATTCATATATTAGCTTTTTATTATCTGGTTTTTCTCTACAAAAGTGAGTTAGATGGAATTGGAAAAAGCAGAATCTCACCCTTATGCTCTTTTGCTTTATTATTTATTTAACAAACTTTACAAGCAATGAATCTGTTTGTCTCTCTGAACTGTTCATAGGGCAATGTCATTCTCTAGCCAGCTTATATTCATCTTTTCCTGACTACCTGCTGACTCAAATCTATTTTTTTATTCCAGATTCAATGAATATGGAAAATCTGGAAGTATTGGATTATGCAAAGAACATTTGTTTGTTTTTAATCTTTGAGTGGAACTAGGGTGATACAGGTGATTACAAAACTCTTTTTGCCTCAAACTCTCCCTTTGCTCATGTTTGATGTGCAAATTGATGCTAACACTACAAACAGAAATCCAGTATTAAATGACCTTTCAAGGTCCTCTAGCTACAGTTCCCTTTGTTTACATCTTTTTAAATCAAATAAGCACACATGAAGAAGACAGAGAGATGTGTCCACCTTAACTTTTGATTAAAGAGAACCATCAGATGGTCACCAGGAGTCAGTTTTTTGTAACTTCTTACTGCCATCTAGAGATTGCCCAGATTTTTATAGACCAGCCCTTAACACTGGAGGGCAGCAGAATGCTAAATTAATGACATCACTGAATTCAAGATGGAATTGCAATCAAATTATAGACATGTTAGAAAACTTACATTGTATGTATTTATGTATGTTTATAGGTATGTAAGTATTAATTAATTAATCCATCCATCCATCCATTCATTCATTCACTCAAAAGCAGAGAAATCTGGGACCAACTGACATATCAAAGAAAATCCACTGAAATTGATACTGCAGTACTGATTTTTTTCTTGCTAGACTTAAATGCAAATGGCAGGAAGACAAAATCCATAAATTAACATAATTATATCTAAATGAAACTGATACTAAGGGAATTTTCACTTGTCACTCTTCATTTTTCTTCCCGGGAAGGAGATTCCATTTACAGTGCCAACATTCAAACTTGAATTTTGGACCCAATCTGATATTTGCAGTGAGGATTTTAATCTTAGGCATTCCACCCCAGGAGAATTTTAGCCTGTGGATATAAAGAAGTATTTTAGTCAGATTTTTTAAATTTAAAATTCCAGCATCATGCAATTAAACTCTGTGAGCTTGGCACATTCTTATTTACTCACCCAGAAGTCCTCTCTATTCCATATCATAATTACACATCATTCAAAGTTCTTCCATATACACTGTGCTTTCATTTGATTTGGTAATTATGGGATTTGCTGCCCCAAGTTCAAAAATAAAATAATTTTGTACTCACAGGACCATTACTAGTAACTACTAGTAACTCAATATACACGATTTTAAGCATCTCTTTAAATCTCTCATATCATTAGATAAAACAATATCACACTGGAAATTATAGATTAGCTGCCTGCTATATCTGTCTATATGTCCAGTCATCCCTCCCTCCATATCCCTCCTTCCCTCCCTCCATATCTCTCCTTCCCTCCCTCCCTCCTTCCATTCAGCCAAATTAGCTTCAGTTCAAACATGTTACTGTAGTTTGTGATTACAATACACAATTATAGAGTGAAGATAGAAGTGGTGTACTACCAGGTTGGGTTCCTGGGACATACAAAGTACAGTATTAGCAACACATTATTAATCTTACCAAAGCTCCTCTGTATTGTTTTCCTTGTTGTTGTGTCTTTTGTTTGTCTGGCTGCTTCAAAAACTGTCCCAGGTCTATTTTTTACATGAGATCCAGTACTGGTCCTTTGCCTCTCTCAAAGCAGATCTGGATTGCATCATAATCAGCAGAACTGGCTGGCAACTATTTCTAATGTTCACTCACTCTGAAAGCAACCCCCACCCATATTTTCCTGCTTGGGTTCACTTTTCTTTCCTACTGCATCTTGATTGATCCTGTCTATTTGGGCTAGAGTGCTTTCAGTTGGCTGTAGTCTAACGTCGACAGTTTATTGGGTGCTTTGCAACAGGTAAACAGTGACTTATTCAAGTGTACCCATGTTTAATTCTTACATCTCTTAGACTTCTGTTTTTGTCCTATTATCACAGTACAGTCAGTAACACTATAGCAATGCAGCACTGATATTGTTGATTTTATGCACAGTAGGAATTTGCTCTATTTTAGTTATTCCTACTGCTTTCCCCCCAAACTTCCACTTTTCCTTCTTTTTCTTGATTTCTTCTTTTTTTTCTTTTCCTAATAAGTGCAAATTCACCAATCATTGATTTTTTTTCCCCAGTCGCTCCCAGTTTTCAAATAGGACAGCTGAGAGATATTTGAGGCGAGGGTGAAAACCTTGATGCGTTAGCCTTGTAAATATACAGTATATTAAATTTAACTTGGCATGTTCATTATTATGATTATCGGCCCAAATCAATCTACTGCAGAATAAAGGCCTCTTCACTGAAGATTAATGAAAGATTAATGTACTCTATCATACCAATCCAGTGATGTCTACCTGCTCTTAATACAGCACTTTAACTACTAAATCACTACACCACATTCTGTGCATGTCTCTATATGCCTCTGTCTATACCAGAAAAGAAAGGGATAGAAGAGCTAGAAATCAAGGGATTATGGCACATCTTTCCCATCATCTCAATCATTTGTTGACATGCAAAGAGATATACATTAAATATAAGATATGTAGAAAGGCTGTGGAGCTGCCAAATTCAAAATCTTCCTGACAACCCTCCCTTTTTATTAGAACAGCAAGAGCGATGGAGGGCTTGATCTGCAAAAGGAGCAATGTTCCTCTCTGGTTCATGAGCCATTCTCTTCATAGAGGACAAAGAAGATTGTGACAGATCATAGGGGGGACTACAGAACTGGAGGGCAGCTTAAAATATAAGCAGAAACCATGATAAGCAAAATTCTATGGTCAGAACCGTATATGTAATCCAGGGTCAAGCAAGGAGATGCATTCAGTTTTGAGCTGTCAGAGGCTAAAGTAAAATTCTGACTGGACAAGAAATAAGTGGAGCCAGGAAAAAAAAGTTGAACTTGACTTAATTAGATTTAGATGAATAATGTATATAATATATACTATATATGTATATGTTATTATGTGCTCAAAGCCGAAGATCCAGCACTGTGTAAAGATATCTCTGTGGTCATGTGGCTGGCATGACTAAGCGCCAATGGTGCATGGAACGCTGTTATCTTCCCATCAAAGATGGTTCCTATTTTTCTACTTGCATTTTTACATGCTTTCGAACTGCTAGGTTGGCAGAAGCTGGGACAAGAAACGGGAGCTCACTCCATTATACAGCGCTAGGGATTCAAACTGCTGAGCTGCCAACCTTCTGATCGACAAGCTCAGCATCTTAGCCACTGAGCCACCGTGTGGTATGTATGTATGTATGTATGTATGTATGTATGTACGCGCGCGTGCGCGCACACACACATACACACTCTCTCTTCTGTATTCAGTTGCTTTTCTTTTCATTTCACATTATTACAGTTCAGAGGGAACTTGACGCAATTCTTTTGTTGGGCCCAAGACTTGGAGAGGAATATATTCTCTGGATTGCTTGTTGTATGCCAAAACCAATTATATTTTAACACCCCTCAGCGTTAGAGACAGTATCACACACAATTGTTTTCATAACAAAGAAAACAAAAGCTAAAAGTTTTTGGTCAGAAGTAAAAAAATTGATTAAGAGAATGATTTAAAAAATGCAATGTTTTGTTAGATTCCTGTGCATCAGAATGGAAATATTGAAGTTTTAATGGCTTTTGAAACATAACTGTCTTATTACTGAAAATGACATTAGCAGTTCTCTTCTAATATTGAAAATGGATAGGCCCATCGATGTAATCATTGGTGCAGTTAATGGCTGTGATATTTTCCCAGCCCACAATAGGATTTCATTCTTTCTATAGTCTTTTTTAAATCTATCATTTCACCATGCTATATTGTTTTATTTTTGTAGAAGGTTTGGAATTGGAGTTGGGGGGAGGGCAATTCTTCATATAGACGGTAATTCCTAGTTCAATGACATTTCTATTATCAGCAGTTGCAGATTATTATTTACTTTTCCTACATTTTCTGTCAACCTTTATCGGCTACAATATAGTCTCTCATTTGACCTGACCTTGCGCTGTCAGCCAGTAAAATATAATATGAAAGAAAGGTGAAACAAATCACCTTACTTATTTCTGCAACTAATTTGAATAATGCACAACACTGCTTCACATGTGTTGATGTGAATGTTTAATATTTTAATTTAAAGCTTGTAATCACAAGAGGAAGTTGGCTTCATTCTTCATTCTATGTTTACAAATTTGAAAAGATCAAGCTATTAAATGAATTCACCATAATTTTGACAATTACGGTATGGAGTTTATAAAGTGATTAAAACTACTCCATAACTTTTAATAGTATTTTTAAATTTAAACCACTGTGTATTTTATTTTTGTTTAATTATAGTAATAAATGTAAGAATATATTGCAAAATATAAATAAAATATTCTTTGTTATATAGTGACTGGCCACTAAAGAGTATCAATAGTTACATAGAAGTCTTGATTTTTGCTGTTACTAGCCATCATATGGATTTTTGAAGGCAAATTTTGAATCATCATTATTATTATATTTCACCTTTATTGCTATATAGCCTCTGGATTCTTTGCTGTTAAAATTGAAATGCATTAAGTAATGACATTAAGTTTCCTTTATTAGAAATGTCCAGGATGTATATCTAGAAATAAGATTCTGATGACCACAGTTGTACTATTCCGGGGAATGACTGTGCCTTAGATTAATGCCATTGTGACCAAATGCACAATGTCTTAAGGCATGCCCTCCTCTGCAATAAACATTTTGGCATATTTACTTCTAAAGGAGAAAATTATCACGCAGAAGTGTGAGCAAAATTACACCCACTGGCCTTTCCTATAGTTCTATTTCTCAAGAACTCTTAACCAAGTATGTGAACCAGAAAAGTACGTACATGAAAACATAATGGATAACACTGAACAAAAATACAGTAATTTTTACAAGTATTTGTATGAAAGCTCTTAGATGCAATCCTGAATTCAACAGATTAAACTTTTATGATTATAAAGTTGATAACTCTAGAATCTCCTGTTTAGCCAAGGCTAAGTAAAAGGATTTATAGGTAGTCTTTGACTTACATTAATTCATTAATTCATTCATTCATTCAGACTGTTTGAAGCTGCAGTGGCACTGAAAAAGTGACTTATGACCAGTACTCATATGTATGATTGTTGCAGCATTCCCATGGTCATGTGATCAGAATTTGGATGCTTGGCAACTGACATGTATTTACAATGGTTGCAATCTCCTAGGGGGGAGTCTTTTGATCTTCACTTGCTACCTTCCCAGCTGGTTTCTGACAAGCAAAGTCAATGGGGGAAGCCGGATTTGCTTATCCACCATGTGATTCACTTAATAATAATACTTTATTTACAGTCACAGACCAAAACACGACCACTACAAAAGAGACACAGCAGCCAGTCATCAAAAGCTCAACTAAGGGAGGTTACAGCTCTCTTACCCATCAAACTCACTTAACTGCAGTGCTTTGCTTAAGAATTGTGGCAAAAAGGGCAAAACAACCAGGCACAACTCACTGAACAGCCAATTTCCTTAGCAATGGCAATTGTGGTCCCAACTGTGGTGGCAAATCAAAGATTACCTGTATAGATTTGGGACAGATGAAATGTTGGGTTTCTGTCGGCTGTCCCTACAAGGATACATGATTGATGTGAGTGAAGGGTATTCTTCTCATCAAGATTATAGCACTGCTGGGATTAATTGCCCAGCATTTGCCATCTACTGAATACATAGCCTTAGTATTTCACCAATTTATTATAATAATGAATGCATGTAAACAGACTTGCTGCTAAGTGGATGTTCTTTTGTATAACTGAGAAAAATTCATGGATCCTGTGCATTAATTCCTCTCAAGAGAAAGGCTGAAGAAAACTTTCCCCTCTTATGTAATTTCCTTAGAGAAAGAGAAGTGTAAATTCTTCAAGCACAAGGGCTCCTAAAATGGCACCTTCGCATCCACAATCTGTCAATCTTACATTGCAAAAGAAAAATTGTACAATTGTTTATACTTTTACTTTTTAAGCTCAGATTTGTTGAAGTAAATGTCTTGATGGAGTGCTTTGGAAGAATATATTGAAATGAGTGTTATAAAGGAAGTAGTATATGACTGGTTATCAAGTGGTCAGAATCAATTTATATCCAAGTCTATTGAAAAGTCAGAGGTATATTATTATTCTTTTCAGAAATAGGTAGCTGACCCATTTGAAGACAACATATTATTAATGTGGTACAGCTTCAAATAAAAACTAGAATCACTTTGTATACATAAAGCTAGAGATTAATGACTTAATAGAATTCATTGACATATATTTCAATTAATTGCTATCTCACTAAGTATAGTGTTATAAAATATCTAAGTATTTCATATTAAAATCTGCATTACTAATTGTTTTAACGTTTTTACATAGCTTTAGAAAGAATCAAGTGTTTATAATGCCTTCCAAAGACCACATGGGATATTGCATCCAGTTTTGGTCACCATGATATAAAAAAGATGTTGAGAGTCTAGAAGGAGTGCAGAGAAGAGCAACAGAAATGATTAGGGGGACTGGAAACTAGAACATGCAAGGAAAGGTTGCAGGAATTGGGTATATCTAGTTTAATGAAAAGAAGGACTGGGGTGTTATTATAGCAGTTTTCCAATATTTGAGAAGCTGTCACAAAGAAGAGGAGTCAACTATTCTCCAAAGCATCTGAGGACAGGGCAAGAAGTAATGGATGGTAGCTTATCAAAGAGAGATACATCTCAGAATTAAGGAGAAATGTCCTGGCAGTTAGAATAATCACTGGAATGGTTTGCCTCCAGAACTTATGGATGCTCCAACACTGGAAGTTTTTAAGAAGAGATTGGCTATCATTTGTCTGAATGGTATAGGGTTTCCTGCTTGACCACGGCATTGGATTAGAAGGTGTCCAAGGTCCCTTCCAACTCTGTCATTCTGTTATTCTGTTAAATATTGGATTGAGTGGATTAAAGGCTATGAAAACAAATTCAAATCACATCTACTATTCCCAAGAAATGGATTAAAAATAATGAAAACATGTATACTTATGGCATATTCAATATATTTTACACTTAGATGAAAAACACAACTTCTAATTTGCCTCAGTATTTTCTATCTTGTAATAAGGCCACAGAAAGAGGGACTTGGTAGATGATTCATAAGACTATGTGTACATTTTTAAAGGTATAGTCAACTTAATGGATGATACCAAATATGCATCCACTTCTTGCAGTATCTTTTTGCTAAAAAATATAGAATGAATTTTCTCTCTTAAAGGAATCTTGTGAATGATGCTTTCCTACCAAGGTCTCACATAGAACATTTGAATATTCTTCCAGGTTTTTTTTTAGAGATATCTTATTTACAGAATACAAAATAACAGAGTTGGAAGAGACCTTGGAGGTCTTCCATTCCAACACTCTACTCAAGTGGGAAACCCTATGCAAATGGCTGTCCAATCTCTTGAAAACCTCCAAGTAAACCTTTAAGATCAATTGTTCTCTCTGTCAGGAAATTTCTCCTTAGTTCTAGTTGGATCTTTCTTGATTGCCCTTTCTTCCTTTACTTTTTTTCCTGCCTCAGGTGCGTTGGAGAATAGATTGACCCCCCTCTTCTCTGTGACAGCCGCTCAAAAATGGGAAGACTGCTATAATGTCTCTTGTGTTTTTCTGTTTGTTAGGCTAGACATAACCAGTTCTTGCAACCGTTGATCATATCTTTTAGCCTCCAGACTCCTTATCATCTCTGTTGCTCTTCTCTGCACTAAGTCTCAACATCTTTTTTGTATTGTGGTGACAAGAACCAGATGCAATATTACAAGTGAGGTTTTACTAGATGCAGTATAAAGTTGTACTAACACTTCATGGGATCTTGATACTATTCCTTTGTTGATGCAATCTAGGACTGCACTGTTTTTTTGGCAGCTGCAGCACATTACTGGCTCATACTAGATCCCTCTTACAGTTACTGCTTTTGAGCCATATCCCACCTAGATAGTGCTTATTAAGAGAACTCCATGCTTCAGCAGTTACTTCCAAAAATTGATGAAAAAAAGGAAAGTATAAAAGACTGTAGCTTTTATATGGATGGAAGGGGAACTTCATAGTTAGTCTAGGAGATCTAAGAATGAGTCCAGTCTTTTCCAAACTCTAGTAAATTATGTATGCAGAGTCACATATTAAATATCAACTCATTATTCTTACTATTTAAACTGTGAATCAGACGATCGTTTATATTATTTATTTATTTATTTATTTTAATCACCAGAGTTGCCTTGTATTGCATTTAATTTTTTTCAGCTGCCTGTTATAGGTTTCAGGCAGCAGGCACATCACATTAAGAAATAGAGTAAACAAAAAATGCAAAATAATATAGGTCAAGGTCAGACTAGAGTAAAAAAGTTTCATACATCTATTATCATGCTTTGATCAATTGGATATTATTCCAGTGTCTTAATGTGCATACAATTTGACACAGTGGTAAAAATGATGGAAAGTATTTTGCAGGGCAATTCTGCTTTTATTATTTACCTAGTTGTCCAGTGATTTATCAGCTCCAATATTATCCTCTGATGGTTAGCAACTCTGAAACAGAGACCTTTGTTGGGATCATATGCAACCCAAACTCACATATTAAGCTGAGAAACCACAGAAAACTGTGGCATTAAGCTAAATGTGGAAGCTCTTGAGTGTGCCTCACTATCGAGATGTAGTACTATATATATCTAGTATGTGTATGGAAGGCCACAAGGAACCCCCTGCACCGCAGACTATATTAAGCAGAAAAAACATTCTGGAGGAAGACAGGGAAAAAAATGGTTGTATGGTTGTCAATAAAACCAGTCTCATAGTTGACAATGTCTTTACTTAACTCTAAAACTATCACAACACAGCAGTAACTAACAGCAAACAAATGAACCACAAAATCATCCATCTCTTTGCACCAGCACCTTTCTATTTCCCAAATTATTAAGAGCAGTTTTGTGGCCACCAAAATTGTTTATCCTACCTGATATTAAAGGTTGAACTTGAGATATTTAATCCATGAAGAATGTGATTTATTACCATGCTTTAAAAAAAAAAGTTATGGCATGCATGCTCTAAATTTCAGGAGCCTTGGTTAGCATATTTGAAAGGTAAAGAATCAGGTTACAGAACAGGCGTATTTTTGCTAAAGAATACCAAAAACAACAAAAACCCATTTTGATCTTAATCGGAGGACCAAGACATTTTCTTCCATAGCCCTTTCTGGTCCACCAAATTCAATACAACATTCCATCTGCTACTCATAAGCAAAATGCTCACACTTGCAAGATTTAATGCCTTTCGTTAATCTTGATAGAGGGAAGATTTAATTAACTTCTACACAGAACATTTTTGTATTTGTTTTGATTCTGCCACTGAGTCAGCAGTACAACTTACTCTACTTGTGCCCTTGTGCATTACCTACTTACTGGCAGACCTATTTCCTGGAATCTCCAGAAAATACAATACAATACAATACAATACAGTACAGTACAGTACAGTACAATACAATACAATACAATACAATACAACACAACACAACACAACACAACACAACACAATACAATAGCAGAGTTGGAAGGGACCTTGGAGGTCTTCTAGTCCAACCCCCTGCCTAGGCAGGAAACCCTATACCATTTCAGACAAAATGGCTATCCAACATCTTCTTAAAGACTTCCGGTTTTTAATAGCTAAATTCTGCTCCATTGCTATGTCCTCAAGAAATACTGAACCCAGGCATAGTCTGCATAGGTTTACCTATAGCTAACTTAGCATCCTGTAATTAACTAGCTTTGCTATTTCTTTTATATATGGATTGCTGTGCTGTTTTATATATTCTTTATTTGGTCTCCAATTCTGAATCAATAAAGTAAATTAGAATTATTCATAATCTGGGATGATAGAATTTTAATTGCTCTTAGTCCCATAATACAAATACATGTACTGTATACATGATAATGCAAATACAAACATACAAATCAATATAGATTCCATGCCAAACTTCTGAGGTCAGATGGGTAATTTGTAACTTCAGGTACAAAGTTTCATTTTGAATTCAATATATTGAAAATATTTGAAAGTTAAAGCACAGCTTGCTCTTTCTCCAGCTTTAGTGGGTTTATTAAGAGAGAGACCATTATATAAAATATCATGGTGGCATATCATTTTAATGCCTCATTTTGTTGCATTTACTTTTGCCTGTTTCTATCATTATTACTGTACTAGTTTCCATGCTTTCAGCTGGAAAGGAATAATCAGTAAAGGAACTACTGCTATGGAGAAAGTTTCTTCTGCAGTTTTTCTTCCCCATCTCACTGAGTCTGGCTTGAAATAGCCTGTTTTCATTAGGAAGGCTGAAAGGATAACAAAAATGTGATGACATTTTCAGGGTAGGAGCATGCAAAGTGCTTGTTACTCATCTTCCTATAGATGGGTTTGCAAAAAATACATGCATACATGCATTTATTTATTTTCTTATTTGCTTTTAAATCACAGTTATAGGCCACCCAAATTCACAATATCATAGGAACACTGTGCACAGAATGTGTACTACAGAAGATTAGACTGTCAGTTTGGGGCAATCCAAACTGATAAAATTGCTTGGATATAAAAATTTGCAGCTGGTGCCATTAGAAACTACTGGAAGCAATTGTACTAGCAAAATGATGTAGCAGCATTTTGCAAATGCCTAGGAAGAGAAGAGAATGATGGTCAAGACATCACTGATTAATTATTTTCAGTTGTACATACCATTGCAACATAATAATAATGTACTATACTAGTGCACTGCCCAACTCTCAAAGATGCTGGATGGCTCATAGCAAAGAAATTACAATCAAATAAAACACAAAAAGTAAACATAAAAGATGACAATTGCAATGACACGAGGGGTCTCACTCTCCCATGCCAATGGCTTGGGTGAGGAGCCAGCTTTTCTAAGCAACAGCAAAAGGGGTGCATGTGTGTCACCCAGATCTTAGAAGGAACCTCATTCCAGAGGAAAGGCACAACTACAAAGAGGAGAGAGAGAGTCCTGAGTGATGACATTGTTTAAATAAAGGAGCCCGGACTGTGCCAACCCTGCAGAATTGAATTGGCTGGGCAGATGTAATGGGATACTGGTAGCAAGTAACCAGGCCATAACCAAGTGAATCGAGTGACTATTAAATGAATAGTTGAATGCATTGTTCTGACCCAGCTCCCCAAACATGACAAACATCTGTATTTAAATCAATGATTCCTTTATTAGGAGTGCCAGCAGCCCTGGCAAAAAGTTTCTCTGTCATTGCAGGCTAACAAGTCTGTCCAGCAAGGAGATGAATTGTTGTGTGCCACACCTATTCATCTCCACCCCCTGTCTTTTATCTCCAGAGCTAGGGTGGAGCTTCGCTGGCAATGGTGGCTCTTTCCATCCGAAGGACCGGCCTACTGATTTCCACTGCTCTCCTCTCCTCTGCCTTCTGCGCATCCAGACATCAGGCACTGGCCCAGCTGTTCCTCCTCCTCCTCCTCCTCCTCCTCCTCCTCCTCCTCCTCCTCCTCCTCCTCCTCCTCCTCCTCCTCCTCCTTCAGACCTGGGTGCTGTCGACTCTCCATCTGAGGGCTGATGGATGACCCAGGCTCTGTCTCTGTCTCTGTCTCTCTCTGACAGCTACATTCCCTCTTCCCCCTCAGAGCTCTTAGGTTGCCTTGATGCTGACCAGAACTCCCACGTTTCCTTCTCCTCTGATTCGGCTGTTGGAAGGACCAGCGGCCAACAGGCCACAACATGTATTCTTTCCGCCACTTTCTTGTTCAGCGTCTTTTCTGGCTTTTCTTTCAAAAATGTCTCCTCTTCATGTTTTATCTTCCAAAGACCCATAGTCAAGGATGTGATAAAATCAGAGAAAGGCTTGGATTGGGCTAATTAAGTGGAACCATGAGACTCTTTTAATTTTAGATTAAACACACATAAAAACCATATCATTGAAAATCAACATTTTCTCAGTTGAGATTTAGCAGCATGATGTAAAGGTGTATTGGAATCTATAAAATTTGGGAATCATGAAGCTGTACAGCCATAAACTGAAGGTTTGCCATCTCAGTCATGGACAATGGGCCAGATTACAAATGTAACTCATTTCAAATAGCTCTGTGACTGTGATGCCTATGAATGAATCTTTATATGTTGAGAATAATTAAAATCAGCAAAATGCTTGAACAGCTGATTTCCCTTGGAATGTTGATGCTTTACACTAATCTTTTAAAGTTTATATTTAGGAATCATATGCAACATATTTCAAATATTTGAATAAATGGCTACTGTTATTGTTTTATTTATTCTATCTATTCAAATAAAATATGTGGGAGCTGCCAATATAGTTTTGGCAGACAATATTTAACTGGAGTCCAGACAAAGAAGTTAGATTTTTTTTGTGCAATGTTGCCAGTTTTAAAAGCTTCTACTAGTTGGTGCCTGGAAATTTAAAGGTTGGAATGAATGCCTAAGACATATTTAAAATATTTTTAAACCACCATATCTTAGCAGATACTACAATTTAGTTTCATTTTAAGATCTAATAAACTAGGGCTAACAGCAATCTATAAACAAACCTGTTAAAGTTACAGATGTTGGGAAAATCACTATGAGATTACTTTCCAAACATCCTTTCTCAAGAAACATTAGCTCTGTTCCTGAATTCACTGGGAACAATATAGTCAAGTGTAAAGTTTAGCCTATGATAACTTATGCTAAATCCTTGTTCAGTAATAAATGTCATTGGATATATTTAGTGTATCTATTGCTTCCTTATCCCAAAAGTGCTTTTTCAAGAGTTTTTCCTTGAAGACATTGCACTTCTCATCTAAGAAGCTGCTGCTTCTTCTTCTTCTTCTTCTTCTTCTTCTTCTTCTTCTTCTTCTTCTTCTTCTTCTTCTTCTTCTTCTTCTTCTTCTTCTTCTTCTTCTTCATCATCATCATCATCATCATCATCATCATCATCTTTATTTGTTATTGCACAAACATGAGTTTGCAAACCATTCCTTTCTTTAAGGCAATTGTATGTACTTGAGCTCATACATATCAATTCCAGGTTCAAATCTTGAATTAGGTTCCATCAACAATGTTTCAGTCTTAATTATTGGCACATGGGAACCAGATCAGTCCATCAGTTTTACTCCTCTGAAATGGGGGTGGGAGTGGGGCAGACTAATGTTGTGGTTTTTTTTGGGGGGGGCATTATTACTTTTTTTGCTAAACAACTTGCAGATATACTATTGTCATCTGTGCAATTCTGATTTCCCCAAATAATCTTTCTTTGGGGAATATATAACATTACGTATTACTGCTGAGTAATATTGCTGTGACTAAACAGGAAAAGGATTAGAACCTTAATGTCTAAGGCCAAAGCTTAGTTGTTTTTTTTTTCAGTGGTAGAGAGATCAAGTTTGTCCAAGGATGCTTAGGGCTTGGCCAGATAATGGACCAAATTTGAACTACAGCTAAAAAGATAGAAGTTACTAATTCAGAATAGAGAGGAATGGCTGGTACAGCTGTCACTGGACTTCAACAATTTATTTTACTCCTTCTGAGAACAGGGGCTAGTAATTAGCATTAGATGTTTCTTGAGTTTCCCCAGAGCAGATACAAAGTTAAATCTTGATGCTGAGTGAACAGCCGGGCTGCAAATGTGTACAGCTGTTGTCAGGAAGGAAACTGACCAAGCTGAGAATGGCCTTTCAATGCCAGTGTCACTGTAATTAATGGAAGAGGACAAAGGGTCTGTTTTTCACAGTGTGCTATGTTGTTGTTGGAGTTCAATAAAGTTTATAGCAGGGGGGTAATAACCCTCCTAACTCTATGGGCTGACACTTTTACTTCTTGTCAATAAAATAAATTTACTTTGTGTCCTGAAATATGTTTACCTGTCTCTCAAAAGGACAATCCTTTAAACCATTAATCTAGAAATTGCTGCCAAGCTAAAACCTGATAGTTAAATATACATTATTTGGAACCTTCTGGATTATTCCACTAAGGAAAGACAAGCCAAAGCAAGAGAAAAAGGGAAGAGGGTAGAAGATTGTACTCCTGGCTATAAACTCCAGGGTTTAGACTCACTGGGAATTACATCATAAAAATAAACCATGCAAAGGTATTTTTCTGAATGCAAGAGGCACTGATCCAATCCGGGACTAATCCTATGGGCTTGGGCTAGGCATTAAGTTTAATTCAGCATCAGCCAAATGGGCAGGCACACAATAGGGCTTTTCATAAATATGTATTGGGGTTAAGGTTAGGCTGTTAGTAGGTGGTTGGTGATGTTCAAATGATGGGATTGCCGTTAGGAATAGCATTTAGCAATTGCCTGATGCTGCCCGAAGTAATCCAAATTGTATTGCCTAGTAAGGCTGCAATTGGAGTTTGACTGCAAACCTGATGATTCCTTTCTCAGCTCTTCATTTGTGTGATCAAGGCCGTTTATTCTGTGGTAACCCTTGACCTCGATAATATTATATCTTCTTGCGACAGCTTGTTTCTTCTGCCTCTGCTGACTAATCCCAGCAATCCCATCTGATGTCATCAAGTTGTATTAGTAATCAAAGGGTCCTTTCCAAGATAAGCCATGCTGGAATCTCAGAAAATTAGTGATAAAAGCAGGAAAGCTACATGGCTCCATAAGGGTAAGTTGATCATCATTTTTCTGAATTCCTTCTTGAGACACCATCATTTCCCCATGTTTCCCTGTCCAGCCCAGCACCCCATTCGATACTGTGAGAAGGAATATCCATCTGATTCAGTTCCAAGCTGGGAGAAAGGCACTAGAGACAAAATGGAGGCTGGAGGCTGATTGGAAAGATGGCTTAATGATGAAGCAGAATCACAAGGGTTCTGGTGCAGCTGACCACATGGAGATGGGAGTGAGGGGGGTTTATACCTTCTCTTGGGCTTTGCATTTGAGCTTCCTGTTTTTGTGCAAGAACATGTATTCTATTGGCTGTTAGGGTCATATGCCAGGGTCATAGCTAGCGCTATAGGTTTGTCTGAGCTCCCAGGTTTGGTTGAAGTTTTCTGGGGGTGATGCAATGAAGGGGCTTGTGTTCTCAAAGGGTGTTGGGTAATTCCTATTGTGGCTTCGTATTTGCTTACGAATAGAATTACCTAGATACTTGGCTTCTTTCATTATGTTCTTTATCTCTTAAGTGCTGACATCTCCTGAGGGCTATTAAGAAATGTGGGGGCTGCTTTCTGTCTCCAAGAGCATGTTTCTCCATTCCTTCTTTAGGGCAATATAATATTTGGTCTTTTTAATATTTCCTAAATATTTCATTCTTTTAGGAGAGGGGTGGGTGACAACTTTCTACAACACCGTCAATGAGGAGATGCTTCCCAGAAGGGTCAACCAACTATGCCAGTCCTCCTGGGACCTTATAAAAACCGAGTGATGAGATACTTCACAGGATTCTTTTCCTCGGTGGAAAACCAACAATTGTTCTTCAGTTACCTACCAAGCCTGCAACTGGAGAAACAAATGGAAAAGTAAGAATGTACTTTTTAAAATAGCATGTGAAATTTTTTTTATTTTTAAAGAAGAGGAAGATAACTTTCTGCAATGGTTCAGCCAATTTCTCACTAGGCACCTTGTTAGACAATCCAGAGTTATTGTGTTGTCTTTTCTTCATCCTGTTATTTTTGCCCTAAATAAAGATATAGAAGCCTGGGATATTTCAGTGATTTATTGTGCTCAATCCTTGAAGCTATTCTATTGAAAATTTGGCAGGATTACTGTCCTTTAAATGTCTATCATCCCTGCTGTTTTTACCCCATTTTCCTGAAAGGAAGTAGCTTCAGGTGTTTGGAACTGTTTCTATTACATCCTGTGGATTATTCTCTCTCTCTCCCCTCCCCCAACTCAATCTGGAAGCAGTTTGAATAAAATCATGGTCTCTCCACATCTTATATTTCCCTTCTGATTCAACTAATGACTGATTTTCACAGGCCTGACTTTAATATCTGCAACAAAGTGAAATGTTATTAAAAACTTGCTTCACCATCAGATTAAATAAATGAAAATACCCAGTTTTAATAGCCTTCTTTCCAACACCACCAAAGTCAAGAGCACAATCTTAATTGTTATGTATGGGGCAATATAGACATTAACACCTTGCCATTCCCTTGCTGCTCCCTTTAAAAATTAACAACAGAGTAAAATTGCAACAGGCACTTCTCATTGAATATTATGTTTATGACTCTTACAAACAAGTCATAATTAGATTCAGCAACTTTTCTTTGTGAGGGTTTCTTAGTGTAACTCTCTCTATAGGAAAAAGTACATTTAGAGTATTGTGAGCAACAGAATTTTGTGAAAGCACCTATATTAGAATACCAGTGTAGCCAAGGAATTAGTTCTGCCCACTTTGTTCATGTAACCATCACCTGCACCAATCCTCAAGCAATTACACTAGTGAAAAGGGAAAAGCAACAGCAGGAACAGCTTGTTCTTGCAGGGCACGAGTGAAGCAGGTGTTCTCTCAAGGAGTATGACTTGGATTGCTAGTCCTATGGTCCCTACTGAGAAAATGATGTAGAAGGATCTTGACAGACTTGAACATTGGGTGCTATCTAACAAAATGAAATTCAATGGTGAAAAAAGTAAGGTTCTACATTTAGGCAAGAAAAACAAAATGCACAGGTACAGTATAGGTCGGTGATGGAGAAGGTTTTCTGCTCGGGTGGCAAAAGGGTGCGTGAGCATGCGATAGCATGCACGTGTGTGCTAACACCCATAATGCAATGCCCTCCCCCCATGCATGGGCACACAACCCCCCACGCTCCCCATGTGCATGAGTGCAGGCCTCACTATAGCGTCCGGACCTCTGGTGGGTCTGTTGGACCATTTTTTACCCTCTCCGGGCTTTAGGAAAGCCTCCAGAGCCTGTGGATGGCGAAAAATGGGACCAATGGGCTACTGGAAGTTCAGAAACGAACCTCCGGTAGGCCTGTTGTGCCATTTTTCACCCTCCTCAGGCTTTAGGAAAGCCTCCTGAAGCCTAGGGAAGGTGAAAAACGGCCCAATGGGCAAACTTCCAGTAGGTCTGTTGGACCAGTTGTTAGATCTGGGCAACGAGAGAACAGACTGCGGACACGAAGTGACTTAACAGCTCTTTATTAGTAGAAGTAGTGATCCAGCTTGCTCTGTGGTTGGAGGGTTCCCCTTTTATAGTACTCGGGTACCTGTTTCCCGCTGTAGCAGCGGACCAGAGAGGAGACTTCCTCCGATATATGTTAATATCTAACACCCCTCCCCTCCTAGACGGAACGTTGCGGTTAGTAACATAGTCCTTTAGATACGTTGGTGCTTGTCTTGCTCGGGAGGAGCGTCGCAGTTCGGGTTGGTTAGAAGTGGTTGCAGGATCGGGTGCTTTTCCTGTTTCACGTTCGGGAGGTTTTGTGCCTTTGTTGCTAGGGCGTTCCGGAGTCTGCTCGGTTGCGTTGTCTGGGGTTTGCTCTGCTTCGTGCTCGATCTCTTGTTCCGACCTGGGTTCGCAGGTGTCGTAGTTCTCTATGATGGGGCTCTTGAGTGGCTTTCCGTTGGCTGGAAACTCTCGTCTTCGGTTCGAAGGTCTGAATGTGCTAGGCGACCCCGAAGTTGATCGATGTGCCTTTTCCAGTTCCGCCCATCTTCCAGCTCCAGCAGATACGATCGTGGACCCGTGATGCCGATGACCTTGGCCGGCATCCACAATGTTCCCCCTGCATAGTTGTGGGCGTATACTGAATCCCCTATGCTAAAAGACCGAATTTTACTTGTGGAGTCTGGGGGAGCTGTGGCAGAGTAATTTGGGTGAAGACGGTCCAGGTGAGACCGTAGACGGCGGCCCATGAGTAGTTCAGTGGGGCTCCTACCCGTCGTTGCGCTTGGGGTAATATGCTGAATTAAGAGGTAATGGTCAATGCGTGTTTGCCAATCACCTGGACCCATCCTAGCGAGGGCCTCTTTTGCGAATCGCACCATTCTCTCCGCCTGTCCGTTTGATGCCGGATGGAATGGCACGACGAGGGCATGCCGAATTCCCTGACCTGCTAAAAACGTTTCAAAATGCATGGCCGTGAATTGGGGCCCGTTATCGGAGACTAGGAGGTCGGGCAGGCCATGAGTGGCGAAAAGTCGCCGTAGAACCTTAATGACTGCCTCTGCCATGGTTGAAGTCATTAGGACTACCTCTAGCCATTTGGAATATGCATCCACAACTATAAGGAAAGTCTGACCTTGAACTGGCCCTGCGAAGTCGATGTGTATTCTCGACCAGGGTGCTTTCGGCTTTTCCCATTCCGTGGCGGGTGCTTCCGGGGGTGCTGGTCTCGATTCCTGGCATGGATCGCAAGTGGCCACCCACTTCTCTATCTCTTTGTCCATGTTTGGCCACCAAACGTAACTTCTCGCTAAAGCCTTCATTCTAACGATCCCCGGATGCCCGACATGTAATGCGTCTAACACATTCTTTCGTAAAGCATAAGGAATAACAACTCGATCCCCCCACAATAAACAACCTTGTAACACTGAGAGTTCGTCCCGTTTTGACCAAAACACCTTGAATTCTGGGCCCACGTTTCCCTTCGGCCACCCCCTCCAAGCCCAAGTTTGAACTTGCTTTATTAAATTGTCTTTAGAGGAGAACCTTGCAACGTCGCAGGAAGAAACCGGTCCTGAGTCCAAACAGTCAATGAGCAACACCGGTACTTCGGGAGTGGGGTCTGGCAAAAGGTCTGGTAGTGGGCAACGGCTGAGTGCGTCTGCGTGTCCTAGAGTGGAGCCCGGTCGATGAATTAACTTGTAGGAGTACGCAGCCAGGAAAACAGTCCACCTGGTCATGCGTGGAGAAAGAGAGACCGGGGTGGGGCGGTTTCCCGCCAAAAGTCCCAACAGCGGTTTGTGATCAGTAATTAGTTCAAAATCGCGGCCGTAGAGTATTCATGGAAACGTTTTACTCCAGCTACCGCAGCTAACGCTTCCCTGTCCATCTGGCTGTAGTTCCTCTCGGCCGATGAAAGAGTTCTAGAGTAGAACGCGATGGGTGCTTCTTTTCTGTCTGGCATCCTGTGGCTAAGGACTGCGCCGACTCCAAAAGGTGATGCGTCGCAGGTCAATACTAGCGGTAGTGTCTGGCTGTATTGGACTAACAGCGAGTCAGTGGTGAGCAGGCGCTTTACCCCGGCAAAAGCTGCTGCTTCGGATCGTCCCCATCTCCATGGTGCGTTTCGCTGGAGTAGTCGATGTAGCGGCTCAGCAACGGTCGCCTTCTGCCTCAGAAAAATGCTGTAGAAGTTAAGTAGTCCGAGGAAGGCCTGCAGCTCGGTCTGGTTACGTGGTGTGGGGGCGTCCTGGATCGCCTTAATTTTCTTTGAAGTGGGGTGTATTCCCTGACCATCGATTCTATATCCCAGGAATTCTACGCTAGGCACGTTAATTTGGCATTTTTCCTTTTTAAGGCGGAGACCCTTCTCTCTGATTCTGGCCAAAACAGTTCTGACTCTTTTATTTAATTGCTCCTTGTTTGCAGCGGACACCAAGATGTCGTCGAAATAGGGGACGACTCCCGGTATCCCTTGCAAAAGCCGTTCCATGACGCTCTGGAACAAACCTGGAGCAATGCTCACGCCGAATTGCAGCCGGTTGCATTTGAATGCCCCTCTATGCGTCACTATAGTTTGGGCCTCCGCTGTGGTGCTATCTACGGGCAGCTGCTGGTAAGCTTGTGCCATGTCTAATTTAGCAAATACCTTTCCTGGCCCCAACGAGTGCAATAAGTGCTGTACTACAGGCACAGGATATGCGCTTTGTTGTAGCGCGACATTAATTGTGCATTTATAGTCCGCGCAGATGCGGACTGATCCGTCTGGTTTGACTGGGGTCACAATGGGAGTTTCCCAACGCGCGTGATCCACCGGCTCAAGGACTCCTTGCTCTACTAATTTATCTATTTCCTTATCTATTTTTGGGCGGAGTGCAAAAGGCACTCGTCTCGGCTTAAGTCGGATTGGCGCCACTTTGGGGTCTAAATTAAATGATATTGGTTTACCCACATACTTACCAAGACCGGGGCTGAACACATCCTCGAACTCCTTAAAAATCTGTTCAGCGCTGCTGTTTTCCACGGCGTTGATTCCGGTGACTTCTAACCCCAGGGCTTCAAACCAATCAAGCCCCAGAAGGTTCTGTAATGGCGCGCTGGCGATGGTCATGGGCAGCTGGGCTACGATGTCCTTGAAACGGATTTGGAATGTGCCTTGGCCCACGATGGGGACTTGGTTCCCCTGGTAGTCTCATAGCAGGACGTCTGGAACGCGTAGTTGGCTCTTTCTGAGGGTAGGGATAGCCTGTTTCATGGATGCCCATGAAATGATCGTCAGGGTCGATCCTGTGTCAACTTCTAGCTCGCAAGGTGAGCCCTCCAAGAGGACTGTGACTCTCAGCCTTTTTGGCCGCTTTGGGCGGACCTGACTTATCGTGATGAGATACGTTCGCAACTCCTCTCTCTGGGTCAACTCTATCTCAGTATCTGTATCCTGAAAATACTCTCGTTGAGCGTCTTGATAGAACGCTCTTTCAGCTCTTTGTGAGTAATCTCTCTGGGGATACGCTCGCTCAGCTCCTTGTGTGTAATCTCTCTGGGGATATGCTCGCTCAGCTCCTTGTGTGTAATCTCTCTGGGGATACGCTCGTTCAGCTCTTTGGGAATTTTCTCTCTGGGTAAACACTTGTGGATTTCTCTCTGGGCGCCCTTTTTGGTTTCGCCAAGCCCCTGGGTTGGGCTTCTGTTGGCGGTACATGGGTGGCTGCCGTGAGGCAGGGACTTCGCTCCGGCACACTCGTGCGATGTGCCCAAGTTTGTTGCAGTGCGAACAAACAACGTTCCTGAACCTACAAGTAGACCTGGGGTGATTCCCTCCGCAGCTTGCGCAGGGCGGCAAACGGAGTCCGGGTCTCCCCCCAGGTCTCACGTGACTGCTCCGCATCAGGTGACTTTCCTCGAGCTCGGAATCCTCGAAATCTGGAATGGCGTCCTCGTAGTGGACTCTGGTGTGTCTTGGCGCTGGCTGGCCTGTGTTGAACCTGCGTTGAATTGTCTCCGCTGATCTGTCTGCTGCTTCTGAAGCTCTTGCCTCGTCGAGTACAATCTGTAGGCTCAAATTGGTTTTGGCTAACAGCCGCTTCTGTAGGGAAATGTCTCTCAGCCCGCTAACGAGTCGATCCATAATCTGCTCATCCAGGTCTCTGAATTCACAATGTGTGGCTGCTTTTCGTAGGGCTGCAACGTACTGGTTGATAGATTCTCCCGCCTTCTGGTTCCTCGTGTTGAACGCTTGGCGGCAAACATGGCGGGAAGGTTTTGGCGCGTAATGAGTCTGTAGAGCTTGTTGCAACGCCGCCGATGATACTGCCTGTATTGGAGTAGGCGCGGTGAGGTCTCTGGCCGTGTTGAATACTTCTTTTCCGCAGTAGCCGAGGAAAATGTTTTTCTTCCGGGCGTCGGTGATTCCCGTGTATTCATTCGCTTCGAGAAAACACTCGAAACGAATCATGAAGGCTTCCCACTCATCATTCGCTGGGTCGAATGGAGCGGGGGGAGCATGCATCGCCATCTTCTCTCGTTTGAATTTGCCGCGCTGCGGTGGCTTGAGATGGCTGCCGGAATTTCTGCCCAATTCCTGGGCTGGATCAAATCCGGAGATTCTGGAGGTAGCGTTCTTCGTCCTATCTGTCTCTCGATCCCACCCTCGTCGCCAATGTTAGATCTGGGCAACGAGAGAACAGACTGCGGACACGAAGTGACTTAACAGCTCTTTTTTAGTAGAAGTAGTGATCCAGCTTGCTCTGTGGTCGGAGGGTTCCCCTTTTATAGTACTCGGGTACGCCTCTCGACCAATCAGAGTATTACCTGTTTCCCCTCTGTAGCAGCGGACCAGAGAGGAGACTTCCTCCGATATATGTTAATATCTAACACCAGTTTTCGCCCTCTCCAGGTTTCAGGAAAGCCTCCGGAGCCTGTGGATGGCAAAAATGGGATTAATGGGCCCAGAGGAAGTTCATTTAATGTGAGTGAGATCTTGGAGTCTAGTGGACAATCACTTAAATATGAGCCTTCAGTGTGCAGCAACTACTAAAAAAGCCAACACAGTTCTTGGCTGCATTAGGACAGGGGTAGAATCAAGATCACATGAAGTGATAATACTAGTATATAATACCTTGGTAAGGTCACACTTGGAATACTGAATCCAGTTTTGGTCGCCATGATGTAAAAAAAGATGTTGAGACTATTGAAGGAGTGCAGAGAAAAGCAACAAAGATGATTAGAGGACAGGAGGCAAAAGCATATAAAGAAAGGGTTGCAGCAATTGGGTATGTCTAGTTTAATGAAAAGAAGGACTAGACACGACAGCAGTGTTCCAATATCTCAGGGGTTGCCACAAAGAAGCTATTCTCTAAATAGCTTGGAGAAGGGCAGGACAAGGAGCAATGGATGGAAACTAACCAAAGAGAGAAGCAACCTAGAACTAAGAAGAAATTTCCTGACAGCTAGAACAATTAATCAGTAGAACAACTTGCCTCCAGAAGTTGTGAAAGTTCCAACACTGGAAGTTTTAAATAAGAGATTGAACAACCATTTGTCTGAAGTGGTATAGGGCTTCCTGCGTAAGCAGGGGGTTGGACTAGAAACTTTCCAATGTCCCTTCCGTTTATACTGTTCTGTTCTGTTCTAGTCTGTTCTGTTCTGTTTTTCTGTTCTACTCTACTCTACTCTACTCTACTCTACTCCACTCCACTCCACTCCACTCCACTCCACTCCACTCCACTCCACTCCTCTCCACTCCACTCTACCTGCCAAGAAGATCCTTAGAGGGTTTTCCCCCTGCAAAATTGAAATATCACATTTTTCAGACTATAAGACCTACTGGAGTATAAGATGCACCATAATTTTGAAGAGGTAAATTTTTTAAAAAAGTTTATGCACTCTGCAGGCCTCATTTTTTTTTTTTGCAAAAAAGGGCATGCAGAGGTTGTAGAGTGCTCCTGGGGACTGGGGGGGGGGGGCGGCAAAAATGAGCAAAAAAACCAGCCTGTTTTTTGCAAAAATGGGCCATTTTTTTGCAAAAAAGGGAGGCATACAGAGCTTTGGGAGACTCTTAGAGTGATCCTGGGGGCTGGAGGGGGGCAAAACCAAGCAAAATCGGCCCTTTTTTGCTCGTTTTTGCTCTCCCCCCGCCCTCAGGAGCACTTTGCAACCCTCCCAAACCCTCTGTTACATCTATTTTTGCAAAGAGGGTGGGGTTTCGGTAGGCCAAAAATGCTGTATTCAGTGTATAAGACACACCCAGATTTTCACCCTCTTTTTTGAGGGAAAAAGGTGTGTCTTATACTCCGAAAAATATGGTAAATCTTTTCATTTCCTGGGCTCATCTGGGAAACTTGGGGTGTCAGCCAGGGAGCAGGGAAGCAGTAGTAACGTAGAGAAAAGTTTTGCACATACAAGCATCCAGGCTTCCATGTCAAGCTGTGGAGTGATCATTCTGGAAGAGTCCAAATCAAATCTTATGAAAAATAGTTAAAGGAGATAAGCAGGGAAAACAAAAACAAGGAAGGTATATTTGACCATTTACATCCTTCCCTCTTCATCTCATGCTATGAACAATTGAAGATCCTCCTGGTTTCGAATGGTTTCTCTCTTTTCATGGACACCTTCTGTTTGCATTCTGTTGCTCTCCACCGGTGGTGAGTTTCAATTTATTTTACTACCGGTTTGTGCGTGCGCACGTGCACGCTCACACACTCCCGTGTTGTTTTTGCATATGCGCAGAAGTGTCTGGATGGATGGGCGGAGCCTTCTCCTGCTGCCACTACCGGTTCGCCTGATCTGGGGTGAACTTGCAGAAACCCACATCCTTCACTGCTCTTCACACCCTTGGCTGTGGTCACCATACTCTTCTTCTGTAGAAGAAAGACTACTTAGGCATGAAATTATCAATGCATATGTCACTTTTCCTCCCTCCCTCCTTGTCGATGTGTCCTGATATTCAGAGCAGTGTGTGCACTCTAAAAGTTTTTGAGAGCTAATGCTGTAATCCATTAGCAAAGCTTAAATAGTGCAGAAGATGCTGAAAGCTTTTCTACCTAGTACAAAAAGTACTCAAACAGTTGTGATAAGAATTCTCCAAAACAATTAGGTGACAGAAGTCTATAGAAAGAAATTGTTTTAGTGATTTGAATGTTGCAAAAGATCCATACAGTATATCATTAAAGTATATCATTACCATCGTGGATCATTTATATCCCTATATTAGATCCTAATCAAAACAGAGTGTCTTATTCCTTTTCCCCCCCTTAAAAATGAAACAAAAGCTCATTTTAACATTAAGAAGAAAGGTAAAGCCCAGGAAGCATATATTCAAAAGAAATTATATCTTTTCCTTCTATTTGTATTGGACAATATTTTAAATCTGGCTT
Organism: Natrix helvetica; assembly: GCF_964273705.1. Taxonomy (NCBI): domain Eukaryota; kingdom Metazoa; phylum Chordata; class Lepidosauria; order Squamata; family Natricidae; genus Natrix; species Natrix helvetica. The sequence continues at coordinate 40,335,379 of NC_138558.1, forward strand.
AGGTAAAGGTAAAGATTCCCATCACACATATGTGCTATTAGTTCCTGACTCTAGGGGGCGGTGCTCATCTCTGTTTCAAAGCCGAAGAGCCGGCGCTGTCCGAAGATGTCTCCGTAGTCATGTGGCCGGCATGACTAAACACCAAAGGCGCACAGAACACTGTTACCTTCCCACCAAAGGTGGTCCCTATTTTTCTACTTGCATTTTTACATGCTTTCAAACTGCTAGGTTGGCAAAAGCTGGGACAAGTAATGGGAGCTCACTCCATTACACGGCGCTTAGGGATTTGAACCGCCGAACTGCTGACCTTTCTGATCGACAGGTTTGATGTCCTAGCCACTGAGCCACCATGTCCCTTAAATCTGGCTTAGTTATTGTTAATAAGTTATTTAGTCAAATTCATAGGTTTTTTTTTTCATAAGGAAGATGGAATAACTTGCTTTTAAAGTTCACATATAAGAGGAAGCAAAACTGATGGGTTCACCTTTTTATTAGATCTGGAAAAATAAAGTCTACTGTTCAATCTCTGTGTATTCAGACATAGTTCGTATGCTGAATTAAAGACACCATCTTCTTTTCCTGCTTGGTTCCTCATCTATAACCCATAAATCATAGGCAGGATACATCATTTTCTGTACACGAGGAATCATTTCTGTTTCCACTGTTGCATTTTAGCAGTCTATTAAGACATACTGGTAGCGGTGAAATCTCATTAGAATTGGGTGGGTTGGAAGCAATATTGTGATTATTTTATTTATGCAGCTAGAGAAAATGTCATAGTTTTCATTGGGATGTTCTGTCTTGAAGATGTTTTTTGCAAGGATTAATCTCATCTCCTGGGTTTTTTTAATGAAATATATGGGAGTAGATTAGCATTTCCGGGTGATTTATAATTAGCTTGCTGATGACATATTAATGACTTCTACTTCCCTGAAAACAACTTGTAGCAATGTTCTTCCTGATAATGTCTCTTTGGGAACTGAGATATATGGATTTGAACTATTCGACTATTAGCCTTCTCCACTGATTAGTAGCATCTTTCTATACTTTGGGCCATAATTTTTTTTCCTTCAGCCTACTGAAAATGCCAGTAAACCACACCTTTTTGTATCTGATCTAAGGTGTTGTTCCTGAAAGACCAGTTATGTGACTTGAACAAGCCTTTTTTTTCCTTCTTCCCTGATAGTGTTTTTTAGACTTCGGCTGATAAGCCAACTGCACCTGTCTCTGAAAAAGATAGAATTTGTCATTCCTCTAAGACCACTACTGGATTACAGCAATACACTGTGAGTTAAAGTACATATAATTTCCCAATGGCTTTTCCAAAGACAACTTAGAATAGAATACAATTGAAATACCAGAGGTATTTCATGTGAAGAGTACTCCACTCCTATGCTCACGATAGAATCCCTTACGCCACCAGGCTCCACATTGTGGGCTTGGACAACCTGAAATTACGCTGCCTAGGGTCTGACCTAAGCATAGTACACAAAATTGTCTGCTACAAAGTCCTACCTGTCAACGACTTCTTCAGCTTCAACCTCAATAATACGCAGGCAAACAATAGATACAAACTCATGGTAAACCGCTCCAAACTCAATTGCAGAAAATGCGATTTTCAGAGTGGCAACAGAGTGGTCAAGGCCTGGAATGCTCTACCTGCCTCCGTTGTTACATCCTCAAACCCCCACAGCTTCAACCTCAAACAGTCTACCATGGACCTCACCCCATTCCTATGAGGTCCATAAAGGGGGCGTGCATAAGTGCACCAGCGTGCCTACCATCCCTGTCCTACTGTCCCCATTTATTTGTACTCATTTCCTTTGTTCATGTCCATGTTTATACTTATACCTGTTATCTTCTACGTGTTTGACAAACCAAATAAATAAATAAATAAAATAAATAAACAGATCCAAAGTATAGCAAAGCCAAAAAAAAATCAATCCTACAGAAGCCATATCAATTTGTCTTTGCTAATTCTATGTTTTTCGTTAATAGCCATAAAATATTTTTTACTCTAGCTCTGTATGTTCTATTTCAGCTCTTAGATTAATGTGTATATTCTCAACCATCTGGGTTTAAAAATTGAACTTCATTGCATTTGGATGTTCTTTCATAGTTGAAATTTCTGCTAAAAACAGCATAACAGTTGGTTAAATAAATAACAATGCAATAGTGCCTTGTCCTCAAAGATTAATCAAGCAACATTTTTTGCCCCTGACCTTTTGTACATGATTATTGCTGCAATTTGTCTTATTTGGGAGATAGGGTCTTTTACATGAATAATAGAAATACTTTTCCTAAGTGTGGTGAAATGGAGGCTGCTCTGTTTTGTTTTCCTTACAGCTAAGGTAAAACTAAATGTACTTCGCATCTTTTCTTGGAGATTTTCATTTATTTATTTTTTGTTTAATGTTGCGCTCAGATGACTTATTTGTGCTGGAAAGAAGACCAGAATGGAATGGTTTATATACAAATATGAAAAATGGAAAGGGATTCATTTTCATGGCCAAGAAAAACAAGGCATCTGAATTCCAAGCTCATGAAAGAGTCACCAGAATACTAACTTCCTGGAAATGAGATTGGAGACAATAGTATTAACGCAATTAATGAGTTGCAGGTAAAACTCAAGAGTCCAAACCATATCCAGACAGTTTTCTCTCAGCACTGAGAACTCAGTCTTATGGAACTTTAATTAAATTGGATACTGTGAAGCAGTGGGCTGTTTTATTCATGCATTTATATCCCACTTGATTTCTCCTCAGTGAAAGACCAGTACTGATAGCATGAATCAGACTTTGGTGGAAAATGTTACCAATGTAACATTGTTGTGCTGTGATATAAGAGGCAGTGTTCAGTTTGTCCACTCATCCATTGAAGCAGGAAATCATTTGAATCTGCAATCATGAGCAAAGAGCATGCACTGAGAATCAAATCATGAGAGGCAAGTTGCAAATATATATTTTACTTAATAAAGTCCTTGAGCATAAGATGAAAGATCCATTACTCAAAACTTCTGGCAGGGAGTGTTTTCCCCCAAGTCATACTTAACATCCTTCAGTATTTAGTTGTCTCTTACAGTATATATATTTTAGTCTGGTGATGAACTGATATATTGGCAATTCAAAATAATAGGCTATTAACCAGAGAAAATGACTGCAGAGTATTTCAACATGCCTAAGAATGAACTGTAAGGATTCTAGTGTTGGTTTTAATGAAGAATAAAAAGCCTATTATGGGGATCACTGAAGAATAGTTAAAGAAATTGTTGAGTTTGAAATTGTGTTAAAGTGTCTTTTATATATATTGAGTGCTGAAAAACAGCTGCATTAGTGCTGAAGTTATTTATATTTTTCAGAATTGTACTTCAAATAAAGCAACTTTCAAGGTGACCCCATCCTCATTTATCATATACAAAATGAAATGTTATTTTCCCATTGGAAAAGAAGACTGAAAAACAAACTGGGTGGATTAGGAGCAGCATCCATAGATTTTCATATATCAGTAAGATTCATATTCACTAAACATGATAGGTTTCCTATATCGGTTGGGAAAAATATGTTTCTTTTGCCATTCATGCAATATCAATTTAGTCTTGATGAGTTGTGATAGTGATTAAAGTGATATATTTCATTGCCATCTCAAAGACTGATCCAAAATGGCCTCTTAAATTAATAACACATATTTACTTCATACCTCTTCATGTAAGTCTAGCATGGCCCACAGTCCAGGGCTTTGAGAAGAGCTATTTTCAGAGATAAGAGGAATTGGAATAAAAGGATTGTCTTCTCCTTGTTTATCTCCTCAATATCCAGATTTCAAGTAAGTTTGAGAAAGCAGTACAAATTATTGAGAATTGGTCAATATCTGTCTAGTAGAATTCCAAACCAGATAAGTCCTCATTTTATCTTCAAAGTCAGTTACATGTATAATGAACAAATTGAGATAATTAATTTTAAAATTACTGTAGCCAGACCAGGAGCAGAATATATATGTCCCACTTTCTTCTGTTGATTTAAACAGATATGAATGCTACCTGATTACATAACTTGACATTTTGCAGCTGAATACAGGGATTCTGTTCCATATGCCCTAGAATGATATAAGAAGGAAATTCTAACATAATCTTGTCACCATCAATCAATAGTATTGGATGTGTGTCTCAGACTTTAATTCAATGAAGTGAACACCCTGAGTCATTTGACTATATCAAAACAACCTATTTCTTCATTTGACTTTTCCTGCCATTTCTAGTTACAAGAGCAAAATGGAATCACCAATAAAAGAAACAGAATAATATTTTTTTACCAGTTAGAGGATCAGCTTGAAGTGATTTCCCACATTTTCATCTTGCTGAATTCTCCAGTCTTTAAGTAATATAGTTCCCCTTAATATACATTATGTTGCATCAAATTTTAGGGTTTGATAAGTAATCATTAGTCTCTTGTCTTCCATTTTCACATTATTTTGACTTTTAAGGAAACCTGCACTTTAAAATGTTAATTTACATTTTTTAAAAAATATATTTTTTACCCTAAAATATACAGCTGAAAGCAGATTTTGATATGAGCTGAGAATTACATCCTAAAAAGTGTAAAATCATAGGAATAAATGAGTCATGTTGCAACTCCTGGATAGTTTCCATTTCTAGAAATAGAGCGGTAGGAGAAAATGTACTATATCTGTATTCCAGAGCAGATGGATCAACTCCTTTCTAAACCTTTTAGGTCAGAGTTCTTGTTCCAAAGGCCATATGCATTATAAAGGATAATGCACTGAAATTGAAATGTTTTATATAATCTAATTCCAATCAAAACATAGGATCATAGCTTGGAATCATGGGCTTGTGAGTGAAATGGAACATGATCTCTCCATGAAAAAAAAATCCCTGTTGAAACAATGGGACAAAATACAATAGGAAGGTAACCACCAATCAAAAAGAATGGACAAAGTAGATATTAGATGAGAGGCTTGGCGATTGAATTATAGCAACCACGTCCCAATTATTTATATTTAGTAGCAAAGAACTTGTTATTATAGAACCTTCTTAAGACCTTATGTTTCCATGCACATCTTAGGTTTACCACTACTGTAATGAGGTGTTATGCAATAGTTACGAATCTGACCCATGATATAGCTGAGCCTGAACATACTATGCAATAACATTAAGTCAATTGGGACAGGAGTTTATCTTCATCTTCAGAGAAATGCCAACAGGCAGATGCAGAAGACTTTCCTTTTCCAAAGAAATTTCAGCTAATTCCCAACATGCATTTTGATGTTTATGATATTATTGACATTCTTTGGATTAATGTTTTTGATCCCTGAGGCAGCTGTGTCCTTTCAACATCGTTAGGATCTCTCCCTTTCACACATATACATTTTTTTTCAAATTGACAAATTCTTTCTACTTCCAGTGTGGGAGTGTCTAGTATTATCCTAGAAGTGTAACAGCCACCAATAGGTCTTGCCACTAAACCATGATTCCAAACTCTTTCTTTAGCAGGCATCATCGATTTTGTGTTTCATTGCTTAGTAATAATTGCAAAGGTGCAACTTGATTGATGGGGAAACAAAACATGTAATTGGTTGCCTCTGCTGCTGTTGCATCTGTGCCTAAGAACATCCTAGAATGACTGGCTATTAATATAAAGTCGAAATGCCTCTCTGGCTGAGTTCCCAAGAAAACAAAAGCCTTTGCTGTTCTGATAGGAAAAGAGATGAGCATGCACAAGCTTCATGATTACATTACACGCAGAAGAGGCACATCATCCAAACCATCACGCTGCAGGATTTGACACAAAGCCATGTTAAACAAACACATCATGGGTGGATTTTGCCAAATGCTTTGTAGGCAGGAATTCTTGCCAAGTCTTTCAGAGATGTAAGTGGAATTGTTACATCTTTCCTCACCACTGCCTCCCTAGAAGAACAAATAAAGAAAGAATATTAAACATAAGCCCAACAATATGCTTTTTTTCTCTTTCTGCAATGTATTCAGTGGATGCTTAAAACAGAGGCCATGAATCTATATTACTGAGTAAAATAATGCCTTTGATGATGGAGATGATGATGTTGTTGGTCTCCTTTCAAGTTATATCTTGCTGTCTTCTTTCAATGTTTCCCTCCCTGTACATGCAATTTTGGGTAGGGGTGTTATCAGATCTTGATTTTTGACAGTACACAAGCTGTTTTGGATTATGAGAAACTCCTGTATTTTAAAACGCTATATGCTGTTTACCACATTAGCCCAAATCCTCAGCTCAGAGATATTTTATTGGTCTTTGAAACAAAGAAGGCTTTTCAATGTAGCCATTTTTCTATTTTTAATAAATCTTTTAAACCAATCCTGCTACAGTTAAGTCATTAACTGTAGTCATTAGTTTAGCAATTTAGCACTTCCCTGGCAACACCATTTTCCCATGGGATCCCCAGCAAAAGATAATTATTACTCACTAATAAAGCTGAACTACCAACATATTCTACCTGCATACTCTAGTTTATTCTGCTTGCAAGTTCTTAGTTCTTAGGAGATTCTTCCTATCTTCTTAGAAAGAAAATAGAAGAATAGGATGGAAGGTAGTTTGGCTGTCTGGCCCAAAGTCAAGAGTTATAGTCAATTACTGGCCAACTTTGCCATCTTGTTCATAAGGCAGATTGAAATGAAACATTTGCTTCTAAAACCAATGAAGCCAGATCTCTATATATGCAAAGAGTTTATTGGGAAATATATAAGGGAAACAAGGGCAGGCATCCATCATAGACATCACCCTAAAGGTGTCATTTATCGATTTTCTCCTTTAGGGTTGTACCACATGAGCACTGAAGAAAAGACAGCTGGACTCATTTACAATACAATAGCAGAGTTGGAATGGACCTTGGAGGTCTTCTAGTCCAACCCCCTGCCTAGGCAGGAAACCCTATACTGTTCCAGACAAATGGCTATCCAACATCTTCTTAAAGACTTCCAGTGTTGGGGCATTCACAACTTCTGGAGGCAATCCGTTCCTCTGATTAATTGTTCTGTCAGGAAGTTTCTCCTCAGTTCTAGGTTGCTTCTATCCTTGATTAGTCAACAGAGGGATAGAATCAAGATCACGTGAAGTGTTAATACCACTTTATAATGCCTTGGTAAGGCCACACTTGGAATACTGCATTCAGTTCTGGTCGCCACGATGTAAAAAAGATGTGGAGACTCTAGAAAGAGTGCAGAGAAGAGCAACAAAGATGATTAGGGGACTGGAGACTAAAACATATGAAGAACGGTTGCAGGAACTGGGTATGTTTAGCTTAAGAGAAAGAAGGACTAGGGGAGACATGATAGGATTATTCCAATATCTCAGAGGTTGCCACAAAGAAGAGGGAGTCAAACTATTCTCCAAAGCACCTGAGGGTAGAACAAGAAGCAATGGGTGGAAACTAATCAAGGAGAGAAGCAACTTAGAACTGAGGAGAAATTTCCTGACAGTGAGAACAATTAATCAGTGGAACAGCTTGCCTCCAGAAGTTGTGAATGCCCCAACACTGGAAGTCTTTAAGAAGATGTTGGATAGCTATTTGTCTGAAACGGTATAGGGTTTCCTGCCTAGGCAGGGGGTTGGACTAGAAGACCTCCAAGGTCCCTTCCAACTCTACTATTGTATTGTATTGTATTGTAGTTACCACCCATTGCTTCTTGTTCTACCATCAGGTGCCTTGGAGAATAGTTTGACTCCCTCTTCTTTGTGGCAACCCCTGAGATATTGGAACACTGCTATCATGTCTCCCCTAGTCCTTCTTTCTATTAAACTAGACATACCCAGTTTCTGCAACCATTCTTCATATGTTTGTCCTGTTCCTTTCTGCCCATCTCCTAAACACTTATCTTAATTTTACAGAAGGTGAAAAGCGAATCCCTTGGAAGAGATGAGATGAATAGCATTCTTCAGTTAACTATCTTAAGGTTTCATTTTTTTGTGTCCAGAGACAAAGCACACCTTCCTTACAGAATTATAAAGGGATAGTTTGGTTTCCACCTGTCACATCTCTGCATACGTTTGAAAATATGAGAGAAACGAAAGATGAAATTCATTTCTTTACTTGTCTCAGCTCACCTCATCTCACCTTTATCAGGTGTTTCAGAAGGCACAGTGAAAAAAACAAATTGGTTATAGAACTATATTTAGGTCTTTGAACTGTATTTTCAGACATCTCTGTAATATGTGTCTCATGGATCTTAGTCATATAGTATTTTGTTAAATTACCGAGGAATGATTTCATTCTTAAAATAATTGAACATTAAATCATGTTTCTACTAGAAGCACAAATATTGTACTGAATCAAAGCTATCTGTAATAGAATCATTAGCTTATTGTTCCTGAAATTCCAAACTCTTCATCTTTCAACTATTTTTACATTAATCTGTATACAGAATAAGTAAAATTATTTTTGAAGTTGATAGTTTGGTGTAGTGGTAGTGGATTAGGTAGAAACCAGGAGATTATGAGTTTTAGTCACACCTTGGACAAGAAGCCAGCTGGTTCATCTTGGGCCAGTCACTTTCTCAAGCCTAGGAAAAAGGCAATGGCAAACCATTTCAGACTAACCTTTCCAAGAAAAAATCAGAACTTATTTAGATAGTCTCTGAGAGCTGACATGATTGAACAAAAGAAAGAAGTCTTAAAAGTATTGTGGACTAGTCTTGATATAAACTCATAGAGTTGGATATAAACATTTAAATTATTGGGTCCAGCTCCCTCCTCAGGGTAATAATCCAATTTAAAACATTCCAGATTGCTCTTGAAGCTTTGATTCAGCATATTTAATGTGTGTGTCCATTACTTCTCTGGCTAACTGGTTCCCTTTCTGGCATTTAGTTAAAAAGTGCTTTTCTAAAGCCATTATTATGTATTCTGCACCTTGGAACAAGATTGAACAGGCTGTACCTTCTTCTATGTGACTTCCCTAGGAGAATATGAAGAGCATTGTCATATCTTCTCAGTTTCATAGCTTTTTTCAGGGCTACTGTAAATTCATCCAGCTTCTTCAACCTCTCACCACAGAGCTTAAATTCTGAGACAGAGACTGGTTCAAGATTAGAAAAAAATGTGCAACAAGATAGTATTGTGTCACCACTTAAACTTAGTGTAAAATAAATTACACGAATTTAGTAAAGGCAGTTTTGAGGGATATTAACTGAAATGAATCAGAAAGAGAAATAAAAAATGGTGGTAGGAATATTACCTTACTAAGATCCTCAGATGACATCAATCTACTACAAAACCCCTAAAAGGATATAACATGCTTTATCTTAAAAATAAAGACATAAAATAAAAAAAGCTGGATTGCATCTAAATATCAAGAAGACTAAAACAGCTGAAAATGATGACATTAAGATGAAAAATAACAATTAAGAAATTGAATTGGCCCATGACTTAATTTTCCTTGAAATAAATGTCTCTACACAAGAGAATTTGGACTTGAAGCTAAATACTGAAAATCTCTTGGGCGCACGGTAATTACCAGAAGATCTAGAAAAGCAAGGACATACATTTTAATACCAGGAAGAGACTAGTACAGAATTGTTTTTGTGTAAGCAGCTGTGATTGTGAAAGTTGGATAATAATAAAAAAAACAGATAGAAAATAGGCTTCCTTGAGTTATGATTTTATGTCTACCATACATATTGTGGAAGGCAAAAATAATAAGATTTTAAGAATGCAACAAGATAGAAATACCACTGGAAATTAATATTACCAAGCTATAACTATTTTGATTATGTTCTGTGTCAAATTCCTTACAAAAATCAATTATGCTAGGAAAAGTTGGAGATGCTCGAAAACAAGGCTAGCCAAGAAAGATAGATACTGTATCATCAAAGAAGTTAATGGTTTAAACCTAGAAATTTTATGTACAGTAATAAAACACTAATAAGAATGGAAAAAAATATCAATTCTGAAAGGTGGATGTGACTGAAAAGATGAAGAGAAAGATATTTTTGCTAATTATTATATTGTTCTCATGGTGGATACAGATTAATTATTTTAACCTTTCCAGGAATTCTAAATTTATGGGATTTTTAAAAAGATCTTGAATTTGGCTTGCATTTCAGTTGTGACTGTCCTTTTTCAAGATTCTTTGCCAAGCTTCTTGCTTTCTTTACCTCTTCCCAGAAGTACATAGAAGTAATAGTTTCAAATAGTGTCTGCATAATAGTTCATAAGTTTATTAATGATTCTTATTAATAATTACTCAACTGTCATTTGTGAAATTTTCTATGCAGTTATTAGCCATCATTCATTACAACCTGAGCTAACAGTCATAACATCTAGAGTTTTTGAAAAGAATTCTTTGAGAAGATGAATGATTAAAAAATTCCAAGAATTCAGTGATCGGAAGGCTTATTTTCATTCAACTTTTTATATGGCATTTGTTGGTCCTATTTCAACTGGGCAGGATAAAAATCAAATGATTTGGAGAAGCCAATAGTCTTGGATCATGGTTATTTCCTATACTTCCAAGCAATCCTTATTTCAGTTTCCCAATCTTTTCCTTATATACATTCCACATCATTATTTACAGACTGACTTTTTTCCCTTTAAGGCCAGTTTCATTAATTGCAAACTATTCCCAGGCTCTCAACCTTTTCCCACAATCTCTTCCTCTCCTGAACTAGTTGCAGAAAAGGAGACAATAGAAAAAATCCCTTCAAGTTCCAAAGTTATTTGATAATTTAACACAGATGTTCTTGTGCCCATTCTTCAGTAATTTGCTAGGTTTCTTACCTGAAAAGACTTTATGTTGTCTTGTGTGTAGTTTTAAAAATAAAATTTACCAACCAATGCGAACGTGGAAAAAGTTAAGGAAATAATTCTACATCAGCCTAAAAGTATAAGTCTACTCAAATTAAAACCATTAAAATTACTTATTTATTATTATTTATTTTATTGAATTTATAGACCGCCCCCTCTCCCCGAAGGGACACAGACTTTATTGTCTGTGGATCCTGCTTTAAAATATATGGACTTTAGAAGAGTAGTATCTTTAAAGATAAACTTGTTTATGGGGAAAGCAACATTTTGAAGAAAAAAAATACAAAGAGCAGTCTCTTTTCAAAACGCAGTCTTTTTCCAGTGCAAAGAAACAGGCATGCTATTATTTGCTGCTATTTTTAATGATTTCTAGATGACAAATATAGCTTCCAAATTCAGCATCTTTCAACTGTAGATTATAGTAGATAAAATCTGCTTTACTGTGACAAACAAGCAGATGCCAAACAATTCAAGCGTGCTGAGAAAATTAATGATTTGAGAAAATAAATGCCTAGAAAGAAAGAAAAGGGAGGATTAAAAAAAAAGATTGACAACTTGGCACATCCTCTTACTTGAGCAAAACTGGGATTGCAATTTTGCTCTCCTGCTCAATGCAAATTAGGTAATATTTTAGCAGGAGCAAAATTTTTATACTACCCCAATCACTTCATTCTTTGCCTGTACACAACTGTATAGACGCTAATATATATTTTTGCCTTCAATTTTTGTTGGCTCCTGGTGATCTGTGCACTTTTCTTGGCAATATTTTCAGAGATGTTGCCAACATTTGCCATGGCCTTTTTCCTGAGGTTGAGAGGCACAACCTCCAGGTGGCTATGTGCACAATGCATACTAGAACTCAGAGTTTCTAAATTTCTAATCCAGTGCCTTTAACCATTACCCATACAATGTGTAATACATCATATGGTACATCATATGGTAGCTAAAATAGATGCAGTTCTAATGTAATTTCAATGGAATGAAGAAATGTAGGATATTTCTGATATAAAATTCCATTAGAGAGGCAACAACTTACTTTATGGTTTATTTAACATGTTTGTCTTATTTCGTCTTATTTTCAGAACTACAGACACCTTTCCTACTGCAGTCACTAAGTTTCTTTGAATTCCTCCAGCCCTTTTAATGATATATCAATCATAGATGCCTTCAGCTTGCAACAAGTAGTTATCTTTGTCTTATGCAACAAAGTCTAAACTAAGCTGAGTATACTTGGATAGAGAATACTAGATAATCCCAAAATGTAGACTAGATTGATAGGAAGTGAAAGTAACATTTTAGAAGAAGACAATGACCATCTGCTTTCATAGTGTTGTCAAAAAATTGCATCCTCAGGATCTGAGCTTGACTCAAGGGAGTCTTTCTCTTTTAATCAATCTGTTATTATTCAGGAATACACGAAAACTACAGTTTCTTTTTCCTGAGTTTGTTTTGTTGTGTAAATATGGAATTGAGATGTAAAGTTTTATTGCTATAGTGCATGTGAAAAACAGAAGTCAACCACTTTTAAAATCTACTCTACTGTCTTCCTCAAAGATCTCATTCATATTCCTTCCTTATGCTCTTGTTATTACCCAGAGTTGTTTTATTAATGAGATGGACAACATAGGAATTAAATAAACAAACATACAGTATATACATACATACATGCATACATACATACCAAACTGTTGATAGGCGAGAGTTATGATATTTGAATTTTGTTTCTCTCACAGTATTTATTTACAAATGTTAATTCTAAAGATACCATAGATCAGAGAAAGTTTCAAATAGGTTTCCACACATTTTGTTGGGCAGAGACTATACATGTCAACACTATTCTGTATTATTTGTGAAGAAATTCATACACACCACCAGTGCTCACTGGCTGTCAAAATATCATTCTGATGTATTGGTTTCTTCTGTGGCCCACAGAAAACCCTTGAAATTAAGGATGTAGCTCTCAACTATTCCCCAAGCTATCATCTCCTTCATAAATCAAAGCTGTCATGCCATTGTCTCCTGGTGTGAACCAAAACTCTTTAGATAATTTCTTTCAACAGCTCAGACAAGCTGAGCTACATAATGGGAAACTGAAAGCATCTTCTTTGCCCTTGGCCCAGAATGAGTAACAAACCTTTGGAAAGGATGCATTATCAAAGGTCCTGTTTTAGTTCTCATATATGAGTGAGTTAAAAAAAATCTCTGTTTGTATTTTTACTTGCAATTCAACAGGAAAAGTTAATCATGTTGGTTTTTTTTCAATTAAAAAACGGAATGAGAGGAATACATAATTTCCACCTGATGCACTGGACTACAACACCAATAAACCTCAACCAGTGTAGGCAATGAAGAAAGATTTTGTGAACCACAATAATAAGACTATGGAAATGATATATTGCCTACCACCTGCCTTAAGACAGATACACAGTTCAGACTTCCCCGAAGGAAAGTGAATTTAAAGTAAAGCATGTTCTGGGAAAAGCGTGTGTGTGAGAGAGAGGGTGTGAGTGTGAGTTTGAGTTTGCGTGTGTGTGTGTGTGTGTGAGAGAGAGAGAGAGAGAGAGAGAGATCTTGTGCAATTACCAACTTCCTCACTTTGTCAGTCTAGATAAAATAGCCTAATGGATAAGTGTGCAAATATATATGTGATACACTCTGAATGTTGGGCTTTGAAGAAAGAGGATAAAAAGAATATTTACACTTTTAAACTTTGGTGTTGGAAGAGATTTTTGAGATTACCAGAAAACAAACGAATCATCAGAAAAATCTATTTAGAGTTCTCATTTGAGGCACAAATGACCAGGTTCAAATTATCCTGTTCCAGACAAATTGTGTGAAGACCTAGCTCTAATGCCAGAAAAATGGACAGAAAGAGAAGAAAATGACCATCCGTAAGGTGGTCAGTTAAAGTAATGATTGGAAGACCTGAAGGACCAAGTAGATCATCATGGAGAAAATGTATTTATGTGGTTACTTAGAGTCAACAATGACTTGATGGTATACAATCAATCAAACAATATCAGTGTGTATCTGCTAGAAACATACTACAGTAATGAGGCTGGGTCAGGACAATAAAATAATAACATTAATGATGTGAGTAATTACAATATTAATTAATTTTAATTACCAGAAAAATTAAGTAGCCCAATTTTTAAATTAATGGATATCCACTTGCACATAGTTTGAACAATAGTTCTATCTCACAGACTGTCAGACAATGATACATAAGCATATAAACACAACTCCACAACACAACACAACTTAGTGTAAACCGCAAAAGGAAAATAAAAACTAGGGGGGAGTAAAGGGAAAGAGGAAAGAGTAGTTATAACTTCAGAAAGAGAAATGTATACAGAAAGAAGCCAGGGTGTGTGTGTGTGGAGGGGAGGAGAAATAAATAAAATATATTCATCAATTTTTTGTGCCTCCCATCTTCCCTATAATGTGGGCAGCTTACAAGTTATAAAACAAGTAAAAATAGTTAAAAGTTTAAAGCATCACAGAATTAAATTATTATTAAGAATTATACTGAAACAGAAATAAGAGAGCTAAGAACTGGATGGAATAGTGATGAGGTCTTCTTACTCTGTCAGTCACCTTTAGTGGTGAGTACCCCACTATGGGTCCCAGGCTAGTTGGCCAAGTCAGATTAGATACCCTTCAAGAAAGTCAAAAAGGAGAGGGCAGTTCTCACCTCTGGTGGTAGAATGTTCCACAGGATGGGGTCTTAATGAATGGAAGAACCTTACCACACCAATTCACGGGTAATTATTTGGGAAGGATAGAATAATTTGTCTTCTGATAAAGGCTTCTCGGCCTTTTGGCTAAGATCAAGTGTGTGCATCTTCTGATAAATGCTGTGAGGTAACAACAGTTCTTAATATTTTACAGCTATTTTTCTCTATATGAATTATTTTCACCTCAAGGAAAAAGCTTTGTGATACTGCCTCTCAAGGTCTAACTTATAATCTGTGAAATTATGAACTCTCATTCAGGCTTGGATACCAAAGGTGATGTGATTCTTGTCAACCTGCTGTTTTGAAGATACAAGGACTAATTAGTCTTAGAAGAACCCCAGCTATAGGTACAAAAGAGGACTATTCTACAGATAAATGAGATTTGTGTACGGAAATTTGGAATATTAATCATCCCAGTTAACCGGTAATTTTTATCAGCTCAGCATTTATTAAGTCTGTAAGCAGCTACCGCAGAAAATAATAGGAATAAGGATGAAATTTGGAAGTCTGAAAATACAGCACTTGCAGCTGCACACAGTAGGTTTTGTGAATAAGCAAAGGCCCAATGGAAATAATGCATTTGGAAAAGGCAAGAAACCATCTATGATATGGTGGAAGGGAAATCTTTAGATCTGCCAGAAAAATTTGTAGAAGACCACCTCAGGTGTAAGACGGCTGCACTTTACTCAGTTGTTAAATGTTCTGTAATACTTAGCATTAGAAAATATACAGATACAGACATGCACATATGGTATTGTATGTGTAGTGTGTGTGTATGCATACATGGAACATACATCCCAACCTATATGTATGGCATTCATTTTATGGATAATTTAAAAAAAAACATGAAGCTACATTGGGTAGCTTTAATAACCAGTCAGTTTAGCTACTTCTTCGATATTGTATGACATGTCACCCCACCATGGACATATTTTATGTAAATGTACTTTCATTCAGGGCAGTCATTTTGAGAACAGCAAAATGCAGATGTATGGTATTCCACATATGCCATTGGCATCTCAAAGGTTACTGACTTTTTAGTAGTAGATGTGAAGTATGTTGGTTAAATCATTCCTAAATTACTTCTTTTATGATGCAAAATACAGGAAGAATCACTTGGTGGCCTACTTTCCACCATACCTTTGCTCTTGATACATCCATAAAAGGTTTATGTATGGATCAAACTTTTGGAAGTGTCCAACTAATTACTCATAATTTTCTTTCCAGTGGCTTTGGAACTTTTAGAACGTACAATATAGAGTAATATGGTTGGAACGGTTCTTAAGGTCTTCTCCTTTGAGGTTTTTGGAATTGTATAAATTTCAGACAAATGTCTGTCCAGTCTTTTCTCAAAAACCTGCAGAAATAGAGCAGGGTTTTACAACAACTTTCAGTGGTAAGCCACTCACTGTCAGGAAATTTCTCCTTTGTTCTACATTGGATTTCTCTTTAATGATTTCCCCTCAATTACTTCTTGTCCTCCCCTTTGGAAAAGATTACATTGGAGAATAGATTCACAACTTCTTCTCTGTGATAGCCCCTCAAATATTGGAAAACTGCTTTCATACTGTATCTCCTCAGTCATTCTCTTCATTAGATTAGACATACCTAGTTCTCTTAATTCAGGGGTGTCCAAACTTGGGAACTTTAAGACTTGCTGGCTGGGGAATTCTGGGAGTTGAAGTCCACAAGTCTTAAAGTTCCCAAGTTTGGACACCCCTGAATTAATTGTTCATCATATGGTTTAGCTTTCAGACAATTTATTATCTCTGCTGCTCTTCTCTGCACTCTTTCTAGGATCTCAACATCATTTTTTGAATGTTAGTGACTAGCACTGGATGCAGTATTCCAAGTGTAGTCTTGCCAGTGCAATAGACTATCACTTCATGTGGTTTTGAAATTATCCCTATGTTGATGCAGCCTAGGGATGCATTACCTATTTGGTTTTTTGTGCCTATGCGTAGAACATTTACTCACCACTGAATTGCAGGGTCCAGTATTAAGTCTGTTAAGATCTTTTTGAATCTTGAGTCTATCTTCTAAAGTGTTAGCTATTCCCCCGCAACTTGAATGTCATCTGCAAATTTGATCAGTTACCCTTCTATCCTCTCACCTTATGAAGGTACTGAAGAGTGCCTAAGACAAAACCTTGTGGTACCCCACTGTTTACTTCCTCAATGTAGATATAATTCAACTGAGGACCATACACTGAGTGTAGTTTGTCAGCCACTTGCAAATCCCTCTGGTGGTGATGCTGTCTACCCCATATTCTACTTACCAAAAAGTAGGTTGTAGTGTACTTTGTCAAATGCCTTTCTAAAGTCTAAGTGAACTATGTCCATAGTATTTCCCAATTTGCTAATTTAGTCACTTTGTCAAAGAAGGCAATAAAGATTGTCTGGCATGATCAGTTTTTGACAAACCCATGCTGGCTTCTAGTAATTGTTTTGCTCATTTCTAGGTGTTGGCTGATTATCTTTCCAAAATGTTCCCAGGTATTGATATCAGGATGATTGGTCTGCAGTTTTCTAGATCCACTCCCCCCCCCTTTGTAGATTGGAACCACATCAGCAATTTTCCAGTGCTCCGCTATTTCCCCAATGCCCAAGGATCTTTGAAATATTTTGTTCAGTGGTTCTGAGAGCACATATCCAGCTCCTTTATAACCCTGTGATGTAATCCATCTGGTCCTGGTAATTTGAACTCATCTAGATTTCACAAGGGTTCATGTAGAGCAGAGGTGTCAAACTTGCAGCCTGCGGGCCAGATGCGTCATGCACCGGAGATGCCCAGCCCTGGTTTAGTGAAGGGGGAAAAAGTCATGATACATCATGTGATGCCACCAGTTTGACACCTCTGATCTAGAGCCTAAGTGTTCTCTTACCTTCTTTTTTCTGTTTTGACTTGCATTAGCAATAGCATTTGGACTTATGTACCACTCCGTAGTTCTTTATAGCACTTTCTGAGTGGTTTACAAATGTCAGATATTGCCCCCCAAAATCTGTGTCCTCATTTTACCAAGGAAGGATGAAAGGCTGAGTCCCCCATGAGCCTATAAGGATAGAATTCCAGACTGTGCAATGATGCATTCTAACCACTACATCACCACAGCTCCTATTCTGCATTCTTCTTTTGTCTCCTATGGTGCTTCTTTTGAAAGAACTATTATGTTCCTTTTTGCATGAAGGCCAACACAAAGTTTTGTTATAGTTTTGATGCAGAAGATAGAGATACAGATAGTAGATAATGTCAATTTTTCTTTGTTTTTCATGTTTCTTTTTCTCTGCTTTGGCTTTTTTTTTTTTGACCCACTTTACCAGTTAAATGTTTCTGATCTTTGCTGATGTTCAATAAATAAACAAATACCAAACTGTATTTTTTGCTAGTTCTACCGAGAGGGATGTACGGTTGCTTTGATCTGAAGGCAGTGATTGACTGACAGAATGCTAGTTGGCAACTAAACTGGAAATTACTTGCAGGCATTTTCCAGCAAAGTGAGGCTGCCCTATTATTCTCTCTAAATAATGGAGAAAAAAACTTGTCTATTCACGTTTAAACTTTTACTTCATCCTAGTTGCATTGGATTTTGTGCTAGTGGGAAACTAGAAAAGTTGGTTTAATACATTTTGAAGTGGGGCAGGAAGCCTTTATTTCCTCTCTGGCCTGATGGCTTGTAGTATATGTATTCCAGATCTTTATCTTGGCAACTAAATGCCTCTGGTCTAGTCATTGTGTGTGTGTGTGTGTGTTTGTTTGTTTGTGTACATACATATGGTACATACATACATACAAATGATGGGGTTCTCCATAAAAATGGGAGAAAATTGGTGGACTGTTCATTTTATAAACTGTCCCACCTATTTTCCCAAGGCTTGAGTTATGTTTCTTTTTTAAGCTAGGTTTTACAAACACAATTTATTAGACAGCAAAATATTTTTGTACAATGTTCCTTTCCTCTACTCTCCTCCTCTCCACTCCTCTCCTCTCCTTTCCCTTCCCTTCCCTTCTCTTCCCACCCCACCCACCCCACCCCTTTTGACCCCACTCACCCCACCTTTAAGGACTGCTTTATTACTTAGATATGATTGGGGACAATTCTGTAAGAGTTGTAAAGTATGACTGGGTTCTATAAAATATAACAGTTCTTCCCAATTTCAACTGAATTATATTACTACCGTATGAATATTTCTTAGTCTTGCAAAATACAGTTTTACGGTTTTTAAAGAAGCAAATCAATCCAGCAGATTAAAGGGATGCTGTTCCATTTTTTTCAAATAAAACCATCATCGTTATTATTCTCATTATAACTTTTTGCATTGAATTGGGCTTCTTGGCACTATGTCTATTACTACACTGTAGATAAGGTTTTCGTCTGCTGATCTTAAATAAATGAATTAAAGATTTTATATGCCAAGTTTTAGAATTTCTTCTAGCCAGCAGAAATACTTTGGAAACTAAGCCATTTTTAGTACTATAATCCTTGTAGTTGAAATAGCTCTAAGATGATGGTTTTTTAAAAAAAATTCTATGTACTTTTGCAGTTTAATTAACTCTTTCAACTAACTGCATTTCAAACCTCATAATATATAGCATTTTTTTCTGCGGCTGGTTAAACATAATTTTTTGTAGGGTGGCTCAACTTTTCTTCTCATTCACAGTCCTCTTGGCTGACATAGTGGGATGTTTGGATTAAGTTGAATTTGGTCAGGAGCCAAACTGGGAAACCCTTTGTCAGTAAAGACTGAGTTGAGTGATAATGTTTTCAAGAATAAGCAGGCTGGAGTTTATGGCTTATGGACAACCACTCAATAGGTGAATCTCCTTCTCCCAGCGCAAATTCTATAATTTGGGACATTGGTTCCAAGCTTCAAACTGTACCAGTCAGAGTAAATTGGGATCATGGCCCTATTATTACTTCTAATACCAGAGCAGCTACTTTATCACCTCCAAGACACCCAGCTCTTCAGCATGACATATGTGTCTTCCTAAGTGGAATCTGAAGAATATTTGGACAGAATAGCAATAATTTGGCTGTCAGGAGAGTAATCTGAAGAAGATGGGGTATGGGGTTACCAGATCTCACATAGTAGGTCACTGTTGGTTATTTTTGTTGTCTTGCACATACAATATAATTCACATTATATTGACTCACACTTTTGACTCATCCAGTTAACTCAGTTTCTTAGTATCATTTATGGTAGCGGTTGCTCAAAACCATGATATAATAAGAATAATAGGTTTGGAAGGGATCTTTTTTTTTATTGTAAAATTTTTATTGGTTTTTTACAAATGTTTTAGGGAAAAGGTAAATAGGTATAGTAAATTTTGACAGCTACATCATGCGGGAGGTAGAAATCCCCCCCGAATCTCACAACTTTAACAAAAAAGAAGAGAAAAAACATCAAAATTTGAATAAATATTGGCAGCTTTTTGTTTTTACATTCAATCATCAATATATTCAATCATCTTTTGTATCACTTCCAAAAGTTACATTATGACAACAATTGCAATAATGTTTCAACTCATTTTTGTGATCTGAGTATTCTAAGTGTTGCATCCTCCCCCCTGTCTGCTGGCAGAGCCCCGGCCCCTCCCTCCTTCACATCTTGTGTACTATCCCCTGTTTGATCTAGGAGGGCACTAATTTTTTTTAATGAAGGCCTCTGCCTCCGCAACTGTGTTAATTCTAATTCTACTGCCCTCCCAGAAAATCAGCATTCCTTCTGGCAACAACCATTTAAACCAGATTCCATTGTTATATAATTTCTTTGCTAAAGAGGAGTATTTCTTCCTCTTATCTCTTACTTTCTTTGGAATCTATTTGAGAATGGTTATTTCTTTGTCTTTATATTTTAGTGGTCCCACCCTTTGAGCTCCTAAGACCTCATCTCTTGTGGTCTTTCTAAGAAATTTAACATGTACTTCCCTTGGCACGTTGTGTGTTCTAGCGTACGCTGAATTAATCCTATAAATCAGATCAGTATCCCACCATAGCTGTTGTTTGTCTCTTTTAATATATTCTGCTAAAATTGTGGTCATAATCTCCTTGAGATCTTCATTCTCTGTTTCTGGCAAGTTTTGAAATCTAAGAAAAAAAGACATTCTCTCAAATTCCACCTTTATCATATGGTTTTCAAATTCTACATTCCCCTTCTGGATTGTCTTAACCTCTTCCCTCAACCCAGTTGCGCACTCCTCCAGCACCCCTATTCTCTGTTTATTTTGTGTTGTTTGTTGTTGCGTTTCTCTAAGCTGATCACTTAAGTCTGCCAATTGTTTTTTCAGTTCGTCCTGTCCCTTTAAGAGAGTTTGAAACATTTGATCAACAGATAGTTCCTTTGAGCTTTTTCAGTCGCTTTAGGTTGTAAAAATGAAGCCAATGGTGTCTTTTGAGTAACCGGGCTGGACGTAGAAGATGTTGGGGCCGAAGATGGCTTACCAGGTGGTAATTTTTTAGGACCCATATTAGGTTCAGACATAGCTATAAGTCTGTACAAAGAAATGGCGTCTGTGGAAAGACACAACTGGGAGAAGTCACAAGGCAAACAAGTCCAGAGGAGAGCGTAGGTCTCTATACAGCTCCAAGCCAGGTGATATAAATCAATGTTCCAAATCCAAGGGAGATACGTGCAAGAAGAAGCTCCTGGAGATCTCTAGGGTGTGATATAGTACAAAACCAGAAATTCTTTCAAAAGGGAAATTTCATTCATAAGTGCAAGAAGAAGGAGGAAGTTGGCCATCTTGGCTCCGCCTTCACAGGCGATCAGAAAGCAACATCCAAAGTTTCCATAAAGTACTTTAAAAGAATCAACTCAGCAATCCTCCTTTGCAATTATAGCAAGAAGTCATCCTCCCATTGCTTAAATGGAAGAGAAAATAACTTTTAACTCTCTCTCTTCTGAGAGAGAGGGATTTTCCAATTGCCGCTTTTCCGAGGGGGGGTTGAAACCCCCCCTCCAGTCTTAACACTTCAAAAGATTGAAACCAGAGTTTAAAAGAGGCTGCTGTTCATCAATTAAGTACCGTGTTTCCCCGAAAATACAACCTGTCCTGAAACTAAACCCTTGCGACATTTTTCGCGTGCGCAAAAATATAAGCCCACCCTCGAAAATAAACCCTCTGGACAATCCCCCCCCCTCTGACCAGGCAGAGCACCGCTCGCCGACCTAGCGGTATCCCGAAGGCACCAAGCCATGGGGATGAGGTGGGGGCAAAGGCACTTGCGTTGCTTGGTGCTTTCGGGGTACCGCTAGGTCAGTCAGCGGCGCTGTGCCCAGCTGAAGAGGGGGGGGGGTTGCTGGGCAGCTGCTCTCTTGCGAGCGGGCTCCCGAAGAGCCGGGCACACCCTCAGGGTCGAATGGCTGTGTTGCGCTGTCACAGCAGCAACGCAGCAGCCATGAGGTGACGAAGCTTATGAGCAGCCGCCCGGCAACCCCCCTTTCCAGCCGGGTACAGCGCCGCTCACCGACCTAGCAGTACCCGGAAGGCACCAAGCAATGTGAGCGCCTGTTCGCCGCCCTCCGCCTCCCATGGCTCGGTGCCTTCGGAATGCCCCTAGGTGAGTGAATGGGGCTCTGCATGGCTTGAGGGGAGTTTCGCAGCGGCTTTTCCTCTCCCCGCTTGCGCGAAGGGCATCTGCGCTGCTGGCGCCATCCGCCGCTTGGTTTTTTTTTTCAAAGCACGGAGGATGGATGCAGCTCTGGAAGTACGCTCTATGGTTGTGGGCTGCAGATTGTACAACCATAGAGCATACTTCCAGAGCGGCATCCATCCTCCGTGCTTTGAAAAAAAAACCCAAGCGGCGGACGACGCCAGCAGCTCAGATGCCCTTCACGCAAGCGGGGAGAGGAAAAGCCGCTGCGAAACTCCCCTCAAGCCATGCGGAGGGCAGCGAACAGGCGCTCGCGTTGCTTGGTGCCTTCCGGGTACTGCTAGGTCGGTGAGCGGCACTATACACGGCTGGAAAGGGGGGTTGCCGGGCGGCTGCTCATAAGCTTCGTCACCTCATGGCTGCTGCGTTGCTGCTGTGACAGCGCAGCACAGCCATTCGACCCTGAGGCTGTGCCCGGCTCTTCGGGAAACCAGGCACAAGGGAGCAGCCGCCCGGCAACCCAAAAATAATAAGCCCTCCCCTTTAATAAGCCCAAGGCCATATTTCGTGGGTCAAAAAAATATAAGCCCCTGGCGTATTTTCGGGGAAACACGGTAGTTAAAAAGGAGATTGAGGGAAGCTTCCCACCTCATCGCATTTCAGCTATAACATCTGATTAGTTGTTTCCTTCCAGGCTCCGCTTGGCGAAGGCGTGCTGTTCCATACCCCCCACGCTCCCCGGCTCCTGGGGCAAAGCTGGAGACCCCCCTGCAGCCGCCGCCGATTCAGAGGGCCCCTCCAAGGCTCCCTGTGCTCCCCCTAAGCTTAAGGGGAGCCCACCGAGAAGACGAGCAGTGGACGCGAATGTCTGTCACCTTCGGGGACTGGAAGTGATCTCCTGTTTGGAAGGGATCTTGGAGGTCTTCTAGTCCTCTGTTCGAGCAGGAGACTCTATATCTTTCTGGACAAATGATTGTCCAGTCTCTTTTTCAAAACCTCCAGTGATGGAACATCCACAATTTCTGCAAGCTATATCACTGATTGATTGTTCTCAGTGTCAGTAAATTTCTCCTTAGTTCTAGGTTGGATCTCTCTTTTATGAACTTCCACTTTTTACTTCTTATCCTAGCCTCAGGTGCATTGAGTTAGTTGACTCTCTCTTCTCCGTGACAGCTCTTCAAGTTCTGGAAAACATGTCACCCATCACCTTTTTCGTCAACGGGCTAGACTTACCTAGTTTCCTTAACCGTTCATTATCTGGAGTTTAGCCTCCAGTTGACTTACAATCTTTGTTGCTATTTTCTACATTGTTTCTAGGGCACCAGCATCTTTTTTGTATTGTGGTTGATGACAATTAGATGCAGTATATTAAGTGATGCCTGTTGCAGTATGGAGTGATACTATCACTTCTTGTGATGTTGAAACCGTCCATCTTTTGATGCAGCCTAGGTCTACTCTGGCTTTCATGGCAGCTGCATCAGATACTTAAGGAGTGGTCCACTAGGACTCCTAGATCTCTCTCACAGTTGCTTCTTTTGAGTCACATCCCCCCTATTCTATACTTTCTTTTCTGCTTAGGTGCAGGATGTTACTTTGCTTACCAATGAACTGCATTGGATAGGGCCCAATGAACTTTTTGGATAGGGCCCAATGTTCAACTCTGCCACAACCCTGAGTTTATCTTCTAAAGTGTTGGCAATTCATTGATATGTTTCGTTCTGTCCCCTCATCTAAATCATTTATAAAGATGCTGAAGACTACTGGGCCTAAGATAGAACCTTGAGGCATGCTTCCCTCCATGTAAATGTAGTTCCATTGAATGTGGCTGGGCAACCACTTGTGAATCCATTTTGTGTTGATGCTTCTTTATGCCAAATTGTTTTATCTTATGAAGAGATAGGCTGGATTTACTTTGTCAAATGGCAAGAGCCAGAGTGTCACAGTGGTTAGAATGCAGTGCTGCAGGCTACTTCTGCTGATCAGCAGTTTGGCAGTTCGGGTCTCTCTGGATCAAGGTTGACTTGCCTTCTATCCTTCCAAGGTCGGTAAAATGAGTACCCAAATTGTTGAGGGCAATATGCTGACTCTGTAAACTGCCTAGAGAGGGCTGTAAAGTACTGTGAAGTGGTATATAAGTCTAATTGCTATTGCTATTGAAGTCTAAGTAAACTATGTCCATAGAATCTTCCCAATCCACTAATTTAGTTTCTGTAAAGAAGGCAGTAAGTTTTGTCTGGCATGATCTGTTTTTAAGAAACCCATGTTGGCTTCTAGTAATCACCTTGCTCACTTTTAGGTGCTTGCAAATCTGCTGCTTGATTATTTTTTCCAGGATTTCCCAAGTATTGATTATTCTGTAGTTTCCTGGATCTATTTTGTTTCGCTGTTTGAAGATTGGAACCACATAAGCTCTGGCAGTTCCTGGAGCTTTGAAATATTTTGTTCAGTAGTTCTGAGATCACATCTGCCAGGTCCTTCATAACCCTGGGGTGCAAACCATCTGGTCCTGAGGATTTGAACTCATTCAGATTGGATAGATGTTCTCTCACCACTTTTTTTTTTTGCCTATTTTGACTTGTGTTCCTATTATGTCTTCTACTATAGTGCTTTTGGCACGTTGGACCATTTCCCCTCCTTTTTTGTAAATACAGATGTAAAGAATGAATTTAGGAGTTTCACTATTCCCCTGTTACCTGTTACCTCCTTGCCATCTTCTCCCCTTAGTGGGCCAATTGTTTCATTGACTTTTTTTCCTTGTTTTTTACAAGTTGAAAGTTTTTTTAACATTAATTTTGACATTTGTTACAAGTCTTATTTCATTCTGAGCCTTAATTTCTCTGACTTCGTTCTTGCAGATTCAGGATATTTGTTGGTATTCTGTTTTAGTTATGTGACCCCTTTTCCATTTTTTATACTTGTCATTTTTCCCTCTCAGTTTATCAGACAGTTCTTTATGCAATCATGTGTTTCTCTGGGGTATTGTTTTAGACTGGGCTTTTATAAAGTTATATTTCAGAGATTTCGAAGCACCCCGAGCTGTTTCCCTCTTTAGGATTTCTGTCTATGGAATCCTTCTGGAATAAACCATGGAATAAACTCTTAGGTTTATTGAAGCTGACTCTCTTAAAGACTAGAACATTAGTTTGACTTGGTTCAATTACTTGTGCCTGCATTATATTGAATTCCAGTATTTCTCTACCTTTCAGTGTCTATCTGGAACTAAGCAAAATAAATGTAAAATTTATCTGTAAAAGGTACCACCTAAGAAATCATGTAGGGCAAAAGTGCATTATGTGGATCATACAGGGATTGCTAGTGTCACAATGAGTGGATAAAAACATGACGTTTTATTCCTAATGTTTGTTTATAAGTTCCTCAGTTGCAATAATTGTAACATGATCTTTTAATGAGTATTAAAGAAGGATGGTTTCAAACTATTAAAATAGTTTACTCCTATCCAAGTTCCATATAAAGATCTAGAATTACCTCTTCAAATGGTTCTTTTAGCCTTTATTCTACTCTTTATATTGATGGCTGTGATGACTTCCTTCCTTCCTTCCTTCCTTCCTTCCTTCCTTCCTTCCTTCCTTCCTTCCTTCCTTCCTTCCTCCCTCCCTCCCTCCCTCCCTCCCTCCCTCCTTCCTTCCTCTTATTTTATTTTTTTGTAACCAAACAGGAAGAAAAGGGTAAAATATTTAGGTGAGCTTTTAAAAAATCAGGAAGAGAGATAAATAGTCAAAGTTCTGGCTATTTGCAAGATTACTTACGGGTTCAGACACCATAAATTTAAAATGTTAGGTTTATTTTAGAACTTCTTTAAAGTGACCACTTGAGATCTGATAAATTAATTTACTATTTTATTTACTACCTAATTTATAGCCCATTGAATTGACAAGCAACTAAAGGCAGCTTACAAAGGGAGTTAAAAACATAATTTTTCTGCCAGGATTCCCTACCTTCCAGAAGGAAATAATTGTCTGAAAGGATTGTGTCTTGTGTAAGATATTAAAAACACAGAGTAGCTTTCTTCACCTTCCTCCCAGTTAGAATACGAATACCTCAAGGGAAAATATTTAACCTATATTTGAGGAGGACCAGGGCTTCAAAAAACTGGAGAATCATAAGCCTGCAGGAAAGAAGTAGAGTTTTTAGTGTGTTTTCACCTCCACCTAACCAGGCTTCTGGATTTTTGCAGCTCAAATCTGATAGCCTCCTGAAAAACAGTGTTCAGTAGTTTTCTCCATAGCAGAAAACAGCTTTTAGAAAACAAGACAAGTTCTGTTCTTCTACCAAAAACCTGTATTAACTGGAGAGAATTCTATTTTTTCTGTACATTTTAGGGCTAAAGAAGATGAGAGATGTAATATTATTGCACCAATATTTCTTGTGCTCTCATTGTCACCAGGGGTTAATGAGGCAGCCACTAAGAAACAGCATTTCTGCTAAACAGGAATATCTCTGCCAGTAAGGAAGCTGACTTAGCGGAACGTCCTTCCATTCCCACACCGTCGTTCCTTTCATGTATTGGTCTCTGCGGGACAGACAATTGCTTGTGAGACAGGGAAAAAAGAACAGACATTTTTCTCTTTTGCCAACTTTATCAGCAGAGAGAGCAAGAAAGCATCTTAGCATGTCAGCAGCTTTCTGACTTCTGACAGCTATTTGGCCTTAACTAGTACAGCGGTGGCTAATTTAGAGAGTCCCAGATGTGAAGGTAGCAAGAACAGATGTATTGTGGGAAACTACCATGTGCCACGGAGGCTGAACCTTTCAGAAAGTGACGGTAGCAGCAGTTCAGCAGCTTGGCCATTACCTAATGGAAATATTTCCAGATTTTCAGATCATATCTTATAGAAACCTATGGGTGCTACGAAGGATTTTTTTAAATTAAAAAAATAGTTATTCCAGCTTTAATAACTATGCATTTTTAAGATTCAAAACAATACAATCCAACATCTTCTTAAAGACTTCCAGTGTTGGGGCATTCACAACTTCTGGAGGCAAGCTGTTCCACTGATTAATTGTTCTAACTGTCAGGAAATTTCTCCTCAGTTCTAAGTTGCTTCTCTCCTTGATTAGTTTCCACCCATTGCTTCTTGTTCTACCCTCGGGTGCCTTGGAGAGTAGTTTGACTCCCTCTTCTTTGTGGCAACCTGTGAAATATTGGAACACTGCTATCATGTCTTCCCTAGTCCTTCTTTTCATTAGACATACCCAGTTCCTGCAACCGTTCCTCATATGTTTTAGTCTCCAGTCCCCTAATCATCTTTGTTGCTCTTCTCTGCACTCTTTCTAGAGTCTCCACATCTTTTCTACATCGTGGTGTCCAAAACTGAATGAAGTATTCCAAGTGTGGCCTTACCAAAGCACTATAAAGTGGTATTAACACTTCACGTGATCTTGATTATATCCCTCTGTTTATGCAGCCTAGAACTGTGTTGGCTTTTTTGGCAGCTGCTGCACATTGCTGGCTCATATTTAAATGGTTGTCCACTAGGATTCCAAGATCCCTCTCACAGTTACTACTACTGAGGAAGGTACCACCTATACTGTACCTGTGCATTTTGTTTTTGTTGCCTAAATGTAGAACCTTACTTTTTTCACCATTGAATTTGATTTTGTTAGATAGTGCCCAATGTTCGTTTGTCAAGATCCTTCTGTATCTTAAGCCTCTCTTCTGGAGTGTTGGCTATTCCTGCCAGTTTGGTGTCATCTGCAAATTTGATGAGTTCCCCATTTATTCCCTCATCCAAATCATTGATGAAGATGTTGAAGAGTACTGGGCCTAAAACAGAGCCTTGAGGTACTCCACTGCATACTTCCCTCCATGTGATGCAGTTCCATTGAGGACTACACATTGAGTGCGGTTGGTCAGCCAGTTACCAATCCATCTGGTGGTGATGCTGTCTAACCCACATTCTTCTACTTTATCTAGTAGTAGGTTATGGCATACTTTATCAAATGCCTTACTGAAGTCCAAGTAATTCCACCATTACCCCAGTCTCTAGTCATCACTATGTCCACTGGCCTATCAATCACTTTTCAAAATGAATTGCTATTATGCAATTGAAATTTGCCTGGGGCCTCATGGTTGAGCTACTGTGGTGCCTTTGTTTTTTTTAAACTGGTATTCAGCAACAGTTATGTAATTTCTTCTCTTCACTTTTTTTTTCTCTTTACAAGCTTCCATCAGTTTTGTAGGAGTTGTTCGGTGTTATCTTATATGAGTTGCCTTTAGAAAATAGTGGCAAACCACACAAACCCTTTCTTTTTCTAGTTGCATGGAGTATAAGGGGCAGCATGCTTTTCCTTTGGAAGGACATTCAAATCTGTCTGACATTTTATTCTAGTTCCTGACAGGCAACATGAAAGCCTTTCTTGTATTGCTTATGAGTCTGTCATTTAATCTTTTCATGGTGCATTCTCTATTGACGGAGCTGCTAAATGCTTATACCACGGTGGCTGGATCAGGGAAGTATAGCCACATCAAAACGGAAGACATGAAACTTTTGACCTGTGAAAAAATAGAGATAAGTTATCTGGGAATAATGGATGTTTAAAAATGTTTCTGTTAGAGGATGTACCTAACAAAGTTACATTAATTTAATAGAAAAACCTTTAAAGACTGTTGCCCAAGCTCTGTAAATATTTTTCATGTTCATTGAAGATATTTTTGAAGAATGGGTTGCCCTTATGGCTGTGGGACCTGTTTAAGTTTTAATGCTTAAAATTCAAAGTGGTGAGCAGCATGGACTTCGTCCCCATGCCTGAATATCCAAGGAATTCCCCCCTCCTCAGTCAGCTTGACCGATTGGATGTCAAAAGTGCTAACTAAAGTGGTGCAAACCTATAAGAAACAGGGAAACATCGAGCTCCACAAAGGCCAATCCAGTTGGGGGAGAAAGTCCACCTCTCCACAAAATATTTGAGGTTGAAACTCCCTAGCAAGAGACTTGGGCCAAAGTTTATGGGACCATTCCCCATAGTAAAGTAAAGATCATCAACCCAGTCATGGTGCAATTGAAATTGCCCCGATTGCTAGGGAAGATACACCTGGTATTCCATAGTAGCCTCCTAAAATCCATGGTTGGATCGACCCTGAGGCCACTACTCTGTGAGTTCGCAGTCCCTGTGGTCATAGGGGGCCAAAACAATTATGAGGTGCAGCGAATCCTCGATTTGAGGTGGCACAGGAGAACTCCAGTACTTAATCAAGTAAAATTAAAAGTTTATGCTTAAAATTGATACTAAATACTCCTTCCTAAGAAAATGCAGAATTGCATTTCCATTTGAATTATATTCATAGTATAGAAAAAATAAATTTCTCTAATAGGCTAATGCAGGGCTGTCCAAATTTGACATGCTGGCTGAGGAATTCTGGAAGTTGAAGTCCACAAGTCTTAAAGTTGCCAAATTTGAAAAGCTTTGGTCTAGAGGAGAAGGTACCAGATTCAGACCTAATTCTAATTTGGTTAGGCAACTTTGGACTGATTCTATGTCTCCATGAGGTGAAGTGGAATCTTTCTCAAGGGAACATAACTGAACTGAGCTTCTGATGGAATGAAATGAGGCTTCGTGGATTATTTGAGGTATGAGAGCACTGCAAAACCAGCACATGTTTTTTGCAAATATGTTACTTTTAGAATCTGTTTCTACATTAATCTGTCAGAGTAGGGGCAGGTGAAGGAACAAGTTCACTGAAAATGGTAAAAAACCATTGATGGTTGATGAGCAAGGAAGTTCATCAGAATTCCCTGAACACAGGACTTTGGGGACAAATGTTGCAATATCTAATTTATTTTCTCATTTGATTTATGCATTTTTCATATCATCAGTTTCAAACAACTTTCAAAGATTTACAACCATTTAATTTGCACCAACAGATATATATGTCCGTGTACATATGTACACACACACAATCCCCAACGACTCACCCACCCACACTCAGGAGATGGGCATATATTCAAAGAACTAAGTTGCAGTGAGTCACTATTTTTATTTTTAAAGACCTTTTGGGGGGTTTAAGTGGGTTTGTACCATATATGTTTTTGTTTCAGTTGAGGGCCACATTTAATTAATAAGAATAGAGCTGAAAGGGACCTTGGAGATCTTCTAGTCTAGCCCTCTGCTCACGGAAATAGACTTTTGTATTGAAAAAGAGACATATCAATTCTAGTGGATAGGTATGTTTTATGAATAAGGTAAAACTTTCATTAATAATATTTCTCTTTTTACAATTAAAAGAAAAAGTTTCTTTCAATCTCCTCTCAAGTATTATGTCTTATATTTTGGGAAGTGTATGATGGAATGGTAACTTGCAGAATGATAAATGACACCGCAATTTAATTATCACAATCATTGCAAAAAGTATAATTGATAGTAATTACATTAGCAATGACACTTCCTCCTATTTTATTAATGAAATCCACCTAGGATATTAAAAAAAGTCTAGGACATAACACAACATGGTGGTTTTATTCTTTTTCTGGGCTTCAAGCTGACAACAGTCATGTCTAGTCCAACTTCCTTGCTGGGTGACCAGATGGTACGGAAAAGAGGACAAGGTGTCCTGACATCTTTCATATTTGGTAGAACAGGAAACTAAGCCGATATCTTGTTTTCCTCCTTGAGCGCCAGCTGTCTTTATATTTTTTTTCTTCCATAAAACTCTTAAAGGTTCCAGCAGTCTGATTTCGAAAGACTATTTTACCTCCGTTTTAGCTGGTCTTTTATGATTATCTTTGCTCGAAATAAAGCTTGTTTGAAAGGTAGGCCTGAAGGCCTAAACTTTCAATTGAAAAAGGTAATAGCAATGGCAATAGTAATAGCACTTACACTCTCTGGGCAGTTTACAATGTCAGCATATTGCCCCCCAACAATTTGGATCCTGATTTCACTGACCTTGGAAGGATGGAATCAACCATGAGCCCGTCATGACTGAACTTCAGCCTGTGGGCAATCCTGCGTTCGAACTACTGTGTCACCAGGCAAGAGGTTTTCTGTCTAAATTCAATCCTTCATTGCATATTGAATGGCAAGAAGGAGATTTTAGATCTTCTTTTACAAGAACTATATTGAATTAGGGAAAGAGAAGAAACTAAACCCATTTTACAGCCACAGCTTTGGAAATACCCTAAGCATGAATGTATCCTATCTATTTGAACTGGAGTGTGAATCAGGAAACATGAAACCCTGATTACCCATGATGTCTCATGATCTATCATTGGGAAAATGCCCATATCTCTCAGACCATGATGGATTTTTAAAGACAGTTAGAAAATAGTGAGATGATGAAACAGCCAAATTCAGTATAAATCAGTGCAAGAGTTTTCAGCATACCTGATCTTTTGACTGTAGCAATTACTAATTGAGACTACTTTAAAGGTTACTACAACCCTATGAGAGGATTGATCCTAGACCCTATTTCTACCTCTCAGCAACTTCTCCCATGATTCTGCCTAATAGACTATCCATGTACACCCATCAAATTTACAGTATTATTCAGAAAAAGAAGATAAATGAAGGGGGAAAGAAGGCAAAGTAACAATTTGTGTGCATTGGCAAGAAAAGGATGGAGGCAAAGAGAAAGTAAGGTAGAACAACAGAAAATGGGATAAATTCAAAGCTGAAGAAAGCCTTAGAACTGAGCCAAGCAAAAATAGGAGTAAGAAAAGAATAGAAAGAAAGAAAACAATGGTTGTTTGCAACTGTGTCATCAAATATGCAAGCACTCATTGTCATTTGTGTGACAATGATGTGTGATTGTAGTAATACCAATTATATACGTACATTTCTCTCTCTCTAATGTGCAGAAACTTGCTCCCTTTCCTCCCCCATGACACTTTTTTCTTGAGCAAGCACCAGAAGCCTTTTAAATTGGATCCATGGCATTGAAAAAGGCAATAACTCATTGATTCATGAATAATCTATTGGAGGTGAAGCTCCACAGAGGATTTTAAATCAAGGACAGGGAATATTTGTTAGATGCCTCCATCCCTCAAGTTAGACGTTGAGAAAGAAATCATCTCAAAACATATTCCTGACCCTCTTTTTGGTTTGGACTTTGCACTGAACCACAACAGAGCCCTACTTTGATCTGCGGCACTTGCTCGGACTGTCTCTCTTTTGTTAAGCAGGCACAACTCTTGTCTTGTGTTAATGAAATTGTTCTTTTTCACACCCACTGCCTCATTTGATGACACTGCCTTTGAATTCAAGAAGCCTCCCCAGAGTGTTTCAACGGTGTCTTTCAGAGACTTAGTGACAGTCAATTTGCTGAGGAAGGGTTTTTTGGGGGAACCTTTTAGCTGGGTTGCCTGTTGCTGCACAGAATCTCATCTTTCAAAGGATTCCAGAAAATGATTTTGCAGTGACAAAGGTAGCTTTGAATCCTCCTTTTTAAAACAAACATTTCTACTGACTTTACCATGCCATGACCAAGAAATGCCTCTTCCTTGTACTACTTTTTGATCTGATGCTACCGATTCCCATGTGTTTCCTCTATCCCCCTTATTTTCCAAATACAATTCACTCAACTTTTACTTTTTCAGAAGTCAAATATCCCTTCATTTCTTGGGCTGGCAGCCTTCTTTACATTCTTTTCTCATTTCTATTTGTAGGACTGCTTTCTGTAAATAAATATTGAGATTCCTATAGTTTCTCAATCAAATCTGCACTTGTAAAGGCTCTGATCACATCTCTATTGCTCCCTAAATATACGAGCAGTCTGCTGCTTCCTTAAATGGTCTGGTGTTTCTCAGGCTGTGCTTCTTTGTGTCTTGGGGGAAAAAGATTTTTTAAATTAAAAAAAAGTCTGAACAGATACAGTCTCTTATCTATTTAAACAGAGCCAGAGCCAATATGAGAAATGATTCTTGTAGCACACTGCAGCTAATCCTCCCACCTCATCCAACAATTATTCATATCTTGGTAGGATGCATCAGCTGAACATGGAGATGCTTTATGAAATACGTCACGGCGTGCAGTTCTTTATGTCTTTTTAAAATTCAACACACAAATATTGCACATCAGAGTTGTGGTGCATGGAAAAGCTATCACACCCTCCCAGTGACAATTTAAAAAAAGAATATTTCAGATCAGAATCAGAAACTAAAATATATATTTAATTGCTGCATTTGGTGCAACTTGGAGAGGAAAGGACTAAATTCATCCTATTTAAAACATAGAATATAGAATAATAGGATTGGAAGAGATCTTGGAGGTTTTCGAGTCCAACTACCTGCCCATGGCAGGAATTCCTATACCATTCCAAATTTTCTTTGGGCTTGATGGGATAGATACATGTGATCATAGAAAGAATTACAGAATAACAGAACATCATAATAGAGTTAGAAGGGATCCCAGAGGTCATCCAGTCCAACCCACCATCCAAGTAGGAGACCCTGTACCATTTCAGACAGTGCTGTTTAATCTCCTCTTTATCTCTTCTTAAAAACCTCCAGTGATGGACCAAAGCCGTTCCATTAGTTCATTGTTTTCACTATCAGGAAGTTCCTTCTTAGTTCTAGATTGCTTCTCTTCTTGATTAGTTTCCATCCATTGCTTCCTGTCCTGCCTTCAAGTGCTTTAGAGAATAGGTTGACCCCCTTTTCATTGTGGCAAATATTGGAACCCTGCTATCATGTCACTCCTAGTCCTCCTTTTCACCAGACTAGATCGACCCAATTCTTACAACTGTTCTTCATATGTTTTAGCCTCCAGTCCCGTAATCATCCCTGTTGCTCTTCTCTGCACGCTTTCCAGTGTCTCAACATCTCTTTTATATTGTGCAGACCAAAACTGGATGCAGTATCCTAAGTGTGATACATTATAACATGGTACTAACACTCCCTGCTATCCCTCCCTTCTTTGCCATCTTGTTCCATTAGTGGACTGATTTCTTAACTTTTTTTCTTGGTTTTTTTTTTACATATTGAAAGAATGTTTTTACATTAATTTGACATTTGTTCCAAGTCTTAATTCATTCTGAGTCTTAGCTTTCCTGATTTCATCTTTGTAGATTTGGGCTAGATGGTGGTTTCTTCTTGGATTTCTTATTTTTCTTTTTCACTGATTCTGGACTAGGCTTTTATAATCACATTTTTTAGCTTCCCAAGCTTCTTGAGTTGTTTTTCCCTTTTAAGATTTTCATCCATGGAATCCTTCCCAAGCTGTCTCCAAGTTTATTGAAATCAGCTAAGACTGCTATTCTGATTTTGCTTGTGTCTGCATTATATTGAATTCGAATAGGACGTGGTCACCCTCCTCCAAAGTTCCTGCTACTTCAACCCAATATAAATTATTTATAAATAATTCAATATACTTTATTGTGCATTTGTTCAGCTATTATGATTCTTTCTGTGCATTTAAACTTTGATGTCAGATTTAGACTCTGCTTTTTGGGCTTGGGACTTTCCTTTTGGAACCTTGGGCTCAAATTTTGGCTCTGGTGAATTGGGCTTGAACTATAGACTTGTTTTGACTTTGAACTTGGGAACTTCAGGAACTTGTTCTCTGTTCCCAAACTTGAGAATTGGACTCCTCAAATTTCTGTTGGTTCCTGTGCAGGATGAATCCTGGGAAATACTATTTGGGGTTGATGAAGCCACGATAAAGATTTCACCCTTTGAGGTGTATGCGAGTATGAGCAGGACAGGACAACAAGCGAGGTTGCACTTCCAGATATAGTTTGGAATCCTCAGATGTATGTAAAAAAATCAGATTAATAAAAAGATGAAAAAAGAAACAAAATGTCAGCTGAAAAGAAAAAAAGTATCAACTGAAAGTAAAAAATGAAAGATCAACTAGTAGTTAATGTAAAAGATGATACAAAAATAGTTTTTTTGTATTAATACTGAAGATGCTCTTTCTTTTAAAAATATTGTAGCAGTTATAGCTTGTAATCCATAGAAGAAGGTAGAGTGATAATTGCAGATAAATAGAATCTGCAGTGTTTTATTGCAGTTTAGAGCAGTTTTATAATCCGCGTAAATCAGTTTACAGTCCTCATAAATTTACACTCTTGCTTTGTGGTTAGTGTAAACAAGCCTTGCTTTGTAATAGCCAGAGAAACTACAGTGTAAGTAGAGCCTTGAGGTGTAAACAACGTCTTGAATAAATGATCATTCAGTTTTCTCAGGATCATTCAATGCATAAAAATTCATATTCAGTTCATTTAAGATCATTGAGTTCATCTAAATTCAGTTCAGAGATTATAATATCTTTATAATATGCAGCATGTACAATATGGTTGGAGAAAAAACTCATTTGCAAAATTCATTACAAAATTCATTTTGCAATTATAAATCCTTAAAAGGATGCCAGTTAATGGTAAAAAAAAAACTATGCAATTAATATTGGAAAATTAAAAAGAGTAGTTGATATAAGACGAGAGATAATAAAAGCAGAGTTGCTGTGATTTGTCCCCTCCTTCCCTCTCTTCAGCACAAGAAAGGGAAGGGCTCTTCTCCTCCCAACTAAGATTGCCATTTGTGTACTACAATCCGGATTCAGATCTCATGCAAAGAAAAGCACAGTTAAGATGCCATATACCTTTGCATCTGAAAAAATGTGGTCTGACCATGAGATATTCATTCCAAATGAATGCATATGTTCACTTGCTGTTGGTGAATTATTTACTAGGACAATGTTACCAATACTATTCTATCCAACTTTGAACCGGGAAAATTCTGATTAGGAGTTGTCTCTCCAAAGAAAAATAATAATAAAATACACCAGTATATATGCAGTCTAAATTTCAGAAATAGAACATTTTGCATAGCAGCATTGAAATGCTGCTCTTCACTATATGGGCCAGCACAGAAATGTTCCAACTCAAAAGAGTATAAACTAGTCTTTGGCCCTTGTCTTTTGATTTAAGAGTGAAGCAATAAGGATCCGATCACCATGCACGAATGGGAGAGAATAGAGTTGGAGTCACCCTTGATGGATGTTACTGGTAGCAGAACATGCATATCCCACTAATTTTCCTTCTTTCAGATGTAGGAAGGGGGAAACCACCTCTCTCTTTCCTCCTCCCCCTTTTTTCTTATCTTAAGTGGCAGATGAAGAAGGAAAAATAAGGTGGAAAAACATTTTTTTTTAACCTTTTCCACAACACCACAGGTTCCCTAGGCAGCTTGGGGGTTTCATCCTGCAAGTCAGGAAATTGTTTCTTCTTCTTATCCTCGTCCTCGTCCTCGTCCTCCTCCTCCTCCTCCTCCTCTACCTCCTCCTCCACCTCCTCCTCCTCCGGATTGAAATAAAAGCAACCCTGACAATCCAAGTCTATTAAATTTTCAAATATTTCAGGGGAGAACGATGCCTTTTCATGAAGGAAATGACAAAGCTGAAGGTTCTAGTATTCCTTTTTAGTGCCTAATGGACATTGGAACTTATAAAAGAACATTTATTTCCCAGGAAGATAGATTTAGTCTTAATGTAGACTCAATTCTAAGAAATCATGAGGTTTGCATTTGGAACTCAAATAAGACTTAAGTCACAGGTGGAGGTTTTTTTCCTGATAACAAGAGGATGTATCCTTCTCTGGCATGAAAACCTACCATTTTCTTTAAAATATTAGCATTGCATCTAGCTTCAAAACTCTGAAAATATCAGTTCTTCTTGTGGAAGAATGCTAAGAAGGTGGCAAAGTTTAAATATCTGTTAAATCTGCCTTTAGCATTTAATCCAGTTTGCCTGTTGGGAAAATTTGGGAGAGCAATTTTAATGGTTTGTTTTTGTTATTATTGCTTATTGTCTTTAGATTCTTTTTTCTTAGCTGCCTCTTGAGCACCATTTTGGCATTCAGTGACTTCAATAAATAAAACACACTTCACTTAGATTAGTGAAAGTCCCAGGGATAATTCCACTTTTCTTTGTTTTTTCCCCTTCCCTTTTCTTTAGAATCTGAAGCTTGTAAACAGCAGAGAGACGTTTCCTTACCTTTTGGAGAGGAAGGGAGTTTTGGTTTCTTTGTTTCTATTTAAGCCTTGTGCATAAGTTTGCACCATCCTTTTTGCTTTTATCTGCCTATGTAGCTAAGCAGAAAGGGACACAGTGGCTCAGTGGCTAAGACACTGAGCTTGTTGATCAGAAAGGTTGGCAGTTTGGCAGTTCAAAATCATAGCACCACATAACAGAATAACCTCCCGTTACTTGTCCCAACTTCTGCCAACCTAGCAGTTTGAAGGCATGTAAAATACATTGTAGAAAAATAGAGACCAGCTTTGGTGGGAAGGTAACAGTGTTCTCTGTGCCTTTGGCATTTAGTCATGCTGGCAACATGACCACAGAGATGTCTTCGGACAGCGCTGGCTCTTCGGCATTTAGTCATGCTGACCACATGACCATGGAGATGTCTTCGGACAGCGCTGGCTCTTTGGCTTTGAAACGGAGATGAGCACCACCCCTTAGAGTCGGGAACAACTAGCACATATGTGTGAGGGGAACCTTTATCTTTTTATAGCTAGGCAGTGATTGAACATCTGGTTTCCTCCAGCAGTACCATACTTTGATCAGTGGAAGACTGAGCAGCCCCCTAGCAATTGGTTATTTGCTGATATTGGTACAATGATTAATATTTAGTGGGAAAATTTTCTTCAGTTACCTGCCAAGAGTTGTCCTGACATACGGTTTTCAAAGACAAAATCATATTTTTCCAGTGCCATGTATTGGATGTAAAACATGGATAAGGATGGACTCTCCCATAGGCATGGAGAGAAGTGGCATGTACATCATGATATCATGTAAAACATATTAATTAGTATCTATTTATTTAGCATATGGTATAACATACATGGACTTACAATGTATAAGCATTTCACCTACATTAAAAACAGTAAAATGTGATTGTTAAAAAGATATATATTCAGATACAAATGTCTAGGCCATTGAATCACTGAAGTGCATCATCATTTATATCAGAGGTGTCAAACTCGATTTCATTGAGGGCCTCATCAGGGTTGTGTTTGACCTAAGGGGGCCAGGGTGGGCGTGGCAAGGATGGGCATGGCCAACATGACATCACTAAGGTGAGGACTGCCCGTGGTGGCCCGAGTGCTCTGCCAGTGAAAACACCCTCCCCTGAGCTCTATTTTTAGCTGAAACGACCAGTGAAAATGGAGCTTGGGAGACCTTTTTCACTAGCAGAGGCACCACGGGTCAGTCCTTCGCTGTTTCCAAGGCAGCCTAGTGGGCCAGAGCTAAGCACCCCATGGGCCGGATCTGGCCTCCAGACCTTGTGTTTGACACCCAATTTATATGAAAAAAATCACTTACCTCTGCTTACAGTTCCTTCCTCCTGCTTACAGCCAGTTATGATGTGATCTACAGTTTGACATGGGACCCCTCAGTCATACGGAGGGGAGGAGGCTATGCCCTATTTGTTCAGTGAATCCCAGCAGATGCCCTGTGAATAGGCATCTGCCTGGGTAGGTGTGAATCCTAGTCAGGATTGTCTACTGCTGCTGAGATAGTTTAAAGCTTGGCTCCTTTTGCATAGGATCATCTATATATCTTCTTGTGTCTGGGTGCTCAGCAATCCATTTGGCTTTGCATTGGGAATTGAAGTTAAAGTTGTTAAGCAGATGGTGTACAAGTACAAGTGAAGTCTTCCTAAATTTGAGCTTTCCAATTGATAAATAGGGAAAGGCGGCATGCACCGGTAGGAGACAGTTGTTGAATTTATCTGTATTCCTTCAGTTGCCTTTGTAGAGCTGATGGTTCTATGTGACTCAGAACAGAAAGCCAGCAATATATACATTTATAATCTTTGTGGTGTCATTGAGTCTGGCATCCAGCTAATTAATATGGCAGCTGTTAAGCCATTCAGGGGCACAGCATTCTGCTGGGGAGGAGAGCAGTCCTAGTGCTGATATTTTAAGGGTGGCAGCTAAAGCTCCCCATTTAATTCTGCATAATTTCTGGAGTAATTTGTCCTGGTATTGATTTTGCTGCTGTGTTCTTAGAAGTGTCCAATAGGAGACAGTCTAGTCAAATGTTACTCCAAGGTACTTGGGATGAAAGCTGTAGGGGAGTAAGCTATTGTTTAAGTAAATTTTGGGGGCTTCATTTGCTAGTTTGATATTAAAGTGGGAGCACATACTTACCATTTTGCTGACCCTAGGAGTAAGCCTTCAGTCAGTGAAGAATTTTCCCAATATCTTTGGAGAGGAGGTTGTCTATCACCTTCATGTGTTTTTCTTGCACTATGATGGGCAAATCATCAGCATCTCCAAATTTACATCCCCTTCTCACTGGCATATCTGATATCTATCAGTTGAAGAATGTGGGCGCCATTACCAAATCTTACAGAAGGCCATTGTTCAATCTTCTCACCTTACTTATATTATCCCCCATTATTATCGGAAAAGATCTATCACTCAGCATGTTATTAAAGACTTTAACAGGGGATGATATGTCACAGTGTATATAATAATCCATCTTTCCAGACTGTGTCATATGCTGCACTTAGGTCCACAAACATGGCCATGTTTTTAGGCTTCTTTAGAATCCAGCTTCAGTAGGGACTATTAGGCTTAATACCTGATCTATGCAGCTTCAGTTATGTTGGAAACTAGCTTGATCATCTATTATGGGACCTATTCTGTTTATGATTTATCTCTCCAGGAATTTGTAGCAGGAAGTCCAAAAGGCAATTAGATGGTAGCTTTTTGCTCTGTCTTGTGATTTTCCAGGTTTTAGAAGCGAATTCTGTTGGGAAGCACTAGAATTAAGTCACTTGGGTCAGATGTGTGTGATGTGACCAATACATATACCTAATCTTTGAAAGCTGAGAGATATTATAACCAAAAGAAGTTTACTGTGCTCTTCAGCTCTTATGCCTCCTTGAAAAGGAATTGACATTTAATGCAAGTAGCAAAAACTTATAGACTACCAAGTTCAGCTGCTTCATGGAGACCACTGAGAATGTATATCTGAAAGTCAAGATCTATATAACTCAAGCAGTTTTGAACAAATCAGAAATGAAACAGCAAAGAATCCATCTCCATCCTATTTAGGAACTATTTGTTCTTTTCACCCTCTCGAAAGAATAAAAAAAAAAGTTTAGCGAGGATATCTGCTACTCTGCTAAATGAGAAAGTTCAGATAGGCATCAGAATCAGGAAAGGACAGAAGTAGAACGAGAATTCACTAACCAGGGATCACAAGGCCAATGAAAGATTTGAAATGAGAGTCCTGTGTCACTGCAGAGCAAAAGTGTCAGATGTTTTTGCTGACCTCAATAAAGTGTGTTAATTAAAAAACTTATTGGAATGGTAGCAGGAGTTTGTTAGCTATGAAAAACACCACCACTGAGATGGTTTCTGCTGATTATATTTTATTTCATTGTCAAGAGCAATCAAGAAGTTATAAACCTCCAGCCAATGCTGATGGAAATACAAAGGCTAATTCTTCCCTTTGCCAGGGTATTGCAAGGCAGTTTAAGCCAACAAAATGTAAGTGAAAAAATGTTGGCAACAGTTTCACTTATTACCTATAACAGAGCACATTTAGCATTGCTGTTTTCTTTTAGAAGTTGTGCCACCAAATAACAATAAATTATGTAATGTATTATTTTTGATCAAAGAAAGAAGAAAAATAACACTGTAGCATATTTATTGATTTTATTTATCAATTACATTGTTCAGGCGCCGAACCAGTAGCAATGGCAGCTGGAACCCACCCTGGTCTTAACACACAATGACTTCAATCTGACCCAACTGTGTAAGGTAGCTGCCACAAAAGCCAATGAAATCCTAGGCTGCATTAATAGAGAGACATAGAGTCAAGATCACATGAAGTATTACAAAGGGCTTTACAAAGCCTTA
Source organism: Natrix helvetica (assembly GCF_964273705.1). Classification (NCBI taxonomy): domain Eukaryota; kingdom Metazoa; phylum Chordata; class Lepidosauria; order Squamata; family Natricidae; genus Natrix; species Natrix helvetica. Next base: position 40,376,327 of record NC_138558.1, read on the forward strand.
GTAAGACCGCACTTGGAATACTGCATCCAGTTTTGACACCACAATATAAAAAAGGTGTTGAGACTCTGGAAAGAGTGCAGAAAAGAGTAACAAGGATAATTAGGGGCTGGAGGCTAAAAGCTATGAAGAATGGTTGCAGGAATTCGGTATGTCTAGCCTAGTGAGAAGAAGAACTAGGAGAAACATGATAGCAGTGTTCTAATATTTGAGGGGCTAGCATGAAGATGAGGGGGTCAACCGTCATCAAGGAGAGAAGCAACCTAGAACTAAGGAGAAATTTCTTAATGGTGAAAACTGTTAAACAGTGGAATGCCTTGCCTTCAGAAATTGTGGATGCCCCATCACTGGAGGTTTTTAAGAAGAAAATGGACAGCCACTTGTCTAAAATAGTATAGGATCTCCTGCTTGAGCAGGTGGTTGTATTAGAAGACGTTCAGTATCCCTTCCAACTCTGTTGTTGTTGTTGTTGTTGTTGTTGTTGTTGTTGTTGTTGTTGTTACACAGCTGAAACACATTAACTTTCTCTGTAGCTGTTTCAGACAAAATGATTGCTGATATAATTAGGGGTGGAATCTGATCAGCTCCAAATGGTTGTCTTAGGTTGGTTCAGGACACCTTCCATTTTGGTTTTGGCTATAGGTGATACTGGAAATATATGCTTTCCAAACTGCTCTTGAAAATACTTGGAAAAAAAAAGAGAGATTGATTGTGCCAACTCTGCATTGCTGTTTCTATCATTTCTGGGTGGATTTCAGGGTTTCTGCCTCTTCTATCACCATGCGGGAATATACTTTTTACTGCTTTTAATATTTCAATAAGGCACAATTTTGCTCACCCCATTCTGCTGCTTTTGGTTGCTGCTGGCACCTGGACATCATTGGATTTGGTGCCAAAGCTGTTATTTCCTTATATAACGTAGTCAAGGGTAAAACTGTGTTATTGATCACCCTTTTTGCTTCTGGAAGTTGTCTTCCATGCCTTTTAAAAAAATGATTTTATTAAGCTTATCAAAATATAAAACACAAATGAAACTGAAAATAGTGGAAAAATGGGGAAATGAAAAGGGGAAAGAAAGAAGTGGAGGGTAAAGGAGGGGAAAAAAAGGAAAGCATTGACTTACAGCTATTTTTATTGCAGTAGAACAAAGTAATAAGTAATAATATCACAGCTCAACCTTCTACTTTTAGATACTTAATACATACAAGCCATTTCTATAATAACCAATGTATCTTATCAGCAAATCCCAAAGCCAAGGTTTATTTTTTTCCACCTCAAGCACATAATCCAGAAGTGGTTTCCAAGTGGAAACAAAATTGGATGCATTGTTTTATTTGATTAGAACAGTTAATTTAGACACCTCTGCTAGTTCCATCAGGTTTTCCAACCACTCATCCATTGTAGGAATTAAAATACCTTTCTGTTTTTGTGCATAAAGCATTCTTGCTGCTGTTAACATATATAACAGCAAGGTTCCAGGTATTTTGGTCAATTTTTTTTAATCTAGTAAGCCTAAAAGAAAAGTCTCTGGTTTAATTTTTATATTCACTTTAAGAAACCTCTGTTCTAAAATATGAAACTTATTCCAGTATTTTTTTGCTTTCCTCCATACCTGAAATATGTCAGTTAATCTATATTTGCTTAGTGCTTTTTAAAAGAAGACTTCTGGATCCATGTTCAGAAACAGCCAAACTATTAGATCACAGGCACAGGACATTTTCATATCCACAACCTGCTTGTTATGTAATCAGACGGAAGTAGATGGCTAAATATGCTATTCAAAATGTGCCTATACTCACCCAACCTTGCCTTCTTTTCACGTGAGGGACAATAACCTGTGTGGTTTATCCAGCAGCAGATTTATCTAACATGGGAAGGGACATGAATCCAAAGAAATCTATAGTTTTCCCTGAACTTTCTTACTTCAAAACAATATGGATAGCATAGGTTTTAAAGATTAGTGGCTGTTTCCTTAGAAACAATGTATAGCAAGCAAATGAAGGTGAGAAGTCCTTGGTGCTCTTTGAGCTTGGTTGTTTACTTGAAGATGTTTCATTATCTCACTAAGAAACATCATCAGGTACTAGGTAATGTACTGATGTTGTTACCAATTTGAGTAATGAAATATCTTAAAGCAAACAACCAAGCTCAGAGGACACCAAAGACTCCACATTTCAATCCTGAGCTATTTATATTCTTTTCTAGGGAAAAGGTTATATCTTGATACCCACACCTGAACCTTACAAGACAAGAGTTCAACAAAACTACTTTTTATTAATTGGCTTGAAGAGATTTCTCTCTGGAATAAATAGAGACTTGTGGGTACTGAGTGAATCATATCAATTTGCGGCTCCCATTTTCAACAGAAAGAAAGATTTTGAATGACGTACACTTTTGGCCAGAAAGAACAGAGTTTTCATTATAGATCTACCCAATATTGGCTATTCATATTGCCCTTTTCCTAGAAGGAATGTTCCGAAAGCCTTCCCAGTTCTGAATAAAATATTCCTTTTCTAATGCATTCAAGGTGATCGGCACTGATGTGATTTGTAACAAAATCAGTTTTTCAACAAGAATACCTCTTGCTTTACTCCCTCTCCTCAAAATTGGTGTTTTATCTCTACAAGCAACAGAAGCATTAAACCAGAGCAAAAATAAATTTTATATCTTTCAAGCAGAGCGGAAATAAGAAAGATTTCTGAGAATGACCTTGGGGTAACCTGTGCCTTTTTTCAGAACCAGTCTTTCTTCTGCAAAGCTCAAAATGATACAATATTAGGATTCTCGAGTGAGAATGTCTCAGGACATGTGGAAGGAGAAGGAGTTTTGGTGATTACACATATCAATGCTTCTCTCTGATTCACTGCAGGCTGGTACGATAATTATCTGCACTAAAGTTTTCCCCTAGAATTTTAATCCAGTTGGCTCTAATCCAATTAGTCATCAAGCAGCACTATAAAATATTTTAAAGTTTGCTAATACAGTTAAAATTTAAAAACTGTCCACAAAGATAATGTCCATAAAGATAATATCACTGTGAGGATAGGTTACAAATTTGGGTCACACTGTCTTTCCAGTCTTGAAATAATTTTTTGTCCTCACTGTTAATGCTGTAACTGTTCACATGATAATAAGTACTGATGTTTGGTATATCATTAAAGAGAGCATCCACATTATTAAACTATATTGATTTTTGTAACACCATGTTGACAAAGCGAAATTGCAAGAGGGTGACAAGGCTATATCATTGTTCTATCATAAAAAGGTTGATGGCCAACCCTTTTCTTTTGGGTTGTCCTCAGGCTTTCTCTAATTTCACAGCCCTTGTCTGTTAATAATTGGGACAGAGAATGCCATTTTAATGAAGTGACTTCATTTCATATTTCTCAACTTCTACCCAAAACAGAGCATTGTTATCCTTTGTATTCTGGATGTCACTGAGTTTTGTGATGAACTGTATCTCATACTGCATTTTAAATAAGCACTTAGGGGAAGTTATAGATGAAAAAAACATGCAGTCTTGGTAGAGCATGCCTTTCTCCATCAATATCAAGGAAAAGGTCTGGAATGGGAGAGACTGATAAATCCTCTTCGGACATCATCTGCATTGAGGAGAGATAGACTTAAGAGATGAGAAAGACTGCCAGTGAGATTCTACAGACCAGTGGGTCAGAAAAATCTGAACCCAAAAGTCCGTTATCCCTTATATAGATCAATTATTATTATCAGTCTAAAGATTATGTGGCCACAACTGCCACATAATCTGGAGTCTGAGAACAATCCACCTCAAACTTTGATTGGTGAAATGAAACTGCTCATTTCAATACATTCATGCAGAAACCTGGAAGAAATATTTGAACTATTTTAAATGCCAGCATTGAAAAATGAGAGAATGTAGTGAGAAGTTGGTTTTCTATCTTATTCCTCCTTCATTTATCACTAAGAGTTAGAGACATGAGCAGTACAAACGGCAAGACTCAGCAGATCAAAACAACTCTTCCTTTACTTCCAAATATCCCTCAAATGAGAAGGTAAATTGGGCCATACTTGTTTGATAAAAATAGTGCAACCCAGTTTTATTTTTTAAATCAAACAATGATTCCAAATTATTAGGAAACAGTTCTTCACAGAATGCTAAAAATGTCATATTATATAATATTAGATTGTACTGGCACTTTCCATTAATGAGAATTTTCTGTCAATAAATAGTACTGTCTATCACCACTGTTTAAGCACAATCTTAGCCCAATCTTGGCACAATCTGATTAAATTTTATTTTCTGAGGATAAAAGGCTTTCAATATCCCATTTAAAACCTTAGATTTTTTTTGTCTGACTCAGCTTGACACAACTGCCTCAAACATTAAAGTGGCTCAGTCTCAAATGCTAAAAATATATTTACACTTCTTCAACTAAGGTTAGTATAGACCAGGGGTGTCCAAACTTGGGAACTTTAAGACTTGTGGACTTCAACTCCCAGAATTCCTCAGCCAGCCATGCTGGCTGGGGAATTCTGGGAGTTGAAGTCCACAAGTCTTAAAGTTCCCAAGTTTGGACACCCCTGGTATAGACCGTCTACAAGCACAAACAGGGACTATTCATAATTGATTTTTGAAGTCTTGCTGGAAGAGGAATATGTAAGCATCCATGCAGCATATGCAATGCAATCTATGCAATGAGGTAAAACAAAAAAATGACCCAGGATTTGATTCACTGCAGAATACATTTCTACTTTTAAAATAAATTAACATAGTTAATATTTTTTCTGACTATATCTGCTGCAATGTGTAATAATCAGTAAATAAACAATTCTGGACATGCACATACATTACTGACATGTTCATATTAATAGACAGAATCACAATCACTATAGTCTGTACAACAAATATAGGTAGAGAATATAAATATAGGGTCAGAAGGAACTTAAAGCTGGAATCTGCTTTAGGTAGGCCTACATCAATTTTGGATAGTTTTACCACAGAAGTCTGTTCTGTCCCATTTTAATGGGGTTTTAATCCCGATTGGTACTTATTTTATCAATAAGGGTCCTTGTGCAAAAGCTCTCTAATGCTTCATCTGCCTCTCTGAAAATATAAGAGTGAGATGAAAATTGTTGAGAAACCAGGAAAAATGAGCTAATGTAACAAACCCTACATGGACAAGAGAACCTTGAATGAAAGTGGATATACGAGGGAACTATGAATGGACAGAAGTCCTGCAGCCACATCAACTGAGAAATAGCTACCGTATTTTTCGGAATGTAGGATGCACCTTTTTTCCTCAAAAAAGAGGCTGAAAATCTGGGTGCATCTTATACACTGAATACAGCATTTTTGCCTCCTGAAACTTTGTCCCCTTTACCATGTGGAAGGAGAAGGAGTTTTTGGTGATTACACATATCAATGCTTCTCTCTGATTCACTGCAGGCTGGTACGATAATTATCTGCACTAAAGTTCTCCCCTAGAGTTTTAATCCAGTTGGCTCTAATCCAATTAGTCATCAAGCAGCACTATAAAATATTTTAAAGTTTGCTAATACAGTTAAAATTTAAAAAATGTAGTACTATCCACAAAGATAATATCCATAAAGATAATATCACTGTGAGGATAGGTTACAAATTTGGGTCACACTGTTTTTCCAGTCTTGAAATAATTTTTTGTCCTCACTGTTAATAGACAGAATCACAATCACGATAGTCTGTACAACAAATATAGGTAGAGAATATAAATATAGGGTCAGAAGGAACTTAAAGCTGGAATCTGCTTTAGGTAGGCCTACATCAATTTTGGATAGTTTTACCACAGAAGTCTGTTCTGTCCCATTTTAATGGGGTTTTAATCCCGATTGGTACTTATTTTGTAAAATGGCTGGGCATAGTCTTTAGGAGCCTTGCAGAGTGCTCCTGGGGGCTAGGGAGGGCAGAAATGAGTGAAACCAGGCCATTTTTTGCTCAATTTTGCCCCCCAGCCCCCAGGAGCACTCTACAAGCCTCCTAAAGGCTATGCATGCCCTTTTTTATTTGACAAAAACAGGCCATTTTCTGCTCATTTTGGGCCTCCCCAGGAGCACTCTACAAGCCTCCTAAGGCTATTCATGCCCTTTTTTTTTGAAAAAAAGGGCCCATTTTTGTGAAAAACAGGCCATTTTTGGGAGGCCTGCAGAGTGCAAAAACTTTTTTTTTTAAATTTGCCTCTTCAAAACCTTGGTGCGTGTTATACTCGGGTCGTCTTATACTCCGAAAAACATCGTAGTTAACCAATGCTTCAAAATAGCGAAGAGAAAGTTGTTATTATAACTGGATATAGACCAACTACATATTATATTCCCTACTTGAGAAAATCGCAAGAACAACTGGACGTGCATCCAATATCCAAAGCTGGAATGTCACTACTGTACCATTACAGAGCAAAGCTGCTGAGATGAGGCATAAGATAATCGATAAAATAGCTACAATCAACCCCTAAGACAGATCACCAAGATTCAGCAGAGAAGTACCCTCAGATAGTATGCTAGAAGACGACAATAGAACCCTCACAACAATCCCTACTACCATGATATGTCACACCAATGAGCTGAACTACTGTTGCTGTAATCCTGGAGATGCTTGGCTACACAATCAAGAAAAACAGCAGTACCTACCTCCCCCCCTCCCGGAAAATATGGTTAGAGGCTAAGATCAAGGCAACTCAGGGAGTGATTAGTCAGCTGGTGAAATTACAGAAAGGTGTGAAGGTTAGGGATAAGACTTAGCTACTGAAAAGAAACATGAGCCTAAATCCACCTGAAGCCCTCAAGATTGCTAAAGAAAGAGCTCACAGCACTGCTACCAGACTAAGGAGACATACTAGAGAAGCAGAGGCCAAGAAGCTAAGTGCCCTATTCTCCAAAGAACCATCCAAAATGTACTCCCAACTGCAGTGCAATAACATAGTAAGAGCAGAGCGCATTTGGCGCATGCACGTGCATCTCTCGCACATGTGTGTGTTGCACGTAGGTTGCAAACAGGTAGTAAAATTGGCAGCAACCACCCCTGCACCTGACCCAGACATGATCCAGACCTACTGACTAAGAAACTAGTGCATAGTGCATAAACACCTAGCAGCACAGAAGAACAAGCTGCTAGAAGCAGGTTCCCACCCAGAGTAGCTAACACATGGGAGGAAATTGCTAATCATGAAAGACTCCCACCAGGAAACAGCACCAGTCAATTACAGGCCAATAATTTTTCTCCCCACAACATAGAAAGTCCTATCAGGCATTATAGCTACAAGCTCCAGGATCATATGGGCCAGTACATGAACGCTATTCAGAAGGGCATTGGGAACAGCACCAGAGAGTCAATACACCTAGTTGTTTATTTGTAAAGTAGTCGCCCAAGATGCAATGTCTAAACAGACTACTCTGGGAACAGCCTGGATTGACTGTAGGAAAGTCTGCAACTCAAGGCCCTAGACATGGATCTGTGAATGCCTGGCATTATACAATGTCAACAGGACATTAAGAACCTTCCTCAATACCTCAATGGGACTGTGGAAAATAACACTAAAAGTCAACTCAAGACAGCTCACAAAAGTGACCATCAACAGCTGTACGGTATATGTCGAGGTGATGCACTTTCCTTGCTGCTGTTTGCATAGGCTAGAACCTTTTTAGCCAGATATTAACAAAGACTGAATTTGGATGCAAGTTTAAGAGTTATATGCAAAGAATGAATGAGAATTTGGTTTCTGATCCATTTGACACAGATCTACTGTGAGGACACCGGGATGCCATTCAGACCAGAGACGTGTAGCTGGCTAGTAGTCAAATGAGGGACAGTCATTAAGACTGATGACGTGGAACTATTAGCAAATCACAGAACACAGGTATACGAACAAGTACCTTGTTCACACAGTCACATGGGAATCATAATCAGGAGGCAAGGCAAGCAACATCCCAGTACTATCTAAGGAATAGACAGATCCTGAAGACCCAGTTCAGTGGGAAGAACAAGATTTATGCCATTAACACATATGCTCTGCCAGTCATCTGATACATGCTGGCATTGTATAATGAACAGGCCAAAGAAGGACATGGAAGTTGCCAATGTGAAGACCAACTCCAACACCCAGAGACTGTACATCAGCTGAAAAGGTGGCGGGTAGAGTCTGGTGGAATCTAGTGAGTGTGAAAGTGTCAAAGTCACTGTTATGGATGAAACCCAGAATGCCGAAGAGTACATCAGTAAGATAACACCCAAGATGAACTGCTGAGAGAATGCCTGAGGCAACAGCAGATGTGGGAGGAAGATCAAGCAGATGAGACCCTGCACAGGATGTACCATCTCAAATATCTGGGTTGTCAGATATTGGGAGATCCTACCAATGAAAGGAAGTGGCTGGACTAAAAGACAGCACCGAGGCGCTGATCACAGCTGCACAAGAACAGGCAATAAACACCAGCTGAGTTGTTTCTAGATGGTACTATATGGAGCACATTACATTAGTAATGTGTAATAAGATGATAAGTGAGAGTCATAAGTAATAAGATGACAAGTAATTTCCTAATGGTGAGAGCAATTACCCAATGGAATAGCTTGCATTCAGAAGTTGTGGGTGCTCCATCACTGAAGGCTTTCATAGGGGGACTGATAACCATTTGTCTGAAATAATATATGGTCTCCTACTGCACCAGGGGTTGGACTAGAAGATCTCCAAGTTCCTTCTAACTCTATTATTCTATGTTCTGGGCATGCATAACCACTTCCAGAGTCTCCAATTCCAAGCATGGCCACCACTGATGCACAGGAGAGTTAGGTAAAGACTGCCCACACTGCATCTTCCATCTGCTGTTAGAGCAGGCTCTGAGAGTCCAGGAGAAATCTCATATCATGCACTAACTCTTTTGTGGACAGCAGTGGGAGTGGTGGCAGAGAGGGGGGCACGGAGGCCCACTGAAAACTAAAGTTGACATTGTCTTGAACTTAGTTCACTTCTGAACTAGCAGGCCTACCATCTTGCTTAGCCTCAACTAAAAAACATATATGAAAGTGCATTTTCATTTAATAATTTGTTTTAAAGGAACATATATTTTAATCATATCTGGATATTATTTTATATGATTGTGGGTGTGCCCCAATGATAGGAGAATTGTGAAAATCAACCAGTCTACACATTAATCCTGATATTTGATCAGGTATTTAGATCTTCCTATCAAAAGCTGGTCTGGTATAGTGATTAAGGTCAATTAAGAATAAGATTAAGATGAGTTAAGACCAACAGCATAGACCAGTGGTGGGCAACCTTTTTTTTCAACTGAGCCAAATCTCGCCAAAACCACGATTGAAATTTATTTTGAGAGCCACACTTTTAAAACCGAAAATACATAGGATGGTACACTGTTTTTAGTTTCAATAAACTCTGGCATTTGAAGCACGCAGGTCTTAAAGCTGTCAAGTTACAAGATCCTTGCATCCCTAACCCTTTAGGAAAAAAAACCCAAGGGGTCTTCAAACCTGACAGCTTGTAGACTTGTGGACTTCAACTCCCAGAATTCCTCCTCCAGTCATGTTGGCTCAGAAACTCTGGCATTGAAGCATGCAAGTCTTAAAGCTGTCAAGTTGCAAGACCCTTCCACCCCTAACCCTTTAGAAAAAAAAACCCAGGGTCTTCAAACCTGACAGCTTGAAGACTTGTGGACTTCAACTCCCAGAATTCTGAGAATTGAAGTCCACCAAGGGCATCAATCATATTAGCCCAGGCAGGGATCTGCAAAATTGGCTCTTAAGACTGGTGGACTTCAACTCCCAGAATTCTGAGAGTTGAAGTCCACCAAGGGCATCAATCATATTAGCCCAGGCAGGGATCTGCAAAATTGGCTCTTAAGACTGGTGGACTTCAACTCCCAGAATTCTGAGAGTTGAAGTCCACCAAGGGCATCAATCATATTAGCCCAGGCAGGGATCTGCAAAATTGGCTCTTAAGACTGGTGGACTTCAACTCCCAGAATTCTGAGAGTTGAAGTTCACCAGTCTTAAAACAGCCACCTTTGCAGACCTCTGTGTTAGCCCAAAGCCTGGTGCTGGGCGGGCCTTGCTCCCCCATTGGTGGAGCCCCAAGAAGCGAGGAGGGAGAAAAACAGATGGAGGCAAGGAGCTTCTCCCCCCCCCGCAAAAATCTTATCAGGGAGCCGGCGGGCAGTAGCAAATTAGCTGATCACGCAGCGTGATCGGCTAATTTGCTACTGCCCGCCCGGCTCCCCGGTTAGATTTTTGCTGGGAGGAGGCGGGGGGAAAGCCTCCGTTTCTTTTTCTGCCTCCTCGCTTCTCGTCCCCGCCCGACTTCAGGATCCTCCCTAATCATTGTGGGTTGAAAAGAAAAAAGGGAAAGAGGCGTTTGTTTTGAAGTGCCTGAGAGGAGGGAGGGGAGCGGGCGCCCGGCACACAGAAGAGCCACATTAAAGTGTGTAAAGAGCCGCATGTGGCTCGCGAGCCACGGCTTGCCGACCACTGGCATAGACCCAGATTCTGGTCTCCCCTATGCATGGAAACCTTTTGGAAGACCTTTAGCCAGTCACTTCCTCTCAGCCTTAAACAGTGTGAGACACTGTGACAAATCAGCTGAAAAATAAAACTCCTCAGTACATCATGCATTGCCAGTGTCACTCTAAGAATTCAAGACTGCTCAGTGCAAAGTGATCAGGCTCTGCAAGTACTAGAAACACAGACTTTAGTTCTTTGTGTCCCAACAGTCTGAAACTGTGTTTCTCAATCTTGTCAAGATGTGTGAACCAACTTCCAGAATTCTCCTAATTGCTGCAAAAGGGGCCCAAACCAAGTACTTCTCATAGGGGTTTTTAATGTAGACCAACTCAATTATATGTTACCTCTACTGGAGTGTTAGATGTTATTTGTACTGAAAAATACCCCCCTCCCAATGCACACACACTGATAGCAATTTTAGCCTTGTGACTGCAACAACAAGGTGTTTCCACGACACCTTGACGAATCCAATTATCTAGACTCACGCCAGTCCGGCTTCCGACCCGGGCACAGCACGGAGACAGCCTTGGTCGCGTTGGTTGATGATCTCTGGAGGGCCAGAGATAGAGGTTGTTCCTCTATCCTGGTCCTATTAGACCTCTCGGTGGCTTTTGATACCATCGACCATGGTATCCTATTGCACCGGTTGGAGGGGATGGGAGTTGGAGGTACCGTTCTGCGGTGGTTCGGCTCCTACCTCTCCGACCGGAAGCAATGTGTGTTGACAGGGGGGCAGAGGTCGACCCTGAGGCCACTCACTTGTGGGGTGCCACAGGGGTCGGTCCTCTCGCCTCTCCTGTTCAACACATATGTGAAGCCGCTGGGTGAGATCATCTGTGGTTTTGGGGTTGAGTACCACCTGTACGCTGATGATACTCAGCTGTACATTTCAACCCCAAACCACCCCAACAAGGCTGTCGAAGTAATGTCCCGATGTTTGGAAGCCGTCGGGGTCTGGATGGGGGACAACAGACTCAGGCTCAACCCCTCCAAGAATGAGTGGCTGTGGCTACCGGCACCTCGGTTCAGCCAGCTGATTCCATCGCTGGCCATAGGGGGCGAACAACTGCCCCCTGTGGAATGGGCGCGCAATTTGGGCGTCCTCCTAGATGCCCGGCTGTCAATGGATGACCATGTGGCAGCCGTGGCAAGGGGGGCGTTCCACCAGGTTCACCTGGTGCGCCAATTGCGCCCCCTACTGGACTGGGATGCCCTACGCACGGTCACTCATGCGCTGGTGACGTCCCGCCTGGACTACTGCAACGCTCTCTACATGGGGCTGCCCTTGGGACGCACCCGGAGACTGCAGTTAGTTCAGAACGCAGCCGCGCGGGCTGTGATGGGGAGTACTAGGTACTCCCACGTAACACCTCTCCTGCGCGAGCTGCACTGGCTACCTGTGGTTCTTCGGGTGCGTTTCAAGGTCCTGATTACCATCTTTAAAGCGTTCCATGGCACAGGACCTAGTTACTTGCGGGATCGCATCCTCCCACATACTTCCCTGCGGCCAATTCGCTCACACAGGGAGGGGCTTCTCCTGGTGCCGTCCACTAGGCAATGCCAACGGGTGACACCAAGGAGTAGGGCCTTCTCTGTGATGGGCCCAACCCTCTGGAATGACCTCCCCCCAGACATCAGAACCACCACTGACCTCCGCTCCTTCCGGCAAAAATTGAAGACTCACCTGTTCCGACTAGCAGGCCTGGCCTAATTACAACTGTTTCTCCTGGTAAATGTACTATAAACTGGCTATTTTAGGGGTATTGTTTTTAATTTAATTTGTGTGTGTCCTAGGGGTTTTAATATTATATTTATATATACTTGCTCTGTACAGTTCTTTTAATTCGATTTTAACCTCCTCCATATTTAACTGTACATACTTAATTCTTTTATTTATTGTATTCTGATATATTCTTTATATGGACTGTACACCACCCCGAGTCCCTTTCGGGAGAGGGGGCGGTCTAGAAGCATGGTAAATAAATAAATAAATAAATAAATAAACAAGGTGACACTTTTCCTTCTGTTACTTATAAAATAAGCTGTTGTATTCAAAATACTTTATAGACTTGCCCAATTCTACTGGTGGTATATTCAGAATCAGAGGGGACTACTAAGGATATATAGTTAATGGCCCCGAGTTCTCGATAATCTTGCAGCTTTGTTCTCAGTCTATAACTGGACAACGGAGAGACTACAGCAACTGTCTTAACATGAGGCCAAATAAGGACACATATTTCTGATTCAGGCAGTAGACCAGTTCAGATTTTTGTTTCAGTCAGCAAATTTGCCCATTTCCAAAACTCTAAATTCATTACCTGAACCAAATTCTGAGATCTAAAGATAACTGTAGTAGCAAGCATCCATGAAAACTTGTAAGATGTATTGTATTTGTATTTCCTAGGGATTGGTTACAGGTTTCGTTGAGAAAAAGGACATGATGTAATCTAGGTGGTGGTAGACTGTATATGCTGAACTAAATGACCCTAGATGTGTTGTTTAGAGTACAAGGATTTGCTTCTATTGACAAGCACCCTTTGTTGCTTTTGTAAGACTTAACGCTTTTGAGTCCCAACTTCCATGTTTCCCAAACTATAAAACATTAATGCCACACCTGCTGCTAAATGAGCAGTGAGAGTTTCTTCAAATTTATTTTGATGGAGATCCGCTTAGTTCTGTAGGTTCAATGCACCATCTTGTCTGTGTTCAGTTGCAGTATTCTGAATTACTTTCCAGGGTCCCTGTTTTATTTTCCTTTAACCTGACACTAGCTTGAACTGTCAAAAATTAGTTGTCTTTTGAGGTTCAGCAGGCTCCCTCAGTGAGAGCTGAGTTTGAAGATGATCTTTTGTGTCCTGACTTCATTTTTTTGCTTGTTAGTGCAAAATGCCAAGATTTTGAAGCCAGGGAGGTAGTTCTGTTACATCTGTATATTTTGCAGCTGGTTTTTTTCTTCGTTCAAAGACTAGTGCTGTTTATGATATTTTTAAAAAAATAGGGAAAGAGAGTAGGGAAACTGCTCTGTTTTAACATGTAGCATGCAAGATGATTGTTTGCCTCAGCAATGTTATTAAAAATATAAGCATAATTCACCTGTCATCTGAAAGTTGTTCTTCACACCTAGTATACCTTGGCAAGCCTCAGACAAGCATGTGCTCTCTCATGCTGTCTTGAACAAGGCCAACAAGACATTTAGAAAAGACAACATCAAGTGGTTGCTTCCTTGGCTGTAGTTAGGTATACATAATTGTTCTGACCCCCCCACCAACACACACACACACTCCGAGCCACAGATAAGGTACCGGATTTATTTACAGACAGAACAGGTCCTTGGCAGCAATCCAAAACATATAAGTCTTCATAACAACTCGGCACTGATAGCACTGGCAGCAATCCAGCCTGCCATGCTCACAAGACTGTTCTCCCACATTAGTTCATGTGTTGACTTCTGCAAAGGGCATGTGCACAAGCAGTCCTTTTATAGTCTGGAGAGGAGTCTAAATATCAGCAGCTGAGAGCAATTACCTCCTGTAACTGCACAATTGCTTTTTACGCCTGTTAGCGCACCGGTAACGAGCATCTAATAACTCACTGCTGATGTCTGACTCACTGTCCCGTGACTCCTCCCCACTGCTCCAAGGCATGACATCAGGAGCCCCCTTCCTTTGGCTTTCACCACGATACGGCGCCTCCTGGTGGCCAACCAGCCTCTCTGATCCTTGCTCGGAGTCAGAACCCTGCCCAGGGTTCCTCCACAGCCTCCAGAGCTGACTCATAGGGACCCTCGCTGTCGGAGTCTGGTGGCAGCTCCAATGGCTCCTGCTGGGCCACAACACATAATTATCAAGAGTGGTATTCATTTACCTTCCCTACCAGTTCGCAAATGTGAGCTCGCTTCACTTGCATGTGCCGCCTCCGTGCATCGCTCAGCCTTCTGTGCATGTGCTTTTGGCTAAAAAAAGGCCTAAAGGGGATGCCATAGACCTGGGGTGGATGGGTGGGGCCACCTGCGATTTCCACCGCCGGTTTGGGTGAACTGGTCTGAACCAGCAGAATAGCACCTCTGATAGTTACACAGAAAACAGCTTTTAAAGTGGCAGAAATAATCTCTTATGGTTAATTTGGTTACATCTAGCTGGGTGTTTGTTGCATTTGAACTCAGTTAAAATAATTATGTAGTCATTCAGTTATGTTTTTAATGTATTTTTCATGTAGTACATTTCTACAAAGGAGAATGCCAGTAGTGCCTGTTAGTGACTGGTTGTAGAGTACACACTTTGAAAGGAGGTAAGTTGTGTCCTTAGTAGTATGCTTTCTTATTTCTCTTTGTAGTAAAGTACAGGAACTGATTGTTAGAATCAGCCCAGTTTCCTTATTCAGCCACATCCCATACATACTCTTACTTAGTGCAGCTGTCAGACCGCCCCCAGCTACTCCCTAGGAAAGAATGATCCTTGACTCTATAGGTTTTTATTGAAAAGGTACTTTGTATTTGTATTTATTAGATTGTCAAACAGGTACAAGATAGCAGGTATACATATAAACATGGACATGAACGAAAGAAATGAATACAAATAGATGGGGACAGTAGGACAGGGACATTAGGCATGCTGGTGTGCTTATGTACGCCCCCTTTATGTATCTCTTAGGAATGGGGTAAGTTCCATGGTAGACAATTTAAGGTTAAAGCTGTGAGGGTTTGAGGATGTAACAACAGAGTCAGGTAGAACATTCCAGGCGTTGACCACTCTATTGCTGAAGTCATATTTTCTGCAACTGAGTTTGGAGTGGTTTACCTTGAGTTTGTATCTATTGTTTGCCCATGTATTATTGAGGTTGAAGCTGAAGAAGTCATTGACAGATAAGATGTTGCAGTAGACAATTTTGTGTACTGTGCTTAAATCATACCGCATGCAGTGTAATTCCAGATTGTCCAAGCCCAAAATTTCAAGTCTGGTGGCATAGGGAATTCTATTGTGAGTAGAGGAGGGGAGTACTCTTCTCGTGAAGTACGTCTGGACTCATTCAATCATATTAATGTCAGATGTACAGTGTGGATTCCAGGCAGATGAACTATATTCAAGAATTGGTCTGGCAAAGGTTTTGTATGCCCTAGTTAGCAATACAATGTTACCGGAGAAGAAGCTTTGCAAAATTAGGTTAACAACTCTTAATGCCTTTTTGGCAATGCCGTTACAGTGGGCTCTGGGGCTTAGAACATTTGAGATGAATACTCCTACTTTTGCTAGAGATGTTGAGAGCAGCATGGATGAGGCAAGCTCTGGAGAAAAACTGTGTGAAAATTGTATATTGAAAGCAACCCCCAATGTCCAAACCCCTCCCTCCTGGAAGAAAAGTGCAATCAGGTCTCATTCTGATGTTTTGGGAACTCAATGCCTCAGGAGCCAGTGTAAATTCCCTTTCCCAGGGTTGGTGTCCTTGAAGCTCGGCAGGTGGCTTGGTTTGGCACTTCTGCTTCCTGTTAGTGGCCATACTCCCAATTTCTTATAGAATTATTTCACACCCCCAGCACCCTTTCCTTTCCCCTGGTTATGGCGGTTGCTAGCGAGTTTCAAAACAAGCAAAGATGAGCAGCTGACAGCAACATTAAATTGCTAACCCATTTCTAGTTCTGCCTGGATCATCTTGATTTAGACCAGGTTTCAGTCAAAGTGGGTAAATATTCCTATCTTGTATGCTCCCAAATTACTGAGATGTCTAAATTAGTTTTGTTAGTTTCAGCAGGTACAGCCTCTAGTGAAAAAGTTCCATTTTACTATTACAGACACCAAAGAGCAACATAGAATTAACAAATAACGACATAATCATGTTGGAATGCCTGTCCTAACTAAAATGAATGCTGAAATGTCAACTGTGTACTTCATGTTCATAATTCCAGGCATGGAACATGATTTAAAGATAAGTACATGCTCAGTCCATGCAGGAAGTTCTAATTTCATCATTTCAGATACTTTCAACATCTCTAGAACTTTTCCTCAAAACCCTGAAAAACCCCTGCAAGTCAAAACAGACAGCTGTGGTCTATAGCTTGACTTGAGGATAGCTAGCTCTAACTGCACATTTATTGCACATTACATTAATTAATCACTATGGGAAAATGTGAATAGCAATCACCATTGTATTCTGTAAACTGGTAAGATTTTCTAGACTTGCAGTGAAAATGTTTATTTTGTCATATGTTCAGGGACATGAATAAAACAGCATTTCTTATAACAACTGTTGAAGTCTAGATTTATTGAAAAGTAACTTCTTTCCCACATCCAAATATCACTCCATATAAAATATGTTTTAACAGCATTATTGTTTTCCTTAGCAGAAAGGAACCTCCAGTATTTTAAATAGTTTATTTTAAATAATCTCCCTTGAGGTTCAAATTAACCTACTACTCAAATTAGCCTACTACTGCCACATTATGCAAAGACCCAATTTTTTGGAGAAGTCCCTAATGTGTAGAATAATTGAAGGAAAGAGAAGAAAATAATGACCAGCAAGGTAGATTGACTCAAATGACCACCAGATGCAGTGGTGATGGGTGTGTTGTTGTCAGGACAAATAATATTGGGAAAAAAATCTAACTATATGGTTACTAAAAAGCAGTACCAATTTGATGATCAATAATCAATCCACTTCAAAATGGAGATGAGCATTGCCTTCTATAGTTGGAAATGACTAGCGGGGTAAAATTTCCAGTGACTATTTTCAATCAATCAATCGCCAATAACATGATGATAAAGGCCGTTCAAATGAAATAATCTGATTATATTATGCCTGTAGGAAATATATGTTGAGAATTTAAAGTGAACGCAATGGAATGAAATTCCATGTCCCAGCTACAGCAAATAATAGCATTTTGATAATGCAATTTTTGAGGGTAAAAGATTTCAGCTAAAAACCCAGCACAATCCTGTAATAATTTACTGTTCTTTAGTAGCAGACAGTTTAAGCTATACAGGTTAAAGAATATTTAAGCTGTCAATGAATCTGCACTTTATTCGGTCCCTTGAAAACAGATGACAGCTGATTAACAAAAAGTATAATGGCAAATAAGGGAAGAAACCTTCAAGAAGCAGAAATAGTTATGTTGGAATTAATTTGACTAGAGAAGTACAGTATTTATACGGTTTATTTCTTTCAGCAAAATATATTTTAAGACTTTTGAGGTTTGTTTTTCAAAACTTGAAGACAGTTAAGTAGATTGCAAACCACACTGATGATTGCTTAGTCATTCTACCTTAATGTATTAAAAACAGTTTGGTTATCCTTAGCTGACATTATAGTATTTTTAGATTACTTTATGAAAGTTAAACATGGAAGTTTAGGTGATGGTGAGAATGGCAAAGATCAAGTACAGTTCCCAGGTGTTGCATAGTGTACATGTAGTCCTCAACCTATGACCACAATTGAGCCCCAAATTTCCTTTGATGAGCAAGGTAGTTATTAAGTGAACTTTGTCCCATTTTATGACCTTTCTTACTACAGTTATTAAGTGAATCACTGCAACTGTTAAGTTAGTAACATGGTTATTAAGTGAATCTGGATTCCCCACTGCTTGGCAAAAGATGATCACATGACCTCAGGACACGTCAACTGTCATAAATACATGCCAGTTACCAAGTGTCCGAATATTGATCATGGGACCACAGGGATGCTGCAATAGTTGTAAGTGTGGAAAATGGTCACAAGTCATTTTTTTCAGCACATTGTAACTTTGAACAGTCACTAAATGACTGGTTGTAAGTTGAGGGCTATCGGTATTGACAATTGGTGCCATAGATGTGTATGTGAACCAGCGGTGGGATTTACCTACCTTCCCTACGGGTTCGCAAATGTGAGTGTGTGCACGCTTTGCTTGCACATGTCGCACCTGCGCATGCACTCTGCCTTCTGTGCAAGAGCAGTGCTTGTGCATTACATCGGGGCAGGTGGGCGGAGCCTCCCGCAATCGCCGCTGCTAGTTCACCCGAACCGGAGAGAAGTGGCTGAATACCACCTCTTATATGAACACATTTCCTTCTCTGTTCCGCTGTGGCATGAAGCATATAACTTAGCTTATAGGGCACCTCCAACCTCTTCCTCACTCTAAAGAAAAAGACTATATATTAGACAACTATATTAGACTGTTGTCCTGCTTCACTGATCTCACCATACAGTAACTGAATCTTCAGATTCCTCAGCAGAAGAGAAGGAAAGAGCTCATTCCACCGCAGCTTTCTGTAAGGTTGCATTCGGAACTCAGAAACATTTAAGACTGGAAAAACGTATTTCAAATATCATTGCAGGAGGAATTGGGCTAATGCAGACCAGCATGTTCTCTTTCAAGTTGCATACACAGCTACATGTGGTAAAAAAATTTAAATTATCAAATGATACACAATTTTACTTAAAACTCACAAGATAATCTCACTAATTACAATAGGAGTCAGTACAGCATGATGCGGTGGTGGAGATGCTGGACTACAGATGGGGAGACCCAGGCTTCAGTTTTTCCTTAGACATGGAAGCCAGCAGGATCAGTCACCATCTCTCTCAGGCCTAATCAGTGCCAAGCAACAACAACAACAACAAAATCTGATAAACAAACCACCATGTGTTGATTGCTTGCTGTAAGAACTAGGTGACTACGGTTTGAAAATAAGCGGATTCTACATTTGTGTAGACAATGGTTAAAAACAGCAACAATGACAATTGTAGGAGACTTGACTCAGAGTTCATTTTCTTTTGAAAATTGAAGAAAAATGTGATTACATAAACCCTGCCATTCCAACAGAATAAATATTTGATTTTTTACAAATGATATACTAGTAGATCTATTTTCGGAGGCTTCCATACATCTGCATTTATATTATGGACTATTTATTAGACAAAATATTCTTTTAGGGATTAAGCTTTGATCATTTATGCCATAGCCAAATATTCATTACCGATTAGTCTGCTAAACGGTATATCTTTAAAGGCTAAGAGATTTTAAAGGTATTGATTATGTGGGTGTATGTGATAGGTTGGGTTCCATAAATTTAAATATCATCTGATGCTCTACTTTCTTCCATTTGGTTGATAGTAGCAGCAATAGCAAGCTGTAAATTCAAATCATTATGTAAAACCTAATCAACCGAGACAAGTGAAATGATACTATTTCCCCATTATTCATATTTTCAAAGAGGAACAATCAAGTGATGTTGTTGATGCCTTCAACTTGCTGGATATTTAGAAACTGGGTAGCAATGAATCGGAAATGTTTAATTACTTTCATTGTCACTCAACAAAATGGATTTTTATCTAGGGAAATTAAGGCCTCAAAAAGTGATAGGAGAGCAGAAGACTTGGTGAAATCACATGGTCCATATAACAGAGGAATGAGCAGTTGACTAATCCAGACTCAGTAACGAGGAAGAAGGAAGGAAGTCATTAGTGAGCTGTTAATAATGGCTTGTGTATGCAACCTTTAGGCAAATTGCCTGCTTTGATTGACATGGCACAAGTGAAACAATCCCACCTCAATCTTTTTCTTACCTAACTGTAACAGAAAGACTATCATCCCACCCACTCCTAAATCAAATCATGAATACATCCTAGAATTAATTCTGCCATTCAAGTTTGCACAAAAGCAGTCCAGTTTAAAATTCATTTTAGAAGGCATTAGCTTTGGTGAAGTAACACTCCCGAAGATAGGCTTAAGATACAGAAGGATCTTGACAAACTTGAAGATTGGGCACTATCTAATAAAATGAAATTCAATGGTGAAAAGAGTAAGATTCTACATTTAGGCAAGAAAAACAGAATGCACAGGTACAGTATAGATGATACCTTGCTCAGTAGTATTAACTGTGAAAGGGATCTTGGAGTCCTAGTGGACAACCATTTAAATATGAGCCAGCAGTGTGCAGCAGCTGCCAAAAAAGCTAACACAGTTCTAGGCTGCATCAACAGAGGGATAGAATCAAGATCACGTGAAGTGTTAATACCACTTTATAATGCCTTGGTAAGGCCACACTTGGAATACTGCATTCAGTTCTGGTCGCCACGATGTAAAAAAGATGTGGAGACTCTAGAAAGAGTGCAGAGAAGAGCAACAAAGATGATTAGGGGACTGGAGACTAAAACATATGAAGAACGGTTGCAGGAACTGGGTATGTCTGGCTTAAGAGAAAGAAGGACTAGGGGAGACATGATAGCAGTGTTCCAATATCTCAGGGGTTGCCACAAAGAAGAGGAGTCAAACTATTCTCCAAGGCACCTGAGGGTAGAACAGGAAGCAATGGGTGGAAACTAATCAAGGAGAGAAGCAACTTAGAACTGAGGAGAAATTTCCTGACAGTTAGAACAATTAATCAGTGGAACAGCTTGCCTCCAGAAGTTGTGAATGCCCCAACACTGGAAGTCTTTAAGAAGATGTTGGATAGCCATCTGTCTGAAACGGTATAGGGTTTCCTGCCTAGGCAGGGGGTTGGACTAGAAGGCCTCCAAGGTCCCTTCCAACTCTTCTATTGTATTATTGTAATTTATGTAACTCTTTCAGACTTAGTCCCTAAATCCATGAAACTAAATCATATCATCAAACCCCGATAAAGAAGTCTTTATGGTAAATTTCCCTGGAATCTACTGTAACTTCCTAGAAATTTCTTAAGATTTGTCTGCCATTTTTTTTGCAACAGTATAGAAGTGGGCTGCCATTAGCAGCTTTCAGATTGCTTTTGTGACTTCCAAGTCCAGCTTGTCGCCTAGGATTCTCAAACTTTCTTTAGCTACCCATCTCTCACTATCCATTCTCAAGCTATCCATCTTTAGCTCTGACACTGCTTAGCTTTTCCAAGGTCAACCATAGTCAGAGAGGTTATTCTACCTGCTCTGTTATTTGAAATATAGGCAGCAATTTAATGTCTAAATGAAAACAAAATGGCATAAAACCTAAGTTCCAATGGGAGAGAAATGGTTGTTATGAGTAGTTTCCCATTGCTTTCCAAAAAGAGGCCATGAATGGGAAGAACTGTAATAAAGACATGAATTTTATCCAGGTTGACTAAGAAATATGTCCTCCCCCTCCTTTTTTGGGGGGGGGGTTATTTGTTCTGACCTTTTTAAAAAATCAATCTGGAACAACCAGCAGGGCTGGCTCAAGATGGTGTGAAACAGCAAATAGGTCTTCTCTGTCCTCCACCCACAATCTTCATAAGTCTCAAGACCATCTATATAATTGTGACTCTTGAGGGGTTAACAAAAAAAATAATGCACAAGTATTTCTGCTTCTCTCAGGCAATAAAATTACAATAGCAAGGTGAGGAACCAAACATTTTTGCCTATTGATGAAAACCCGTCATCAGCTGCCTCTAAGGTAGCTGTCCTTGTTCTGCTTAGTAAGTCAGTCCTTATCAGCTAGTAGCATATTCTGAGAATACTTTTCAATACATGTAGCCCTCAAGGCTTTATACAGTTAGAACACTGTGAAAGGAGATGAGAAATAATGCACTCATCCTATGTGAAGCTATTATGGGCTCCAGTGCTTTTCATCTACTGGAGGGCAAACTTCATCTAATGCAGCACCGACTTTGCTTTCTGGTGGCAGGGTCTCAACAAAGATGATTTCCCCCAGTACATAATAGAACACAACTAGAATTCTAACTGGGGCAAATATCCAGTTTCAACCCCTACACTCCATCTCCTTCCTGCAAATTCAAAGCAGGTGTTTTCTATGGTAGCTGTTACTCCTCCTGTTCAGCTGAAAAAAATAGGTTAGGTATTTATCTGGCAGGAAATCTCATTGCATTCATTCAGAATTATATTTAGGTCAACATGCATAGGAAGCACCCTTAATTATCCTTCACTTAGGAGCAGTTTTATTATGTCCACTCCAGTTGTCTTCAGGTGTTATAAAAAGCCACTGCTAGTTACTTGATGGCTAAAGAGAAGTAATAAGAAGTGAGCAAGTCCACTGACTCATTTCACTGTCCCTTTGTAGTGAATATCTGTTGTGTGAAACATTAATCATGTTGAGAACCTCTGCTGACAATCGGGCACTGGCTGCTCTCCAGGCATGGAAAATGAGTCTTGCTCTTGATAAATATTCTGGGACACTAATTGAAACCAAAGTACAATATGCTAATACTCCAGTGGTCCTCCTTCTGTAGGTATCCATTCTACCACTTTCTCTTTCCATCTTTTCTCTCTGGCTTCATATTTCCTATGCAATATGGTAGACACACTAATTCCTATTTATTCTCCAGCATCATACAATACTCTCCAGGCACACATATTTAGACAATGGGAGCAGGTTATTCAGCTCTATTTCTCATAATGGGGCTAGATTGCAGCTGCATTTCCTACACATTGAAATTAAGCACATCTCTGAAACAACTTATTTCTATAAGCTACATTTACCCTTTGCATTATGAGTAGAAAAGAATTTATAAAATAATTGACTCCTTTTGAAGTTGGAAAAATCAGATGATAAGACAGTGGGTGGAAAAGAAAAAAAATCTCAGCATGCAATAAATATTCTTGTTCTCTCATTGGTACTCCAATCTGGAATAAAAATTGCAAATCCTTTTGTTTCACTGTAGTAGGACGCAGAACATCTCTCATTTCAGGTTTCCAAAATAATTTTCCTTGGCTGACTTATACTCAATGACAGCACGAACAATTGTAAAGCCAGTTTTTGTGAGTAATATTTTTTTCCTAAGGTTGTCACACTGGTATTTGAGCACTTGAGTTTTCCTTTGCCAAATAAGAAAAAAGGAACTCTCTATATGAAAGTTAATTTGTGTTGTATGGTTGCATGTCGCAATTCACAAATGAGAAACTCGGTCCAATGTTGAGTAACCCAAGTTAGAAGGTTATCATTTCTCTGCAGATGAAACAAAACATGATCCCTGGTTAAATGTTCAGACTGATCAGGTAAAAACAGAGTAGAACAGATTATTTACTCAGATTTGATCCGACATTAAGCATTGAAGTCACCTTTTCAAGGCCATCAAGAAGCATTGTGGGCATGGAGTTGATGGTAAGACGAATTGATGCAAACATTTAATAATACAATACAATGTTTGCTATGTAATAGTATACACGTGGTTATATGTTATGAAAATGAAAAATAAAAAAAACTTTATACACAAACAAAAAGAAGCATTGTGGGCCATGCTTGTGTCTTTGAAACCGTTGACTTTGTCATGAGGAGAGCACATGATTACCCTTGTGATTACCAAATATTCTTGGTCATATATTATAATTTTGGGGGAAGCCAACCTATTCATTTTACATGATGATGATTATTTTTCCCTTTATAAGTGTCCTACATCAAAATGATTCTCTCAAGGAACTTCCTTTTTGGTATGCGAGATTTCTTTTTTTTTTTTTCCTATTCCTTTTTTTTTTTTAATAATAAAATTTTATTGGGTTTTCAACATTTATAGGGAAAAGGGTAAATGGACAGGTCTACAAATTTTGGCAGTTGCAAAATGTGAAAGGCGCCCCTCCCTCCATACCCATAGTATACATTTATATATAATGCATTGGTATATAATTGATTACAATCAGTATATTAGTTCTATTACTAAATTCAATCAGATTAAACATTACAGTATAAAATCCAAGTATAATTCCATTATCACTTTCGGTCAATTTATAATAATATGATTTTCTTGTTTATTTTTGTGATCTGAGTCTTCTTGCTATTGCCCCATCTCCCTCCACTGGCAGAGCTCTGGCCCCTCCCGTGTCCTGCGTGTCCGTTGTAATGTCTGGTGTTTTCTCTAGGAGTGTTTTATTTTTTTTTGCCTGCGCCTCTATGGGTGAATTGATTCTGATTCTTGTCTCCTCCCAGAATATCAGCATACCTTCAGGCATCAACCATCTAAGCCACACCCCTTTCTGGTATAATTTATTCGCTAATTGCGAATAATTCTTCCTTTTTTCTCTAATCTTCTTAGGGATCTGCTTCAGAATGGTTATCTCCATATCATGATATGTCAATGCTTGCCCCCTTTGTACACCCAGAATTTCATCTCTTGTGCTTTTTCTAAGAAATTTAATGTGAACCTCCCTGGGTACATTGTGTGTTCTAGCATAAGCTGAGTTCACTCTATAAACCAGGTCTATATCCCACCCCATCTGTTGTTTTTCTTTGTGTGTGTAGTCAGCCAGGATGTTTGTCATGATGTCCCTTATGTTTTCCCCATCTTCTTCTATAACATTTTGAAATCTAAGATAATAGGACATTCTCTCAAATTCTAATTTCATCTGTTGGATGTCAAGATCTTTGTTCCCTTTCTGCACAGCTTCTACCACCCCCTTCACCTCCTCCACCCCCCCTTCCACAAGGTTCAGTCTTTGTGAGTTCTTATAAATTTGGGCTTGATTTTCTTTAATTTCATCTTTCATTTCCCTTAGCTGTTTCTTGATTTCCTCCTGGCCCTGTAAAATTTGTTGAAGGTATGCGAGATTTCAATATGCAAGAAAGTTCTGACTGGAGTGCACTTTTAAGCAGGTTTTCCTCAAGATAGGGACCAAAACAGGATCAGAAGGTTTGAACTGAAATTATACTTTTCATATTTTCATATTCTTTGGTTCTTCTCTACAATCACCAGGAGACATTTATTTCCATATAAGCTGGTGGCAAGACAGTCATCTCATTGTTAATAAAGCTTTTGCATAGAATGCAAAGTAAAATTAAAATTCCACAGCCAGCATAAAACAACCTCTGTCACAATGGACTCTACTATTTCCTCCTTCAGCACATGTTTTTAATATATGTTCTTTTTTCCAGTTTGTCTTTCACAGAATTTTAATCTCATTGTCATCTCTTATCACCTTCATTTGCTGGCAATGTCCTGGTAGCCTTTTCCCCTCCACGGAAATAAATAGCTACATAAATCCTGGGGTTTGGCCAGTCTCATTTCCTCATAAAACTAGATCCTATTTGCAGAATTCATTTTTTCTCCTCCACCTCTCCCTCTCCCTCTCCCTCCCCCTCCCCCTCCCCCTCCCCCTCTCCCTCCCTCCCTCCCTCCGTCTCTCTCTCTCTCTCTCTCTCTCTCTCTCTCTACACACACACACACACACACACACACACAGTTTTTATAAAACAGACATCATTGCAAGGATTTGTAGAGCTTTATTTCTTAGATTATGAATTTAGGTCACATTATGTTTTCAATTTCTGCTAGGAAAACCCCCCAGCAATTTTCCTCTCTCATGCATCCTGATATATTATTCCTAATGAAATACATTCCATTCCTAAAACATTGCCCTGAATTAGGAGACCAAAAGCACTCAGTAACACTCCGAATTATTGGGAGAAATAAGTTGGGAGTGCAAGAAAAACCCAAGCATTACTTATGATGGGTGACAGTGGTCTGTGAAGCTCATTTTTGCTGGAATACTGCTCCCAACTTTATTCAACTTTGAACAGGGAATCCTGGATTAATAGCAGTTGGTGCCTAATATCTGGAGAACAATATTAAATCTGTAGCTTCTTCACTGCACTCACGATATAAATAACAAATGTGGTTTGGACAAGTTTTAATAAACTCTTTTATGAAATGCTATATTCCAGGGTCAAACTAAATTTCATTGAGGGCCACATCAGGCCTCAGAGGGCCAGGGGTGGGGCACGACCAGGGGGTGTGGTCATGATGGCGATGGCCATGGTGCGTGTGGCATGGGACTCGTGGGGGGCACCTGTGGTGGCCAAGTGCTAAGGCAGGACTTCCTTGAGATCCTCCCTCACCCTCATTATACAGGTAATCCTCAAGTTACAACTGTAATAGAGCCTGCCAATTACATTCATAACCTGAGGATTCATTTGATTGAATCATGTTAAATGAACGTGATCACTCCCAGCTTTCCCCAATGCATTTGTTAATCGAATGCGCAGGTCATTAAATGCACATGAGGTATCTCAGAGTGGGGAAGAGCATGTGGGGCCTAGTGATACCTCCTCCAAGGCCTCCTCCAATTCACTGAGATAACTCATGCTCCCCCTTGGAGTCTCCACAATTACTACCCCCCATTCTGCCCTGCTGGGTCCCCACAGACTGGGCCTGCTCTGCTAGCATCAGAGATTACACTTACTTCTCCCCTCCCCACCCCATTTCCCATCAATAGCTTATTTTTTGAAGATCTCCAGAGCTCCAGAAGAGGCTGACCCACTGTCACAGAAGCCAAAGTGTTTTATTCAGATGATGGTGAAGCTGTAAGAATGTGAAATCTAAGGAAAACATTTTCTCCAGCTTCTGAGTAAAAGGCTTCAATCTTTGGTAGTAGAAAAGGTCTCCTGCTTCAGGACAACTTCAGCAGCCAAACAATGAGGAGCTTGCTTCTTTTGTTTCATTGGGCTGAACTGCAAACCCCTTATTGATTGGCTGCCATGCTCCAATCCCTAAAGCTGCTCATTTGAACTAGCCAGTCAGCAGCAAACAGGAGGGTGCTCCTCGCTGGCCAGACTGGCCCCAAACTAAGCCTGCAGGCCAGGAGTGGGTTTCAACTTATTTAACTACCAGTTCTGTGGGTATGGCTAGGTGGGGGGCATGTGACTGAGTGGGCGTGGCTAACTTGACATCACTCATGCACACACCCAACAAAAATATCTGTTTTGCCAGCCTCCCAGCTGGCAAAGAAGCCTCCCTTTCCCTGCTGCCCATGGTTCTTGGAGAAAGGAGGCATGGAAATGAGTGCCGGGTGGCATCTCTGCCTCCTTCCTCTGAGAGCTGGCTTGTGGGATGGCCAACCTTTCCCGTCACTGTGCCCTTCCCTCTGTGGGTGGGGTACCTCCCATTTCACCTCCCATGAGACTGGGTGTGGCAGGACATACAGGGAGGATGCGTCCATGTCTACTATTACTATCACCACCAGCAGCAATAGCAGGGTAGCGGGGACAGCAGCTGCTCTCTGCTTCTTTGGATGTGGCTGCTCTCTGCTCCCCATGCTTTGTGCTGCTGAAGTCGTGCTTCGCTTACTGCAGCTCAGACTCTAGGGAGGTGGGAGTAGCGCTGACCAGGTTTGGGGGAAGAAGAGGAGGTGGCGGATGATTGGTTGTACAAGCGGAGCCTTGGCTGCCTTCCCCCAAACCCAGACAGTGCTATTCCTGCCTTCCTGGTGTCCCAGCTGCAGCAAGCGAAGCACCACTTCAGCATTGCAAAGCACGGGGAGCAGAGAGCAGCCATGCCCACAGCTTCTCTCAGCTGGAAAGTTCTGCCTGAGTCCACAAAGGCTCTGACTTCTCCAGCAGGAAGTTTAACCCCAATCACAATCGGGAGAAGGCCCCAAAGCCGTTGAGGGGGCCCCAATGGCTTGGGAGCTGGAGAGGCAGCGGCTGTTCAGCCCAGGCGCCTGGCTCTCAGAGGAAGGAGGTAGCATCACTTCCCTTACTGCTCGTTCCCCCCCACTCACTCACTCACTGCTTTCCTGGAAAGGGCCTCATGAGGCTTTGCTGTGCCGTTCCATAGCTGCATGGAGCCTTCTTCACTGAGAAACTTGACCCGCCGCTGCTCCCACAAGAGGCTCAGCCTTGCCCGCTTGGCAGCCTTTTCTGGAGCATTGCAGCTCAGTCTCAGCTCAGTAGGCTCCCTTCTTAATTTGGGAAGTGGTGCTTCGACCCCAGGACACCACAGAAGCCCAGGCTGGGGCACTTTGTGTGGGTTTGCAGCAGGAAGACCCATGGCACCTGTTCCTTCAAGTGGGGGTCCCTTTAAGTGGGGCCCAAAGTGGCCACATGGTGGATGGGGAGCTTCCGACCACCTCCCACCCTGGGAAGCTACCTCATCCCATTGCAGGTGCCCAGGGCGACCTTGACCCCCTCTTTTCCACCACCTCCAGCCCCATGCAACCACCCCACCACCCCACAGACCTGAGGACACTTCCATCTCTGCTGGGTAGCTGCTCCTTTGCGCCCTGTTGCCAGCTGCACTTGGCCCTTTGGTGACCCCACTTCTCCTGGCACCCCTTCCTGGCTGGGAGACGCTGCGGGTCAGCCCTGCCCCCCTGATCACATCTGGGTGGGTGCTGGGTCAGTCAGCAGCACACATACCGCCACCACATGACCTTTATAAACAGAAATTAACCATCTTCTTTTAAACTTTCCATTTCAATGAGAATTTTTCTAAAACTTCTTAAATTCTCATTGAAATGGAAAGTTTAAAAGAAGATGGTTAATTTCTGTTTATAAATTGGTGGCTGGGTGGGAAAGTATGCCTGGGAGATGAGCGGGCTGAGCGGGCTGAGCATGGCTTTGCAGGCTGAAACAGAAGCTGTGCCCCCCACCCACCAGGTGCCCTTCTTGCCTCCCCCCCACACTGGCTGGAGCTGTCACATGGCAGTGGCATGTGGGCTGTTGACTGACCCAGTGCCAGCCCGGACATGGCCAGAGTGCAGCTGCCCTGGACGGTCTCCCAGCTGGGAAGTGGCACCAGGAGAAAGCAGGGCCACCGAAGGATGTCCTGGTGGCACCCCGGCAATAACAGCTGAGCAGGGAAGGAGGTGTGTGATAAAGCAGCCCCCCGCCCCTGCGACCAAAAAGGAGCGCCTTCACCCTTGGCTATCATGCACCTCCTTTCTTTCTCTGTCCGTCCCAACAAGCAAAGGAGGCACCAGCCACTATACCGCCCGCCTGCATTCAAACCAGGCTGCCTCCTCTCTCCCCAAATGGGCTCTCTGAAGGGAGAGGAAAGGTCTCTCCCAAGACCCGCTTCCCTTACCTTGCGGTGCAGTTCTGGGATGGGGGTGTGGCCGGGACAGGGGTGTGGCCAAGCGGTCTGGTCTGGTATGCTAGATTTTCACTACCTCTTCTGGCGTACCGTACCGGGAGGAACCCACCTCTGCTGCAGGCCCTCATGGCAGAGAAGCCGTTTTTTAAATTCAGCTGGGAAAAGCTGTTTTCCTTACATCTCATGTTCTTACAGCTTCATGGGCTTCTGAATAAAAGACTTCAGCTTCTCTGCTACATGAGTCAGCCTTTTCTGGAGCTCTTTGAAAAGTATCGTAAAGGCATGAGAAATGAGGTGGGGAGGGCCAGATGAGGCCCATAGAGGCTCTATTTTGGTCTGTAACAGGCCTGGGGAGGCCTTTAGAGGCACAAACGGAGCCTCGGAGAACTGGATCCAGCCCACAGAGGTTCTATTTTGGCCAGCAATGGGCCAAGGGAGACCTCTGGAGGCCCTCACAGCCTGTTTTGGCTGACAGAGTGCTGCAGGAGGCCGTCCAGGTCAAAAATGGGCAGCGGCAGGGGGAGCTAGCAGAGGCACTGCAGACTGGTCCTTTGCTATTTCCAGGCTGGCCCCACAAGCTAGATCTAAGCACCCCGTGGGCCAGATCAAGCTTGTGGGCCTTGAGTTTGACACCCCTGCTATATCCTTTATTCTCACATATTATGATAAGGTTCCAAGCCAACTACTGCATAAAACAGCTTTAAATGTGCCTATTGAATTAAATGTCTATTGAAAGGATAATGCATGTATTTAATATACAAATTTAGATGTATATCTTTCAGAGTAAATGCAGGTAGTTCTTGACTTATAACTATTTTTTAACAATGGTTCAAAGTTACAACAGTCTCAGAAAAGATGGTTTACAATCCTCCTCAAAGTTAGAACCATTGCACCACCACACCAGTTATGTGATTGAAATTCACGCACTTGGAAACCGATTTGCATTCACGACGATTGCAGCATTTTGTGGTCATGTGTGACTGTAAATGACTGGCTATCTTCTGACAAGCAAAATCAATTGGGGGAAGTGGATTTGCAGCTTATAAAGTTGAACTATAAAGTTGACTTGCTTAATGACAGGGTAAAAATAGCTTGTAAAATCACTGGTAACATGATGACTCGTTTAACAACTGCATTGCTTCGCAACCAAATATTCCTAACTGTGGTCATAGTTTGAGAATTACTTGTTAGCTGAGGACTAACTGAATTATTGGAGGGGTCTAACACAGCTAGAAAATTTTGATTCATTTGAAGCTATCGAGAATCATCATGAGAAATAGGTTGTATGAAATCTGGGCTCAATTAGTAATCTATTTTCTATTAAAGAATTTCTAAAGTTCCTATTAAAGAAGCTCTGGTTTCTGTTCTGTTGGAGACCTTGTCTCCAACCTATTCATAACAATAATTTGATGGCTATTCAACAAAGTAAAAAAGAGAAAAAGTATTTGATGCTAAGTAGGTTCTGTAATACTTTACAAGCATTGTCCAGAACATCATTCTGAGCCTCAGCAGTTTTTTGTTGTGTTTTAACAAAAAGCAGCCACAGAATGGTTCTCTCATATTGCTTCTCTGTTCCTCCCCAATTATTCCTTCTTTACATACTAATTTTTTGCATATTGTCTAGTTACAGGCATTGAGCAAATGGATGAATTTACTGAACAAATAATAATGTTTTAAATAATAAAATTAAAACAGTAACAGAAAAAAATAAGCACAATAACAATCGTAATGTAAAGCTGTAATAATCTTTTTGGGATTATTGGATGTATTGGAAGTGAATCTGAATTCAGAATTTTGTTTGAAGATCCTTCCCTGTATTTTAAAATCGATGGTAATATACTATTTAATCCTAATTCAGGAGTCCTGGATTCTTATAATAAATAAATGCATTTTTAAAAAGAGTTTTATGCTACATTTTGAAGATTTTTTTTTAAAAAAAATCAAATCTTCGTAATTTTATTGGTAATGCTTTTCATTCATATAGATAAGCACCATAGGCTGCCGTGATCTGATCAAGTTACTCATGCAGTAAAATACTACACTTAAGGTAAGGGTGACAAATGCAGGTTAAAAAAAAAGGAAGCCAGATAGAGAAGGTAACATCCAGCGAAATCAACCAGTGAAACAACACTGCTAGAACAAAAACAAAGAACGTAATATATAACTAAATTATTTAATTTTATCAAAATGTTGAATTATGACTATGGCAAAAATTAATGATTCGTGCATGTTAAACGAACCTCTGTGTATAAGTATTCATGTAGACATCTCCAGGTCAGAAAGCATTCTTCTAGCAGCAGATAAAGAGGCAATTAAAGTGCTAACTGCACTAGGCTGATAACTATCAGGGATGTCCACAGTGGGTACTCAAAAGTCAAGATGTAAAAAAAGGGCAGGACTTTGATGATGGCTTGAAGTTGCCAACTTGACTTATTGATCCCTTAAAGACTCTCTTGGTTGGAATTAAAAACCGGAGGTGAAACCATTCACAAACAGAGACATGGAGATGGATTTGTTAAAGGAAAGAAAAAGCTACTATTGCTCATTATGAAAGTCGAAAGGAAAGTGGAAAATCAAGTGTACTGTTAATATTAAAAAAATAGGGAAGATTAATAAGCATGCGTATAAATTTACAGTTTATGGTTTTTCCCTAGTAGATAGATGTATTTTCCTGGGCTGTAGAATACATAAAGGTTGATGTGTTTGTAAAGAAAAAAGACACTAATGGAAAGCAACGACAAACTTAAGCAAAAACAGAAGCAGAAAAGCTTGCTGATCTCTTGTACAGAACTTTTGCTGCCTCATTAGAAGTATATTTCAACAAAGTTTGATGGGCAACCATAAGGGGACTATTTGCTGAATAAAAGACAGTCTGGGACTTTTTATTTTTTAATAGTTCCTCATGAGCTAGTGACCTTGCTCCCAGGCCATAGCAGACTGCCATGAATCTGTCTTACAGAGAATATTCAAAAGGTTGTCTCCTGGAGGCATTCTCTGCCTGAAGAGCTCTCCTGTGTGAATCCAATCAGAAACAATTGCTGCTTTATTCTGCTCCTTTCTTCTAAATATATCGATTGTCTAGGCCAGTGTTTCTCAATCTTGGCAGCTTTAAGATGGGTGGACTTCAACTCTTAGAAATGACCAGCCAGCAGCAGTTTAGGTCAATCATGAGGGGGAAAAAGCCATATAATACAATCTTCTAACTTCCATCCGAATTCAGAATGTACACCCTGCTTAAAAACTTGAGCATCTAAACTGAAGTTTGCCAGATCTTATCAATGGCCGACAGGTTACATTTTGTTCACTGGGAACAAATGGTGTAACCACTGCAACTTTTTAGCAGACTTTGTGGATGGTGCTTTGTGACAGCCTCTCCACCAATATGAGATGCTTGTTTGTATACTGCATCCTTACCCTGTTCATTCCCCAACATGAATTGTTCATATTTCTTTTTTATTCATAGTTTGCTGTGGTGATTTTTAAAAAATTATTCTTCATCTATTTCTATTATACCATTGGTTTTTTTGTGAGTGTTGCTTCAGCAATACTTTATAGATAAATCAGATAAAGTAAATGGTCCCCAGCAGTTGACATTCAAACGTATCTTAATTCTAAGCTTCAAGAATCCACTAAATGATTATGATTGACACATGATCACTCACAAATGTATTTTCCAATTACTTCTCTAATTGTTTTCCTCATATAGTGACAAATTAAAGCATGCTGCAATTGCATATACAATGAATCACACTCAATGGATAACTTCAAATTTTGATTGCATTGTGAAGGAAGAGATTTCCATACTTTCTCTCTGACTTTGCTATAAAACAAAGAACTTTAAAAAGCTTGAAAAAAAAGAGTCTTTCTTACATATGAAAAGACATAAAATTAAAGTTCTCCTACATAAGTTTTGATTCACTGAATAATGTATTTTATTATAAATGGCTTGGTATCAAGTTACCACAGGGACCATCTTTTTCCAGTAGTTTCTACCCATCAAATCTGATCCAATAGATTGGGCATGCTGCAGATCCTATCATCCAAAATATCAACTGGCAGGAACTAGAAGAAGGCCTTTTTCTGCTGTAACACTTAATTTGTGGAATATTTTCTCCTCAGAGATTGCAATCGTCCCAACCCTGTTGGCTTTTCGCAATGCTTTAAAAATTTGGCTATGTATCCAGGCCTGAGGCTTGGAATTTGTGAAGGGTTCTGTTACGTGACTTTCCTAATTTAGTTGATCAACCATCATGATTACATGTTCACACTTATTTGTTTTGTGGATGTTTTTAATATTGTTTTAATTGCTTTATAATTGTAAGCCACCCAGGGTTAATGAGTTGGACAGCTATAGAAAATAAATAAATAAATAAATAAATAAATAAATAAATAAATAAATAAATAAATAAATAAATAAATAAATAAATAAATAAATAAATAAATAAATAAAGCATAAATAAATAAAAACTCATTCTTGACCAAAGGATTACTTAGCTAAGGAAAGAAAGTTCGCATAGAACGCTGTATATAATAAATAATTTTATTTACATATATTTAAAAATTGATATAACATAGCTCTTCATACTGCACAACATGGTCATACATTGATATACCTTTTTTTAAAATCAATTCTAGTAATAAACAATTCTTTTGTTCTCCTAAAAGGGAATAATACACCATTTAGAAATTTTGCATTGGAATGTAAATGTAAATCACAATTGTTCTAAGTAAAACTTGTTAGGTGGACTGTACAGTATCAAATTTAGATTGGCTTCTATGGAGGCCTTTATAGGAAGAATCAATTACACTGCCTTGCCAAATGAGGCAACAGGATTTCAATGTATTTTTCCCTTTCAGTTATCAGAAATATATGGCCACTAGTAAATTTCTGTTGTTTAGATATATAATTTCAGCTTTCTAAAAAGTATTATAATGTACTAGACTGAAAAACTAATCTCCCCATCCTGCTGTCAAAAATCTAATGTGTTAAATCCATGCAAGATTTTGGAAAACAGAGATAGTATAATGACTAATGGTCTTGTTCTGCAGAGTTGAATCCAGAAGAAGCTTTTAATGTGCAATGCTGCATAAAATCAGATTTTAAAATAACAGATATATTACCTTGAATGCAACAAAACAAATGAATTATCTGCATGGTTGCAGCTTTATATTAATAGCCTGCCCTGGGGTTAGAGACCATCACATTCTTGGGTTTGATTTTAAAAGACACAAACAAAGGAACAGGCTTATGTGTGTTGAGATATATCTTGGGGCAATTTTAAACTCTGTACATGTGGTTTCAGAAGATGTGCTCTTATTTCTGTTTCTATCATTTTCTTCCCTGATCCTAATGATTTTTTTTTTCATTAATGAGGAATGGGAGTAAAAGAAAAAAGTCCATTGTCGAAACCATACAAAATAGAACAAATTCTTAAAGGGATGGAATACTTTTTTAAAAAACAACAACACCACCCATTTGTTGGAAAATTTCAACAAAGGCTTTTTGTTCTTAACCCCAACATATCATATTGACTAGGACAAAAGAAGAATCACGCCTAAGGAATAAACAGATGAGTTTTTGATCTGTATGTTTATAACTGGCTAACTGTCTGAAAGTTTGAGACAGTGTATTATGTAGAGATATCATTATCCTAAATGATTCAGATTGTAAACTTCTTCTGTATGTATTCTATTGTAGAAAACTGTTGGGTGTGTCTCCTTCTATAGCTGCTGTATGTCCAATCTTAGTGTGGAAGGCCTAAATGGAATTTTCCAGCTCTTGGAAATTCGTAAGAAATTATAGTGCACAGAGCAAGCTTTTTCCCTTAAAATAATAATAATGACTGAACTCAGGGTTGGGACAATAAATGGTCCAGTTCTTGCTGTCAGAATAAATTAGAAAAATATTTAAATATTTCTTCAATAATTTCAAAATGTGTGCAGTCCATGTTGAAACTGTCTCAATCAATTTCTTTTGATTGAGGAACTTATATTTCAATTGGCTACAATCTTCCACTGGTGTAATATATCAGAAATAATGTAATAGGCAATAACAAAATATTAAAACCCAACCATTCACTACCACATTCAAACCCAAAAGATGCACACTTTTGGGTTGTGATCAGTGTAATGTTACGATTATCCTAACATTATTGTATATGCTCCAGAACACATACAGAGGATAACTTTTGGAGAAGGGAAGCATTCACTTACATGGTTTGCAATTTAATAGTTTCATTATAGCAAGTGTCCACAAGCCATTGTGAACCTTGCAGATAACATGTGATCACTGGGTTAAAAACACTATTAACTGTGTTCTCTGTCTGTGAAATGTATTACAGTAGCAAAATTTTCTTGGCAAAGAATAGAGACAATTCAGTATTCAGCACATTAATCCAGGGGCTGTATTATTGGGAAATGTGGCAAACAGAAGACAGAAAAACCACATTAACTTGGCTAGTTCAGATTTACAAATTCTTAAACTTTGAGCTGAAATATTGAAGATCTTATATGAAACCAAAATGATGGAAAATTCATTTTCACTATTTCCTGGTTCTTGCCCCATCTTCATGCTGAAAGAGATAAAACAGTCACTTTTATGGAGAATTAAGCATACAATGCTTTGTAAGGAAACTGTGTGATTGTTTTTATTCTTCCCACCCCAGAAAACTTTTTTAAAAAATCACATAAACTGGATTTCGAGAAAGTTGAATTAATCTGATGCCTGTTGTTGAAACCAAATTATCTTCCATATGAGTGGCCACCTTGTGTCCACTAGGAAGCATTTCTAAGAAGGAAAGCAGAAGGGTGATGGTTTGTTAGGTCACTAACAATAAAGGAAATCAATTTATTGATCCAAAGCCACCTGAATCATAATTTTAAGAATATATTACAGGTGCATTTCTAAGTAGTACATTCTGATGTATTTACCCCTATTGAACATAAGTATGGGGTTCAATGATTATTCCAAGTCTGCCTGGATAGAGGAATAGAAAAGCTATAAAGATAACTTTATGGTTGAAAAAGATGAACTTTGGTTGATAACCCATCTGAAATTTTAACTTAACAAAGATTGACAATATCCACATTATGCACAATTTAGATTGTATATTATATGTAAGGATGCTCTTAAAATTATAAAAAAATGCTTTGGGACTTGCATTTGGCCCTGAAGAGAGCTAAAATGTTGGAAAGCATATTTTGACTGCAATAAGACCTGTGCTTCATCAGCAGCACCGGCTGCTGATCTATTTCTCAGTCCAATTTAAAATGCTTGTTTTACTAATTAAAACCTTAATGTCATGGGACAAAATTGCTTTAAAGACCTCTGTATATTAGGTGTATATATTTATATAATCAAAATTCTGCAGCCTGTTCCTAACTCAATTAGTCCCCACCTTTGCAGATTTTGATGTCATGTAAAGACCTTTAAAATTCAGTAGGTTTTTAAAATACATATTTCCATCTAAATCCTTGAATGGGCAACTATTCAGAAATCCTCATCCATATAATCTGGAAAATTAGCAAACATTTTGGAGGAAGGTAATGGCAATCTAATTCCACACTATTGCCAAGAAAACCACATGAGCATGTTTATGAAGTTGCCCAAGGTTGTAGTTAACTCAAAGGACACTTAACTTTTTATATAAATACAGAAAAATATTTTACCACAGGTTACAATAAAGAGCTCTTTTAGGCCGATGATCATGGTAGACTAAACTTTTAATTTCTCTTGACAATCCTTTATTTTTGTGCAAGGGTAGGTGGATAAGAGAGGGAGAGAAAGGAAAAAGACTGCTATTGAAGAAATATCTTCCTAAATATTCTTTGGGCTTAATAAATTATTAGGCTACTTGTTGGTTTTTAGCCAAAATGCTATAGACAATACTAAGGCAGCTTCAACATTGTGTCCCCCAGATTTACTGGAAATGAAACTACAAATTCCAAGATTCCCAGGCAGGACAACTGTTGGAAATACAAAGTCTCAGGTTGATTAAGGGTAATGCAATGTGCCAGATTCTTGAATTAGAAATCCAGATTGCTTTTGTAATTCTCAGTGTCAGCACCAACAAAGAAGATTTAGCAAGATGGTAGACAGAACAGCACGATGCAAATCCCATTCCTTTCCTATTTGCATGGGGTGCTCTGCCTACTATCTTGCCAATTTTGACACAGACCAACCCTTGCTTCATGAACACTGCTGGCCAATACAGTGACATTGTAGTAGAAACAGTTGACTTTCTTACTCTGTTGTATGAACATTGATGTGTATACTTGGCAAATGCTGTGGCTATTTGTTCCTTGTTGCCAGGTAACAAAAGTAGAGACTCATTTGTCCTCCAGAAACTCAGATCATTTCTAAGTTGTCTTTAACCTATGAAAAAATATCTCTTTGAGTAACAGCGAGACCTGGCAGAAAGTTAGTAATACATCAAAAATAGCATGGAAAGGCTCATTTTTCTGTATCGTTATCAGGGGAAAATCATATACCAAACACAATTACGAGAGAATCTCAACATTATAATCAAATTACCCAAAGTTCTGCTGTTCTGATGAGAAGACATTCCTGTTTCCAAAACCTTGCTGTTAATTAGTTTAAGTGGAACAGCAACAAAAAAAATCCAAGATATTCATATACTGCATGGAAATTAATAGGTTATCTACAGTTTATAAGACAATCCATCCATTAAATAGAAAAAAGTTTTGTTTCACATAAAGCAAGAGAGAATACAAAAGCACAGCTTCTGTAATTTGGTAATATTGCAACTTTACAAATATATTGCATAGTGTGTGTAAGAAAATAGTTTCATCTTTTTTATATAATTATATACAGAAGAATAACATTCACATGAAAAAAGGAAAACAAAACAGCCAAAAAGGGAGCAGTCAGATTCTGAAAAGACAATGAAATCATTGGACATTTAAATATTAAACCATTTTCCAGGTATTACAAGCCATTTGCTTGAATTGATTGATATATTGATCCCAAATAATACAATCCATATTTGCCATTTTGATGATTTTTTCATTCTTGTGACATCAGATTTTTTTTTTTAAAAAAAGTTGGGATTGTAAATTTTTACTCTACAGACTGAAAGATTTCCCCGTTCTTGCCAGATTTTCCTTGCCAAAAGGGCCTTCATGAAAGCAATAGTCCATTTATCAATGGAAGCTCATTTTGTTCACAGGGGAAAAAGCATAAAAATTAAAATCATATTCATAGCATTGATTCGAAACGAACAACTTCTAAACATATTTTCAAAACTTCAAAACCTAATCCTTATGCTAATGAAATATCTATGATGCATGCAAAATAGATGATCCAAGAACCCAAACTCTCTTTTTCTTCAAAACTAGTAAAAATGAAAAACTGCAAAGTACACAGAAATCCTCAGACGTCTAATTTCTACCTCATAGGCCAGTTATACCACATAATTCATTCCATGAAGGTGCATTGTCAATATGTTAATTATAACAGAAATATCACTCTTTGGTCTTTAATATTAAACCAATATATGAACTACAGTTAACAATGTATCAACCCAACATACAAGTAACAGTGCTCAAAGAGGTCATTATATTGTTTATTTACTTATGTATTTCATTAAAGATAAGAAAGAGACAGTATCCATTAACCTTGTTGGATTGCACTGTGTATGTGTGTATGTGTGTTTGTGCATACCCTCCCATACTCTGTCTCTTTCTCTCTCTCTCCCACACACACATACAAAACTATGTACTAAAGTATGTCTAGAGTATACAGTGTAGCTGGGATGATTCTGAAGAGACTAAGAAGTCTGGAAAAGTGAGGTACCATTTCCATAGTGTTCTGCACATTTACAGGGAAATATTTTTAAAATGGCCTTAATTGAAACTTGTAATCATAGCACCTAACTTCAGATTTGCATTCCTTCTTGTTATATGTGAATGTAATGTAAACTTTAACTAAAAAAGATGTTCCAAACTATAGTTTCATTCAACGTGACCATCTACCTATCTGCAAAGAGTAGGAAGATGACCTTGATGGAGATAAGAAGGCTGTGTTGCCTAGGAAAAAGGTCTAAAGCATATTTACATCAAAGCCATTTTCCTCTACCTTGTTTGACTATGCCTAGATGCTACCAGAGGCGTCCACCAAGGAAGGCAAAAACTCAAGATGGCAATTACTGCTCCCTTTTTTTGCATGCACCATGTGCCATGGCTCTAAAAAAGGATCTTGGGGTCACATCTGCCATCTTGACCTTTTTGAGCTATGCAGACAATCCTGACTTGACAACTTCCTACTGTTTTCTAGCTTGTAATTTTGGGGTCTGTCTATTTACTTCTATTGAAGACCATATTTTATTTTGTTTTGCATCAGTATAACCAAATGGTAGACTGAAATACCCTAGGAAAGCTTGCTGCACAGGGACTCTAGGATTAGTAGTCTAGATCACATTTTGAAGTAGAAAGACCAGAATCCATGTAATGGATGTGAAGAGCCAATTTCTTGTTAGTTTACAATAGGCTTCTAGAAACCCCTTGCATTTGAGTTCATTCCTCATATTGTCTGTCTCCTCGGGAAAGCAATAATCTTTCTTTTGCACCATTCAGCCAATCCGCACCATAATTTTCAGGCTCCTGGTCATAAAAGAATACAACTAGAAGTGCAAAATCAGAAGAAGTCTGGTGGCAATTTTTCAGAGTAATATATTTTATTAAAAGGCATGAGCTTCCATTACTCTCCTGATTTTAAGCTATCATAGTCTAACCTGTTTCTCCTCCTACAAAAACTGCAAGTTAAAAATATGACTGGCATTATGTTTAGTTATTCCTTTACTTTAATGTGAGTTACATGTGGATTGGAATACCCCAGAGTCACTGGACTCAGGAAGCATATAAATTTAATTTAATAAATTTAATACACTCCTGAAATGAAGGAGTTTGGGGACCTTATAAGAAACAGGCATTAGAAACTATGTGCACGCGAAGTAGTAGAAGCTTTGCATGAAAAAATATATTTCTTTGTCATGAAATATGTCTAAGATGTGGGGACTCAAAGTTTTAAAAAGTGAAACTGTATTAAAAGGTTTCAGAAAAAATAAAACTTTAAAATTAGACTGTGTTCTAATTTCTAAGATTTGCATGAAAATCCATTGGATGCTATATGACTTGAATTACATATCGTTGCAGTATGTATCAATTATTTAGTGAAACATACCTGCAATTTAAACATAGAAAAGTCTTTATAATCTCTTATTTTGAAAGAAAACAGAAGAGGGACAATTCAGTTTGGGAAGATTTTCCTGAACTTGTTCAGTGATTCCTCAGAAATAATATTCTGGTTATTATTCAGTTATTAAAAATAATTATGTTTTTTTTAAAAAAAATATCACATCGGATGTTTGGCAGTGAAGGGAAGATTGACTATATTAATGAGAAAATGTTGGAATCTTGATATCATCCAAAACCCTCAGGAAATCTGAAATGTGACCTGTAAAAATTGCTTCCAAACATTGTAGTTTATATTTCATAAGTATCTGTATAAATTCTACATAGCTAGAAAATAAATATAATTTTATTGCCAAACCAGATCAAAATCCAATTCAGGCACAAGAAGGAAGTCTTTGCTCAAACACATTGAATCAAAAGGTAAAATCTAATTTGATTTAGAGATGAGTTAATCCAAATTATCCTACAAAAAAAGTCAAAACAATAGTTTGTATTATTTCCCCCTATTTTCTGTTGTATCCTCTAAGAGGATACAACTTTTATCTAGTACTAACAACTCTTATGCTTTTATCTTTCTGTTTTAGAAAGTGGTATTTCTGTAATGGTTGTAATATGATCCTCTAAACCTTATGTCCATAAATCAAGTTATTATTATGGTTTGTTACATAGTCAACCAGATGTTCAGACTGAATTTGGCATTTTTGTCTACTTATTGGTCCTTTCCAAGGACCTGAGACAGGCAGATCTGATTGTTTGATGATTTTACAGACATTATTATTATTATTATTATTATTATTATTATTATTATTATTATTATTATTATTATTATTATTATTATATCCCATAACAAAAGGATGTAGATGGCCTATGTTGACATATACTGTAGATGCTGAAAAAATGGCAATCTAATGGCTGGACATTGCTGGAAGATGCATTTGCTAGGGCACATATTAAGTGTTAAAATGAAATCATTTATAAATCACAGTGGAGACAGATTTAAAATTAAAAATATTGTTGTAAATGGTATATTAGAAAAAAAATATTCAGAGGTTTTGGTGGGAAACTCACAAATGCAAATTTTCAGAAGGGCACAAATTGCTAGGTTTCTAAGGGTTGCATGTAAGTGGAATATAATGGTGGAACAGCTATATCAGTGTTTGAAAATGTGTGAACTCCCAAAATTCCTCAATCGGTTTGCCTGGTTGAAGAATTCTGGGAGTTGAAATACATATATCTTTAGATTCACGATTGTGAAATTGTGCTGAGCTACACACAAATGAAATGAAGGAAGTTGGGTATCAACTATAGAACTGATAGCTTGACTCAGTGGCTAAGCCATATGACTCTCTTAAATAACGTGGTTCTGATTTTAAGCTCTTCGGTTTATGAACACAAGAGAAAAAGGGTGACTTTTCTCCTTTTCCAGCTTAGTTTTGATTGCCTGAAGAAAAGAAGAGGAAAGTGTGTGGGGAGTTTACCGTATTTTATACCCATATTCATTATTTTTTGATATTCATTTGGCAGTTTAACATTAGCAACATGAGTAAAATAGAATCCATGTAAGACATTTCATTTACTTAGAAAATTTTCACAGTTTAGCTGTAATAACCGAGTACCCTAAACATTTTATTTAAATGATTATAAAATTAAGGCTATATGTATATAGAGGATATAGGGGAGAGCTTTTATTTCCCAGGAATCACCTTTGCTCTGCTGCCCATTTTGGGAGAACGTGACGGCATTCTCACAAAATGGCTTTTTTTTAGGCTTATGGATGGCAAGCACTGAATGGTAACTACACATCATTTTTAATGCAGTAGAATATGTACTTAGTTTTAAACAGAATGGCTCATTCTTAATATGATCGTGGTACATTTGTTTCTCCCATCCCCTGCCAATAACGTACCACATACTGTAGCTTGTTTAAACTATGGTAAGAATAAATTTGGAGCAACAATATTTTAAATTCTGGTTTGTTCTTAAAATATAAACAAAACAAAACAAAACAGTTCCCTATTCAATTAGCTTAAAATGAGAAGTGCATTGTCACAACTCATTCATATAATGGCAGACTCCTCCTCCTTGCACATATGATGAGTGCTTGTTATTTTCAAATAGCTTTATTGAAATACTGATTTATTCATTTCTTTCTTTCTCTCTTTCTCTTTCTCTCTCTCTCTCTTTCTTTTCCATTTTAATCATTACCAGAAAACGGACTAGGAATAGTCTTCTATCCCTTACATGGTAATATATATATATGCTTATATTTTTACTCCCCTGTATTGTAGCTTATGTATCTCCAACTGCTATCTTATTGACACTGCTTTTAGGGTTCAGTTTCCATAAAACCTTTCAACTGGTTTTTGTAAATTCCAGTGTATACATTCCCTAAATATATACTTGAGGGGCTATACATAGTATCAATCTGTTTATTATTATTTTCTTTTAATATTTAGTTGAAATATATTTGTAGGAAAGTTCAAAGAAGGAAAGACTTCCGCACTACTACCAAAGTTTCTCAGAGAAGTTTTGTGATCACCATCGAGTAATGTGAAATATATTATGAGAGCAGCTGGTGGAGGGATAATGACCTAAAATGACTAATGAATTTGGGGCTATTCTGCTGCACTCATCACTCCTACTCTACATTCCACTTATATTTCACCTGGGCAGTTTCCTGAGACTCCTTAGAAAGATTTTTGGGATGTTTAGGGATGAAGGGAGGGAAGAAGAAGTAAAGAACTTTACAACATGAGACTACTGCAGTCCAATCCATTACTTCCTTAGGAACTCTGGCATTACACTTTTGTTTGTTTCAATCAAAGGAACATTTATGCATGCATAGATTTGCCTCCTTTGCTGTAATGAAATAGAAATGAGGAAATTCTCATTTAAAACCAGGACATGGCTCTTGTTCCCATTATAAGTCACTATATTTTGGGCAAAGTATCTAAGTCATTCTTTGTAGAAAACACCCTCAGTGACCTCATCTTTTCTCCATCTCTAGACATTTATATATATTAGGGTTTGCTTGTTCGTTGAGAAGCAAAATGTAATAATCATATATGTATTTCGCTCTATGGGCCATCAGGTCAACAGACTCCCTTTTCTTTAATAGTGTGGCTGCATTAGATGCATTCAAATGATTGAGAGGAAAACTGTTGTTAAATGTTACTTCACATGCACAAACAAATCATTCAAAATCAGCACAGAAATAAAAGGTTTGGATAGGTAACAATTCTGGTGACTTGTAAAAGTGTGTATCTAACTCACAAAACCTGAATGAAGGAGACACAATAACAATGCCCTGAAGGAAGGGGGGAAAGATTATCACTCAGAGAGGGATTCTGTCTCTTGCTGTTAAAAATGTGAAACTGAATTTTACTTGTTTAGTAAAGCAAATGTTACGTAATGTTTTGAAGTCTTAAAATTCTGGGATAAAAGTTTACATCCAAAAGTGATGGGTATATGAAAATTGTGCTTTCAGACAGTATAGTTATTTGTCATACCAATTCATCTCAACTTTAGATTCTGGGCCAATTTCTATAGTAGTATATCTATCTCTATATAATTATGTATATATGTGCAGTTTCTTGTATACAGTTCCTGCTCAAAAAAATTCTAAAACAATGTGCTTCACTTCATATATAGCCAAGGCACCTGTGTATTTCTCCCTTTTGGACAAAAAGTGATACGAAGATCCAGATTCCCTGGTGAAGACAACCATTTTATTAGGCCTTCTATCTTCCATCATGGAGCTCCATAAGCCAGAAGAGAAGGCTCTGTTTGGCTCCTTGCTTGGGCTGGAAGAGATCCAGGAGGCTGCGTAGAGCTTCATGATCAAACGAGGGAAATCAAGCAGAACCGTGAAGCAGAGGGACAGTAACAAAAAGGCTATTCTGGTGTAAGGAGGAGGAGGAGAAATAGGAGGAGGAAGAGGAGGAGGATTCTGGTGTCTTCAGCTCCACAAGCAAATGTTGCCACTGGACTGACACGTGGAACCTACTCCTGCAGGGGAAAGGTAGAGTTTGCCATTGGGACAAACACAGATCTCATAGATAGTCTGTCTTGTTGCCGATGAACTTGGTGAGGAAGATGAGGGAAAAGACCCCAGCGGTAGATTCCCTAGCCGGATTGAGTCTGCATTTAAAAATATCTGGGTGAAAAAAAGAAAGGAGGAAAATGAATTACTTTTACTGCAGGACTTCATTGACATATTATTGGATTCTCCAAAACAGACCACTAAAATAGAGAAGATGATGCCCTTCTCTGTATTTCAAAATGAAATTCAGTTATTACAAAATAGCAGAACCAGACTCTTTCCTGGTTAACTGGACTTCATCACAACCCAGCG
Source organism: Natrix helvetica (assembly GCF_964273705.1). Classification (NCBI taxonomy): domain Eukaryota; kingdom Metazoa; phylum Chordata; class Lepidosauria; order Squamata; family Natricidae; genus Natrix; species Natrix helvetica. Next base: position 40,421,121 of record NC_138558.1, read on the forward strand.
GCTGGCAGCAATGCTTTTCTTTGTGCAATCCCAGCTGTCCTTATTTCTGATACCATCCATATATTTCTTCTGGTGTTTAAATGTTGAAATAGAGCAGAAGGCTGAAGTTGTGCATAAGGACATACGAGTTTGAGCTGAGAAAAATGAAAAGCACACAACACTATACTCTTTGGTGATTCTGATTTAACTGTAGCCATTCATCAGTTCCACTTAGAGAAGGGATTATGCATATTCCCGTTACTAATGTAGCAATTATACTCCTACATTAGTGTCGATCAGCATAATGAAGTTTGAAAAGTGCACTGTAAGTGAGAAGGCAATATGTAATTCCCACAAGTCTGCAACTGTTTCCCTTTCTTCTTGTTCATTTAATATTCTCCCAGTTGTTAATATCACCTAGGAAAAAAACATTCTGGAAAGGGTTGCAATTTATGAGCTACTGATATAGATTTTGGTTGTTGGACAATGAGACTGCTTATCTGAAAGAACTTGCAAAGGTGAATTTCCATCTATTAGCTGCGGACCTTTGTTGGATAGTTAGGAAAAGATTAGTTGGCAATTAATGATAAAGAAGAGATAAAAACATATCCAACAGGCCTCAATACCTGCCCCACATTCCCTTAAAACTATAAGCATTGTGGTGAAAGCTAGAGAGTTTAACTGAACAGCTAATGATTATTATAATACAGTAATGTGGAATCCAACTTTTGTTTGATTCTTATGATTGTGCTGAATTAATATTATAGAGGCATCAAAGCTTGGAAATAGAAAAAAACTTTGTGGGAGAACCAACAAAGATTGTTTAAAGAGTATGAAGCTTAGGATATGGAATAGGAACAGATGATGGTTATCCTGATAGTTGTAGAATTATAATTTATATAGTATTTGCCAGTGTCTTCAGTTAGAAGTTTTTCTTGATATGTAGCCAAAATGCTCCAGAATCCCACTTACTCCTAAAGGATTTAACATATTCTTTACAAAATGATTCTAGAAACAGCTGCTAAAATACACTAATTAAATGTTCAAGAACACAGAGACATGTGGAGTAAGGATTTGGAGTGTTTTTATATTTATATCTAATATATCTGTTCCATTCATCTTAAGCCATGAAAATAAACTGGACAACTATGGGTCAGATCCTTTTTCTTAGCTACTTCACAGAGTTGCAATGAGCTTATGGAAAAGCAATATAAAATGATCAAGAAATTGAATACATAACGTCTGCACACAACCTTGTGGTTATACCGTGCTTCCCCGAAAATAAGACGGGGCCTTAAGTTCTTTTGACACCCAAATAAGTGCTTGGCCTTATTTTCGGGGGGGTCTTATATTTTTGAGATGCAGAAGGTGGTGAGCGTGGTTACCTCATGGCTGCTGCTCTGTTGCAATTTGGGTGGTGGTGGCTTATTTTCAGGGGAGGGCTGATTTTAGTGCATGCGTTCAAAAGCCCGATTGTCCAGGGAGGTTGTTTCTTATTTTCGGGGAAACAGGGTAGTAAAGTTGGCGCAAGTCCAGAAGAGGTTAAAATGTATTTTGTTGGTACCGTTGCAACAAAATGATCTTCATGAGAGGATAACATTGAAGCCAAAATGTAGAGGGCATTTTGTTTCATTTTATTCACCTAAGACAAAAGGAAGTCATTTCCTTGAAGAATTTCCTTGAGCAGGAGTCTTGGTTGCATGCCACACTGCTGGAGTGCAGCTGGATTTCAGAATGTTGGTAGGAGAAAGATGAAGAGCAGTTGTTGAAGGTAAGGAAATATGGAACCCAAAGATGCTGTAGGAGAAAAGATCCTTTAACTGGAACCATGGGAAGGCAATGTTTGTGTGTGCACAAGTGTGCACTGTGCAGCGTGGCCAAATAACAGAGGAAAGGAAGAAGTAAAAGGCCTTGGCAGCCAGAAAGGATTCTGGAATCTGAGTGAGGTAAGGTCACATCTGAATAGAACAGAAAGATCATGTTGAAGTAAGCCATAGAGGTCTCCAACCTTGTCAACTTTAAGACTTGTGGACTTCAACTCATAGAATTCTGGGGGTTGAAGTCCACAAGTCTTAAAGTTGACAAGGTTGGAGACCCCTGCTTTAGAGGATGTCAAGTAGTGTGAACTCCAAGCACATTGTTTTACGGAGGTTCTTGGTAAACCAACATGGTTCCCAGAAAGCGACATGGAGCAATAATGACTGCCTTTTAATTCCAGTAATACATTAAGTTCTTAACAAAACTCCCTCCAGTGTCCATCTGGTATCCATCTGGACCCATTTGGTGCATGGAACAGAATATCTTAATGAGTTTGTCTTTCCTACAGAGACAATAAGCAGTAGCAAATATTTGGAGCAAGAACTGATATGATCATAAATCTAATGTCCTCCAGAATCAGATCAAACATCAGCTGCTCAAAGGTAAAGATGCTATCAAGCTCACAGGTTTTTTTATATGCACATGCAATTAAAATGTGATGGACTTTATTGCAAGACACAGAGAAATAAAATTAATTTAAGACTCTGGTTCTAAGCATCATATAATGGACTAGTGTCCAGGTAAATATGCATAGAATTTCACTAGATGAATATGGTTCTCTAATAAGACTTACCTCCCCTTCTGTAGACTTCAAATGTAGCTCTTTTCTACAAGTGACTTTCAAGTCCCCTGCAGCTGCACTCACTTGTATTCCCTTTGGAGCTTCCATTATCAAAGATCTTGTAGGTGATTCAAGCCTAGAAATTGGGGTGAAGGTGTAGAAATGAGGAAAGTGAAGGAATTTATAAAAATAAAATAAAATACCACATGTCCTATGTATTGCCCATCTACTAGGCAGTTTTTCTACAACACAATATAAATAAAATGCCAACAACATTCCTAATTACACTGAAAGTTCTTTTGAATATCAATTCATGTTTTGTACAGTACAATGTTATTTTTTCTAGAACAAGGTCTATCTTATTTCAAGTCAGTAATTTTGCAGTGAATGGTCTATCCGGCAGGGGTCTCCATCCAGTCCACAACTTTAAGACTTGTGGACTTCAACTCCCAGAATTCCTCAACCAGCTTTGCTGGATGAGGACTTCTGGGAGTTGAAGTCCACAAGTCTTAAAGTTGCCAAGGATGGAGACCTCTGGTCTATCGGGATACCATGTTTAATGATGACTAATAATTTTATATTAAAGTTCAAGCTGGTGAGTGCTGTTTTACATCCATGTGTGGGTGACACCTGCTGCCTGTCGTTGCTTATGAAAGTGACCCTTGTATACTCATCAACGTTTTAGCAGCTGATATATAATTGCTATCATAGTAAAAAGGAAGCTTATGAAAGTCCTGCAACTAATTACTATTAGAAATACACTTGCTTACTCCAAATGAAGGGTCTAAAATGTAGGCATTTGAAAGATCCAGCCAATAGGCATGCCAGAAACCACAGTACAAAACTTGCCCTATAGATATTAGTCTTTAGGGTTGCCGTGTTTATTGTTGACAAGCCTGCTTTGAATCCTGGCAGAAAGGCAATGAATATGGATTCCAAGAAATAAATAATGGAAAAAATTATTAATAAGCATTATAGCATGTTATTCCTGATTTAAAGATTTCTTATCCAAATGTTTCAACATCATGTTTTTCAGAGTTCTTTATCAAGATCTGTTACAGACTTCTCTATTTGCATAAATAGTAACATTATTTTACAATAATTAATGACTGGATTTCTTTCTAATAATTTGTGTCTTTTATTATGGTCAACTTTCTAAATGGTTTGTCATCTCAATGGTAGATTGGGGGTGTCTACAGGAGTAGCATAAGTGGCAAAGCATGTGTTGCAATGCTACAGTGCAAAACCTGCCACTAATATATTGTGCGTGATTGTGCAACACAAGTGGGAAAGGGTAAAGTTTGTAATTTGTCATTTAGCACATTTATTTTATTATATTAACATCTGTTTCCTTGCTTATACAATACATGGTGTAGTTATGAAGCAGCAAATATTAAACCAAAGCTGAAAAATATAATTTAAACATTATGTCATTTATTGGTTTATTTAACTATGTTTCAAGTTAGGTTTAACACAAATAACTTCTTAAAATTCTGTTTTAAACAGATTGTCTTATATAAATATTTATCAATAAAATTTAGGAATATTTATCCTTTATCTTATGTGGTTGCTTTGAAGAGCTGTGATTTATGTAATGGCTAGACCATCTTAGTAAGGAAAGAATATAGTTTAAACTGCAGGAAAATTATATTTTAAACAGATATTATTTAAGAATCACTTTTCTTTCAACAGAAAATTTCTAGACATCATAATTTTTAGTTCACTTCTACAAACCCCACTTTTTAATTTATTTTCTTCAGGCAAATGGTATGTTATTGTATGATGAAATGGACCATTTTTTGTGTGCTTTTCTGATCCTCATGAAATTTAAAATGCATGTGGTTTAACATAAAATTATCCTTGGCTATATAGATAAGGAAGATAAATTTACTTATAAAAGTAAAGGGTTTTATTTTGAATTCAAAGCTATTAATGCTAAATTGCAAACTTTGGGGTATATGATGGATATCATCCAGCCACTGTTTTGGGCATTTAAATTGCATTGATTGTAACCAGAGATTTAAGAAGGTGCTTAACTTTCTACTGAAATCAATGGAGACTTGAAAGCACTAAAATTTGATTGACCCACGTTTGGTATAGATCACAGATTCTAATCTTGTGGTGAAGATCATTTTAATTAAGCAGTAATAACATTAATCTTGTTAATGTTAGCTGTCTTGCAAACCCCAGGTAACCAACAATTATAAATGTTCACAAAAAGAATCAAGTATTTAAGATCTGGTGAATAGTTGCACCTTTAAAGAGAGCTATTGAGTTATTTGTTGTGTGGTATTGCCAGATACAGAGTATGTCAGAGAACATGCACAGAAGTGCATGTCACATTTTCTTAAAATCCAAGTCAATGCATATGACATTGGTAGCAGTTCTGCCTGAAGAAGTTGGAGGCTAGCAAATGAGACTCCTACAAATTAATAGACACACCTAGGGTTTTAAAGAAGTTGAGTGAAACAGTCACAAGAAAACTCAGAAATATTGCAGCCCAATCATATTTTTGTTTGCAATTATTTCTGTGCTGCAGGCAAAGCTAAAACATTAATCAACAATGTTCCAGGTTTGAAGATACCATTGCACTTGCTTGGAGAGCTATGTTGGTAAATCTGCAGGTCAGGGGCTTAGTTTAATTTGGACGTGCAGTTACAAAAAAACAAAATTTGCCTTGTATCGCAGGAGAGGGTATAGTAAAATCCTCCTCCTAACAGGATCCTTCTCAGAGAACTCACAGACTAAATCAGAGATAGCAATCCATGCCAAACAGTCATCCGCTTTTGATTTGAATGAAGGTTGACACAGATGTTCATGGTTAAATATTTTAGGAAAACCGTAAAACTATTTAAAAAGGGATGCTGGGTCAAGATAAAATATAGAGATATTGAGTCAAACTCAGCTCCTAGTAACTCCATAGTAGGTTGATAATGTGGAACTAATTCCCCATAGAATTTAGAATAGAGTGTATGGGAAGTTGGAGATTCAAGAACTCAGCAAATTTCAATATTGAAAACTGACATTCTATTTCTTTAATGGTTTAATCTGTCATTCCTAAACTACCGTAATTGGATTAGAAAGCTAGACAAAATTTTGTAATGTTGTACAAGTAAAGGCAGTTCCTGATGTTTCCTCTTGTATCAGGATTTTAATTGTTTTGTAATTCTATACATGCTCTGATAAAATTTGTGCAGGCTCCCCAAGATAACTCTGATAGGCTTCTGATGCTCTCTGCTAAGATACTTGTTGCAATTTTCATAGATGAACTCTACCCCTCCCCCCAATTCTGGAATGCCCTTTAATAAGGCTTGGCATAGCTAATTTCAGGATTGCCAAATTAATACATTGTTTTATTCCTCCCCCGCCCCAAATGGAAGGATGGCTGTAAGGATGCAAAATATCTTGATATATTTCATTTACAATAATCTGCTAATCTTCCAATTAATTAGAACATGAACAAAAATAGGAAACATTAATTCACACATCCACAGAAGGGTGCTGGTAGTGTCAATGCTTGGGAAAAAGTTAAGCCCTTCTCAATCACATATGAGCCAAATTTAGCTTCAAAAGAAACATCAACTCTTCTGAAACCAAAATTGGGAGTTTTTTACATTCATTATTAAGTTTCATTAAGTTGGAGTGACCCTTTGACTTGCAAAATACCACATGATAGTGGGTTGATTCTTTTTACGTCCATAGGCATTGAAAACCAACAGAAAGAAATGCCACTCATATTTATATTTTTAGTATAAATAGTACAGAAAATGACCCTGGCATTCTGTCCAAAGCAAGCAGCTTGAACAATGTAAAGGGCTATTTTGAATCCCGAGAACTTGTCCAAGTAAAACTGAAAAAGCCGGACAAGTTTCTAATTTTGGCTCTCTGTTTTAGCTATGTAAGGAAAGATAAATCATGAATAATAAGAAAGAGAATCAAGACTGTCAACTTATCACTGGACCTTTAAAGGGTTAGGGTTAGAGCTAGGTATATCCTTAATTCTGCTGGAAAATGAAAAAAATTACAACAGGAATGGAAAATGTCCAGCCAATGAAGAAGCTTGTTTCATCCATGAAAACCTGTCTCTGATGAGTGATACAATATTTGTCCTGCATTGCATTACAATCAGAAACTTTTCAAAACGTACTTGATGATCAGACAGCATTTTGTTTGTTCATGACTAGGAAGAGGAAGTTTAATACCTTCTACCCATGATTTCCTCACAAAGAAATATAATTTGCTTGTCTTTCACCGAAAATTTTATATGACCCTAATAGGGCTGGTGGAAGTTTTATAGAGCTTTATTGTTTCATATGAGAGCGGAGGGAGGAAGCCTTGTTGGACAAGTTGTATGTTCTCTACAGGAGTTCTACATGGCAGGACAATGTATGAAAATAAATGTGTGGGTTGTGCATAGGAACATAGGATGTGTTAATGAACAGATCCAAAAAAAAAAAAAATACAGTCCGTGTCTCCATACCGACAGTGAGGAGGCTCTGTCCATTTTGGACATGACTTCAGTGTCTAATTCTGCCCTCCAGCCAGAATGGCTTCTCCATTTCTGTATTAAAGTAACATGAATGTTAAGGAAAAGATGGGGAACATTCTTTTCTGGTTGCAGGATGGACATATTCCTGGAGAGTTGAAGTTGGCATAATATCTCAGGTAAGGTGAGGAAAAGGTTTTTCACCTAGGACCATTATCTCTCTCTCCTCATTTTTAAAATTCCTGCCTGCCTGCCTACTTTCTGAGCCTAGCAGAAAACAAATATGTTGATGGAAATCTACAAACTATAAAAATATAACAATAAAACTGACTGTTGAGTGTGCAAGATACTTCTCGTCTTTCCATTTCAGGCATCTAATCAAGGAGAAAAAGGTTGCATGATTTTCTTGTTGCTTTAGTTTTTGCAGCTATTTTTTCCTCTCTCTCCTGGGATCTTGAGCCTGTTTTCTCAGGGAAAAGAAAACCAATGGTAGAACTTGCAGGTGAGAAATAAGACCTCAGAAAAGGGTCAAGAGCATCTTTCCTGACTGCTTTGCCTTTTCAGTCTCTTACCACATGTCACGTTTTCTAGCTCTCACAAAACACAAAAACTATTTGCCATCCCAGCCTCTATGCCAAGTTATTTTGACATCAAATATCTAGCTACTGAACATATTTTTCTCACCTTATTATGTGAGAAATAAGATGTAACAGTCAGCTTATTATCAATCTTAAAGCTCTCATTAACTGAGACATCTGAAAGCTGAACTTTAATTAAATAGAGCATGCTATTACTTTTAGTGTAGCCTGTTCATTTTAGTCTAGTAGGAGCTACAGAAAAGTAATGAACTCCAGTATTTGATGCTAACAGATCTAGATAGGCAGTGAAATGAAGGATGTGGGCAAGCAATGATGCCTGAATTCCCATAGGAAGGGTGGAATTTCCAGATAAAGAGCATTTCAGAAACTCCTGGAACTGTCACTGAGGTATTGTAAGAACCTGCAACAGTTGCCACCCCCAAGGCTAACTACATTTTTGGCAACTACATCTTTAGACAAATTTACTCTAAACTTGCTTCTCAGCTACATCCAACTTAAGGATGTAACTCTTCTATCTGTAACTCACTCTATAGATAATTCCTCGACAGCTTCTCCTGAACTGTAGGTATCCAGGAGGAAACAAAAAGAGTCACAAGCCCTTTAGCAACTATAAGCAACATTCAGCAAAGGTAGAACAACTTCCATTGAACAGCAGACTCCAAGGATTTTTAATCATTTTCAGCTAACTTGGAGCAATTGACATTTGGGTAGTTTAACTACCCAATTTTGCCATCCATGAGGTCCTCTTAGCTTCTTCTCCATGAATCCTAAAAAAAGGATTATGGCCCAGCCATGTAGTAAATCTTATTTCTTTTCAGTCACATTAAAATTTACAAGTTCTTGATACGTTTATATTAACTTAAAGCCAAATATGTACTATGTAAGTTATTTTGTTGACAGTTTTCATAGTTTTCCTTCCTCTTCCCAGCATGATATGTTTTTAATGTGATGCGGGGTGATGGTGGTGGTGAGGGGGTGGCAGAATCAAAGTTGGCCATTTTGAATCTAGCTTTGAAAAGATAACTTACTATAGTAACATTCCTTCTTATTTTTTATTCTTTGTAAAGAAAAAATTATTATTAGAGCCATACATTTACAACTTTACTATTATTATTGCTGCTACTACTACTTTTGTTATTACTATTACTCACTATTGTATTTTTTGAGACAAATGAGAATGAAATTTCCTGCAACTTTGCACTGCCTGATCAATTTTTTTTAAAATCTCATTATGCTGAGTGTTGGCTTTCAGCATTAGTTTATAGTTAATGGCACGATAGCCTTGACGATGACAGGGGAAAAAAGCTATTAAATTTGATCCTTGAGTTGTCCCAAAGGCACAGAACAACAGCAAAGCAATTTACCTTTCTTATTAGGAAGGTGATTGATAGCACAGATTTTCACACATAGCTACAAATGCCTTAGAACATATTGAATCTTAATGGGTACCTTATGTATATTCAACATATTGTCCCTTAATAAGTAACTTAAAAGGCAATATTGAATAAATGTTCTTTAAAAATTGGTTTTAATGGTACATTTCCACCATTAAAACCAATATTTTGGAAGCTTAGAGGGTAGTCAAATAAGCTGTAGCATTTTTTTTTATTTTTTTGAATAAAGATGGCAATAAAAGCCTTATGAAATAAGCTGTCAGTGCTCAGATTATGAATTAAATCTTTATTTTTAAACAATGTCATTCGCCTATTACGTACCAGGCATTCAATCAATTTTGCTAAGAAAAATTAATAGAAAAACTAATAGCAATAGACAAAGATGTTATACTTGCAGAGAATATCATTGCAATTCTTTGGTCATTTTAAGACATATTTTGACTGTAGTTCATGATATGCTTCTGAAATAATTGCACAATAAACCTCAGCTGTGAATGCAGCATTGCAGTAAATTTTATAATGATTCAAATAACATGGCACGCAAGGTTCAGTTTGGAGATTCAGTTCAATCAACATTGATTAATCACCCATTTAACACAAATTCATGAACTGAAAATGGACCTGGATTCAAAAGGCAAATGGCATTTGTTGGCTCAGTATTTATTAGACTCCTTCCGAATTGAAAATTCAATAGCGTTCCTGCGGCTTCAGAGATCCTACTAGACAAATACACAATGTTGTTGTTCTTTCAGTTCCTCATGAAAATGAATGGGGTGATGGGCTCCTTGACATTCACAGAGCGGTCATCAGCCAAAAGGCTTTATCACCTTACGAAACTCTCTTTCAGAACTGAGTGGCCAGGCTAAGATTGCTTCATTCACTTTATCGACTCTCAAGTTCTTTAATTCAGCCAGCCATCTATCTTAACATTTGCTTTTTCTTGTGCCAATAGAAGGTTAATTTTATTCTGTGCTACCCCTGCCAGCAGAAGTAAGAATTCAACTCAGGAGACAAGAATATGTGACTAGTCTAGAACACACTTTGGGTTCAAACCTTACTTTCATAATCTGCAGCAGCGTGAAGCCATTTCATATTATGGTAAGTGAATGTGTGCCAAGTTTGGATTGTTCTATTGACTATTTTAAAGAAAATGTGGTGGTAATGGCAGCAGAAGTATGAATACTACTTGTTCTGTGTCAAAATCTTTCTCTGCAGCCTGTCTGATTTTGTGGCAGTGTTCCTGGCCTTGTAAGTCTGTCTCTGTTGACCTTGCTAATTAACTAACATGAACATTGCCAGAAAACCAATACTGTTTACAATCAAGCCTGGATAAGGATAAGAGAATTTTGTCCAGGGTCCTTGCAAATCAGCTAGGCCAGCCCTCCTGATACCCCAGAAAAACAAGAACCTACTTTTTAAAGTTTGTATTTAACAGCTGATGTAGGACACTGCATTGTTTCAGTGAACTTCACTATATGCTCTTGTGAATACATACAAACTTTTAAAACACCTGGTGCAAAATTTTCTCTCAATACCCCAATCAAAGAACTTGTTCTAACCCAGGCTTCCTTAAAAAACATGAAGCAGAGTCTTGGTCCCGGCAAAACCGTGATTACATGATTGTGAATTCCTTTCATTCACAGTCAGCAAGGCTTCGCAAGCAGTCTTTCAGAGGTATATTTATCAACACGAGCCTTATCTCACATGGAGAGCTGCCAGATAACTAGTTTCCAAACGCAGGGCAAGGCAACACTTGGCACAGAGTCTCTTATAGTCACAAACAGAACTTTCCACTTTTGAAACAACCGAAGGAACAAATTGTTTCCTGCAAAAGCCCTCTTTTGTTAGCTCCTCTTTTGTTTCCTATCACCTCCAAGGTGTGACTTTACTCCCAAGTCGATCCTGCTTTCTTAATTGTTCTTGTTTTTTGGCAGCTCTGCGCATGCGCACACTGGGAACAGGCTCCAACTGTTTGTCTGCCTCACTGCTGTTTAGCTCCCTCTCTGCCTCTGACACAGAGCCCTCGTCTGAGCTTTCCTCAGCCCCCAGGGCTGGCCCATGTTCCTTCCCAACCTCCTCACTGTTTGACTCTGCTGCCAGCTCTGCTGGCTGCCATTGGGCCATAACAGAACCACTAAGACAAACAACCAAGCAGAAAACAATACCCTAATCAAAGAACTAACCAGGAGAAAACCACACCTCCACCAACATTGGCAGGGTAAGCTACTATATATAAAGAGGGAACAAACACCACACTCACTAGCAATGATTATTATTATACCTAGTTGGATAATGCAGTGCCTGCAAGCAAAACAACCAAACTCAGAGCGCACCAAGGTCTCCACCAATTCTCTCTGCACTAAATGAAGACAGATGTAAGTAATTTTTTAAAAAATTATTTGAAAAGAAATTGACTAAAACCACTAAAACTGATCGCAAGATTAATGTCTTCTTATGGCAGGGGTGTCCAAACTTGGGAACTTTAAGACTTGTGGACTTCAACTCCCAGAATTCCCCAGCCAGCCTGGCTGGGGAATTCTGGGAGTTGAAGTCCACAAGTCTTAAAGTTCCCAAGTTTGGACACCCTTATCTTATGGGGACAAAATGCCAGCTTTGAGCATTTTGTGTTGCATTTGTTGTAGCCTATGTACAAATCTTATCCCTATCTAGAATTTTGAATCAGATCAAACTCAGTTCCCATCCCTTCTGGAATGCCATGCCCAAATCAATTCAAGTACTTTTTGAGTACTTGAGTGATACCAATTCAAATCTAATCGGAACTTCTTCCATTTCTTTATTTAAAACATTTATGTAGCCCCTGATCCTAACAGAAACACTATTGCCAAGGTTTACACAGAGCGAATGAATACATTGTGTAAATTTCACTCATTATAATAGTAACACATTTATAGTTTAGCCAATTTTTTATATGTACACATAAAAGGAAACATTACTGCTTACCTCATTGGTATACTGCAAGACCAAGAAATAAGTTTCTTAGCATCATTGTTGCGGGACATGGGAATGGCCTTGAGGGACAGATGAATCTTGGAAAACTGAATGCACTTACTCCCTCACTCCCTTTATCTTTGTGAGAACTACAGAGGACTTTGTCTAAGATATTTTCTCAGGTTACAGTTCTGCCCTGGACTTAGGTTTCTTTTTTCTGACTGTTGTCTTGGTAGCATCTTTTCCTTTTTCCCCTCAAGACCATTTTCTCGGTGCACTACACTTACTGACAATATAACTAAGGAAATGGACTAGTTTCATCAGGTTGTAAAATTGCCTTTTCTGAAAAAAATATCAAAGGAAGGTGATATAAGTAACCACAGAGCACCATTAACATAAATATAGGGGATCTGTTTGTAGTTTTCTTTTTGTTGGAAATGTCATCACACCTCAGATTATTATATTCTAGAGTTCAGCTATTCCTTTTTTATAATGTCCCGTGAAACAAATTGGTTTATTATATTTTATTGTAAATTTATTAGTTCTGGGCCACTGTGTGTATGATATGTTGAGATATATAGTATCTGTCCCAATTCTTATGGTTTATGGTTATTCATCTGGATTAAGGAATTAAAGCAATATATCTGTTCTTGTTATTTTGGGTATCTCTCCATTCCTTATGCTCTTGGCTGTCTTCCTAGAACCTTTTGATTTCTAGTAAGAAGTAAAAATAGTGTCCTATAACAGCAAGGCTGTATTTAATATGATTTAGGACAATGTAGTCACGTATTCATACTGTGGATTCATGTCATTTCAAACAATGGTATATTTCTATAATGCATGAAAAATCTTTAAAAATGGAATTCTCCAATTGTTTCATATTCTAAAGCTTTCTTTCTTAGATAAATACTTCATGCATGGTTTTACTTCACTTCTTATCTATTTAGTCTCCACATTTTCTTGAAAAACCACAGGAAGCGATTATATAATATAACAGCAGAGTTAGAAGGGACCTTGGAGGTCTTCTAGTCCAACCCCCTGCCTAGGCAGGAAACACTATACCATTTCAGACAAATGGCTATCCAACATCTTCTTAAAAACTTCCAGTGTTGTGGCATTCACAACTTCTGGAGGCAAGCTGTTCCACTGATTAATTGTTCTAACTGTCAAGAAATTTCTCCTCAGTTCTAAATTGCTTCTCTCCTTGATTAGTTTCCACCCATTGCTTCTTGTTCTGCCCTCAGGTGCTTCGACTCCCTCTTCTTTGTGGCAATCCCTGAGATATTGGAACACTGCTATCATGTCTCCCCTAGTCCTTCTTTTCAATAAACTAGACATACCCAGTTCCTGCAACCGTTCTTCATATGTTTTAGTCTCCAGTCCCCTAATCATCTTTGTTGCTCTTCTCTGCACTCTTTCTAGAGTCTCCACATCTTTTTTACATCGTGGCGACCAGAACTGAATGCAGTATTCCAAGTGTGGCCTTACCAAGGCATTATAAAGTGGCATTAACACTTCACGTGATCTTGATTCTATCCGTCTGTTGATGCAGCCTAGGACTGTGTTGGCTTTTTTGGCAGCTGCTGCACACTGCTGGCTCATATTTAAATGGTTGTCCACTAGGATTCCAAGATCCCTCTCATAGTTACTACTATTGAGCAAGGTACCACCTATACTATACATGTGCATTTTGTTTTTCTTGCCTAAATGTAGAACCTTACTCTTTTCACCATTGAATTTCATTTTGTTAGATAGTGCCCAATGTTCAAGTTTCTCAAGATTCTTCTGTATCTTAAGCCTATCTTCTGGAGTGTTGGCTATTCCTGCCATCTTGGTGTCATCTGCAAATTTGATGAGTTCCCCATTTATCCCCTCATCCAGATCATTGAATAATGGGCCTAAAACAGAGCCTTGGGGTACTCCACTGCTTACCTCCCTCCATGTAGATGCAGTTCCATTGAGGACTAAAGTTGAGTGTGGTTGATCAGCCAGTTACGAATCCATCTGGTGGTGATGCTGTCCAACCCACATTTCCCTACTTTTATCTAGTAGTAGGTTATGGTCTACTTTATCAAATGCCTTGCTAAAGTCCAAATAATAATAATAATAATAATAATAATAATAATAATAATAATAATAATAATAATAATAATAATAATAATAAAAAATTTAAATTTATTAGCCGCTCCCTTTCCAGACAGGACTCGGGGCGGCGTACAATGGAGCATATAAAATATAAAACATATATACAAACACATAAACATACACATATACAAGACATAAATGCACGGAGGAGGTAACAAATTACATCACATTGAACAATTAAAAGTCACCATTAAAATACCCCAATTGTAAAAACACAGTTTGAAATTTAAAAATTTAAAAGAACTGTCAGGAGGAGTAAGAAAAATTTACGGTTGAGCCAGGCCAGATAATTGAAAGAGGTGGGTCTTCAGCTGTACACGGAAGGAGCGGAGATCAGAAGTGGTCCTGATGTCACGGGGGAGGTCATTCCACAGGGCTGGGCCCATCACAGAGAAGGCTCTGCTCCTGGGTGTCGCCCCCCGACACTGTTTGGCGGACGGCACCCGAAGAAGTCCCTCTCTGTGTGAGCGGATTGGTCGTAGGGATGTATGGGGCAGGATGCGATCCTGCATGTAACTAGGTCCTGTGCCATGAAGCGCTTTAAAGATCATAATCAAAACCTTGAAACGCACTCGGTAGACTACAGGAAGCCAGTGCAGCTCGCGCAGGAGAGGTGTTACAGGGGAGTATCTAGTCCTCCCCATAATCACCCGCGCGGCCGTGTTCTGGACCAGCTGCAGTCTCCGAGTGCATCTCAAGGGAAGCCCCATGTAGAGTGCATTGCAGTAGTCCAGGCGAGACGTCACTAGCACATGGGTGACTGTGCGTAGGGCATCCCGGTCCAATAAGGGACGCAATTGGCGCATCAGGCGAACCTGATGGAATGCCCCCCTTGCCACGGCTGTTACATGGTCATCCATGGACAGCCGGGCATCTAGGAGGACGCCCAAATTGCGCACCTGTTCCATGGGGGCCAGTTGCACGCCCCCAATGGCCAGAGATGGAAGCAACTGGTTGAACCGGGAGGCCGGAAGCCACAGCCACTCCGTCTTGGAAGGGTTGAGTTTTAGTCGGTTGCCATCCATCCAGACCCGTACGGCCTCCAAACACCGGGACATCATTTCGACGGCCTCATTGGGGTGGTTCGGGGTGGAAATGTATAGCTGAGTATCATCAGCATACAGATGATATCCCACCCCAAAACCACGGATGATCTCGCCCAGCGGTTTCATATATGTGTTGAACAGGAGAGGCGAGAGCACCGACCCCTGAGGCACCCCACATGTGAGTGGCCTCCGGGTCGATCTCTGCTCCCCTGCCAACACACGTTGCGTCCGGTCAGAGAGGTAGGAGCCAAACCACCGTAGAACGGTGCCCCTGACTCCCAGCCCCTCTAGCCGGTGCAACAGGATACCATGGTCGATGGTATCGAACGCCGTCGAGAGATCTAATAGGACCAGGATAGAGGAACAACCCCTATCTCTGGCCCTCCAGAGATCATCAACCAATGCGACCAAGGCCGTCTCCGTGCTGTGCCCGGGTCGGAAGCCGGACTGGCGCGGGTCTAGATAATCATTCTCCTCCAGGTGACGTGGGAACTGTTGTGCTACCACACTCTCTACAACCTTCGCTAAAAAAGGAAGGTTGGAGACTGGACGATAATTGACTAGGTCCGTTGGGTCCAGGGAAGGCTTCTTGAGCAGGGGCCTCACCACCGCCTCTTTCAAGGCGGTCGGTAGAAGCCCCTCACCCAACGAGGCGTTCACTAGGCCCAGGAGCCAGTCGCGTGTAACCTCCCAGGATGCCAGTACAAGCCAGGAGGGACACGGGTCCAATAAACATGTGGTAGGTCGCAGACGTCCACGCAACCTGTCCAAATCCTCGATGGCAACCAAGTCAAACTCCTCCCAAAGCGGTCCCTCAAGACTTGCCGCGGGCGTCTCAGCTGGACCACTAAAAGGGGCCCATCCCATCTGGATTTGAGCGACTTTGTCCTGTAGATATTTCCCAAACTCCTCTGCTCTGCCCTGTAAAGGGGCTTCCCGCAGTCTCTCAAACAAGAGGGAGCGAGTCACCCGAAACAGGGCGGCAGGGCGGTTATCTGCGGACGCAATAAGAGCGGCACAATATTGACGTTTGGCCGCTCTTAATGCCACAAGGTACGTCCTCAAATAGGCTTGTGCCTGTGCTCGGTCAAATTCGGAATGGGAGGATCTCCAACGACTCTCTAGGCGTCTCTTGTGGCGTTTCATCACCCTTAGCTCCTCGGTGAACCAAGGGGCCAGGGTGGTTCGTCGCCGCAGGAGAGGCCGCAAAGGCGCCACCCAGTCTAGGGCCCCGGTAGTCGCACTATTCCATGCGTCTACCAGGTCCTCCACTCGGGGGCGGGTCAGGTCCACAGGAGGTGGCCCAAGCTCCGTCTGGAACCTATCTGGTTCCATCAGGTGCTTGGGGCGGAACCATCTAATACCTTCCGGTTCCGCCTCCCCGCAGCGGGGGGTAGCACCAAGGAAGTCAAGCCGGAGAAGTGAGTGATCTGACCATGACAGGGGAGTAATAATTGGATCCCCTTTTCCCAGATCACTCGTCCACTGGCCAGAGACAAAGACAAGGTCCAACGTGTGGCCTCCCTCGTGAGTAGGGCCCTGAATTAACTGGGTCAGGTCCATGGCTGTCATGGAAGCCATGAATTCCCGAACCCCCTCAGACGCTTCTCCCATCGACGGCAGATTAAAATCCCCCATCACTAAAAGTTTGGGGGTCTCAACCGCCACCGATGACATCAGCTCGAGGAGTTCAGGCAGGGCCGCTGGTGTATAGCGAGGAGCCAGGTATACAATCAGCAGGCCCAACTGCCTCCCTGGGCCCCATCTCACGACAAGGGACTCACACCCGGATGTCTGTGGCACAGTGAACTCTCTCGGCTCCAAGTCTTCCCGGATAATCACTGCTACCCCACCGCCCCTTCCCTGGGCCCGAGGCTGGTGAAATGCTCGATAACCTGGCGGGCACATTTCCACGAGGGGTAAACCTCCCTCGTGGCCCAACCAGGTCTCGGTTATTCCTGCGAGGTCCGGCTCCCCCTCCAAAATTAGATCGTGGATGTTTATTATATCGATGGCATGTTTATTATATCGATGGCATTTCTCTGGTCCACTAATTTTGTTACTTTGTCGAAGAATGCAACAAGATTAGTGGCATGATCTGTTTTTGACAAACCCATGTTGGCTTTTGGCTATTACTTTGTTTACTTCTAGGTGTTTGCTAATTTGTTGCTTGATTATCTTTTCCAGAATCTTCCCTGGTATTGAGGTCAGGCTTATAGGTCTATAGTTTCCTGGATCTATTTTTTTCCTTTTTTGAAGATGGGAACCACATCAGCTCTTTTCCAGTTCTCTGGCAGTTCCCCGGTGTTCCAAGACCTCTGAAAGATATAGTTCAGTGGTTCTGACATCTCGTCTGCCAGTTCCTTCACAACCCTGGGGTATAATGCATCTGCTTTCTCCCTGTTGCTTGTCACCTTCTTGCCATTTTCTCCCAGCAATGGACCAATTGTTTCCTTAACCTTTTTCTTGTTTTTAGCATGTTGGAAGAAGCTTTTTCTTTTTTTTTCTTTTGTGGCAAGTCTTTCTTTATTGTGAGCCTTAGCTTTCCTCACTTCACCTTTATAGGCTCAGGCTATTTGCTGATATTCTGCCTTAGCTATGTCACCCCTTTCCACTTTTTATATTTATCCTTTTTGTCTTTCAATTTGTCATAGAGGTCTTTATGCAGCCATGCTGGTTTCTTTGGGAGCTGTTATTTTTCTTCTTCATTGGTATTGTGCTAGACTGGGCTTTTGTAATCTCATTTTTCAAAATTTCCCAAGCTTCTTGAATTGTTTTCCCCTTGAGGATTCTCATCCATGGAATCCTTCCCAAGCTCTCTCTAAGTTTATTGAAATTAGCTCTCTTAAAGTCCAATACTCTAGTTTGACTTTGTTCTACTACTTGTGTTTGCATAATGTTGAATTCCAGTATTGCATGATTGCTTGCCCCCAAGGTTCTTGTAGCTTCAACACCTTCTATCATTTCCTCTCTGTTAGTGAGAATTCAGTCCAATATGGCCGATCCCCTTGTTCCCTTCTCTACCTTTTGGGAAACAAAGTTGTCTGCTAGGGTTGTTAGGAACCTGTTGGATCTTCTACTTGGTGCAGAGTTTGTTTCAGAGTTGATGTCAGGGTAGTTAAAATCCCCCACTACTATTGTGGTGTGCTTCCTACATACTTAGTTAGCTGACTAGCAAAAAGCTCATCTACTTCCTCTGCTTGGTTGTTTGGCCTATAGTATTGTCGTCCCCCCCCTTTAATATTGACCCAAATGCATTCAAGATAGTTCTCATCATTGTTGTGCTCTATTTCTGTAGAGATGTAGTTATTTCTTATATATAGTGCAACTCCACCCTCTTTTTTATTTGGTCTATTTCTTTTAAAAAATTTAAATCCTTCTAGCTGTATGTTCCAATTGTGGGTTTCATTCCACCAAGTTTCTGTAATGGCAACAATATTATATCTGCCCTCATTTACTTGAATTTCTAATATAAATTCCCTAATATATGTTTTTTTAAGCCAAACAATTTCAAATATCATTTTATTTTTTACCAACATATCCATCTTTATATGCCTTTATTTTTTTTCTGAATGCTACTAAGCAAAAATTTGGAAAAGTACAGACAAATGAATACGTTCACACTTATTGACTGAATTGAATTTTTCTTCATGATTACATCCTTGGATGTGATGTGATAGATTGCCAAACAACACCAGCAAAGGAAGAGAGAATCAAATATAGAATCTGAAAACTGGATTACCAAGTCTTTGGAGATGGATTTGATATGGAACTTTAAAATGAGATGTAACCGTTTGTTCAAGTATCTTTGGTATTTTTTTTTTGAAAAATATCGATTCAGACTCAGCAGTAATGTCAGATCTATACTTTACAAAAGGCTCTGATTGTGTTTAAACTCTCAGTTGGACCTGGAGCACTGCATCATTTTTTGGGATATGATATTTATTCTTTATTCCCATATTTATTGTATTTTGGGGAGAACATACTGCTCTCAGTAGTAGTCCTAAACACTTTTAATGCATATTGTTTCATGGACTTCAAAAGTGAGTTGTTTTTCATTTGTGGTTTTTGAATAACTTTGGAGATTCAAATGAATAATGAGTATGGCTCAACAAAAAAACAACATATGAAAGCAAGTTCCCTTTTCAAGGAGAAGCTTCAGCATATCTAACCTTCTACTGACATTTTTAGCTGAAATAACTCATAATAAGAACAAGACCTTTGTTCTACGGGGCACAAACAATGCTCAATAAACTCAAAAACCTTCCCTTCTATTATTTATTTAGCTTTAAAGCCACCCACTTACGTGGTTATTTGAATGGTATTCAGTGCAGTTAAAGAATACATAATAAAAAACAGCCAAAGAAAACGTTTGTGGCTGGAATAATAATCAAAATGTAACGCATAAAATCCCCATAAAAACAACAGCAGAACAAATAGTATGAACTTTCTTGAAGCCTTTAAAATGGCTCTTAAATGTGTAGACTTCCAAGGAAGAAATGACGAACTGAAGAAAAGTGTGAAAAGTGGAGCTGATGACCATGGTGAATAGATTGGCTCTTTGTAACTTCTTTCCTGACATAGCAAGAACTTGAGATCTGCCACAAGTACTCCAGGCAATCTCCCCCCCCCCTCGGCAAGGAGATCACAAGATAGAAATATCTGATGGGTTTTGAGCTCTGGAAGACATGGGAGTAGCCATCATACGCAAACTGGAGTTGGTGTCTTTAAAAGGATGATTTATATAACTCCTTTTCTAGTCGCTCTTGGAAGCTTTTCACTTATTAGGAACCTCTGGATGTTTGCAATCATTTAGCGAAATAAGTTTTAAATACTAAATAAAAGTTAAAGATTTAACTTTTTTTCTGAATTGGCAGTAAAAGAGTGATGACAATCTTAATTTTAGAAAGTTGCAGCTGGACTAAGTGTCCCGACAATTTTGAAACAAGATTTTGGAATTAATTGCAAACAATCCTTCCCGTGGGAAAATGCTTTTGTTTTGAATTCTTAAAAAATATCCATTATTTAAAAAAAAAACCTGGACATTACCAGGAATTATAAGGAGCTAAGGATTACAATGAAAGGAAAATCACTCTCAAACTCAACTTAAAATTGCAGAATGAAGCAAAATATTTTAACACTGGACATACAGTACTGAAGGATATTTTTGAACAAAAATACCCTAAAGTTAATTGTAAGAGTGTCTCCTTCTGTAGATAAACTGTGTTTCAAAAATGCTATGAAAGAGAAACAAGTTTTATATGACAACATTGAGATTGTTTTGAAAGTGGAATTAAAAAATAACAAACTATAAGAATGACATGGAAATAGATGTTACAGTGGACATACCAAAAAAAACCCTGATTTATGTCTTAATCGTAAAATGGGATATGCAAATAACAAACCAAGAGAGTAACCTGAATCATTTTCTTAACTTTGATTTAGAAAAGAGGCTTGTTAAAGTTTTGAAGATTTTTTGAGAAGGGGCAAAGGAAAAAAAATGAAATGAAATCAAGTTCTCTGACACTATTAGGAAGGATTAAAGATTAAGATTATTAGAAGCAAAATGAAGAAATATAAAGTTGGTTT
This sequence comes from Natrix helvetica, assembly GCF_964273705.1. Lineage (NCBI taxonomy): Eukaryota > Metazoa > Chordata > Lepidosauria > Squamata > Natricidae > Natrix > Natrix helvetica. The sequence goes on from NC_138558.1 coordinate 40,441,907, forward strand.
ACCTCCAGTTTATTGAGTACTTAGCAGGGGAGGACTTGACAGCACAAGGAAATAACAGCCAATGTCTTAATAGCCAGCTATCAAAACCCCAATCTTCATCTAAAAAGCCACACACAATGGCGCCATATAAATATGGCCTGCAGAATAGCCCAAAGCGCACACTCTGCCAGACAGAAGTTCCCTGAAGATGGGCTCCAGCATGAGTCTGAAAGTTCAGAAGATTAAATCTCTATTCCAGGTAACCCACCTGGATTTGAGACTGCAAGAAGCAGCTGAGCTGCGCCCCAGCCCAGCAACATGGCATACAGGGATTTCTTGGTGCATTAATGCCTTCCACAATACAAAGCCCAGCCCCACACCATTCTAGCAGCATGGTGCAAAGTCACAGTCACCAGATTACAGTTCCAGCTACAGTTGCCCTTGCCATCCTGCACTCTGAAGTCTCTGTCACCTAGTTAAGGTTACATTCTCTTATTCCTGTTGCTGAAAAGTGTGTGTGTTAGATCAATTAACGGATTTCATTTGTAGGTTAAATACTTAAAATAGTTTGAAAGAATACAATACAGCTTTAGTTGTAACCATGATGTTGTTTCTTCTTCTTCTTCTTCTTCTTCTTCTTCTTCTTCTTCTTCTTCTTCTTCTTCTTCTTCTTCTTCTTCTTCTTCTTCTTCTTCTTCTTCTTCTTCTTCTTCTTCTTCTTCTTCTTCTTCTTCTTCTTCTTCTTCTTCTTCTTCTTCTTCCATTCAACTGGGTCTGATTCTCAGAGACTGCCTAGACAAATCTCTGCAGATTTTTTCCAAGAAATTTTCAGACATGGTTTGCCATTGCTTCCTTCCCAGGGAAGAGAGAAGGTGACTGGCCCAAGGTCACCGAGCTTGCTTTGTGCCCAAAGACTAGAATTCAGAGTCTCCCAGTTTCTAGCCTGATGCCATAGCTATTAGACTAAAAGGCTTTTGAAATTGTATTGTATGGCAATGATGAGCATATTCTTGAAATGTTTATAAATTGCTATTGAATTTGAATTTGGAGAATGAATATGTGAAGCATTGTATGATTCAATGAGCAAAGCATTCTGGATATAATGCAATGCTTGAATAATTAGAAAACATGTGCATAAAGGGTTTAAAATTTATTAAAACTGTTATGAAACGATGTAATGATGGTATTTAATATCTGACAAATTCCCAAAGATACAGTATATAAAGATGTTTCAAAAGTCTGTTGGAAATATAAATGCAAAGAAGGATCTTTTTATCAGCTTTGGTGAAGTTGTGACAAAGCAAAGAAATATTGGAAAAAGATTCATATTTTAATACGTAAGACAATCAAAACAAATATAAAAATCGAACCAGAGACTTTTCTTTTAGGTTAAAAGGCAAAGAACTTGAAAAATTCTGGAACTTCGTTGTTATACGTTGTTATATGTTGAGAGTTGTGACAATGCTCTATCTGCAAAAATAGAAAGATACACTAATGCCCACAATAATGGCTGGAAAAACTGATGGAACTGGCAGAGATGACCAACTTAACTGCTTTATTAAACAAAGAAAAGTACACATCCAACTTTAATTCTACTTGCAAATCAGTTCTGGATTTTGCTTGGGATAGAAAAAAAATTGAAACTTTGATTTTCTGATTTTCTGATTAGACACATTGTGGTTAAAGAAACAAATTTGAGGCTCTAATATTATTTTTATTCTATCGCCCTGAAAAGAGTAGGAAGTCAATGCCTTTCTTTCTTTATCCCCTTTATCCTACACTTCTCTCTCTCTTTTTCCCTTTCCATGTTCCACTATACACATTTGTATTTTATACTTTGACAGGTTTAATAAAATTATATGAAAAAACACCACTAGACTAAACTTGCTTTCCATAACAATGTAGCATAGCACAAAAATAATAAAACAAAGTAACAATAATATTTTAAAAAGAGTAAAATGAATAGAAGGTATAAGATGATCAATACGAGGACTACAGGTGAGGATCTATCATTTAATGGCAGCAAAGCAAAAATAGCAACTTGACTACTGTAAGTTGGAAACACATCTGGAATAAGATAATTCAATCGGATGATCTGAGTCCTTCAGTTCACTTTTCATCATCAATTTGGCCATGATCTCATTGTAAATGGGGCACTGAAGGAGCTCATGAGTAATGTTTTCCACTTGACCAGCATCCCAGGGACATTTATTTATGTGCAAGGAATGCAAATAGGATCCAACTTTTCTAGTGAAGAAAATAATAAAAAATTGAAACTTCTCTTGCCTAATCATTTTGCAAAGTAATACCCAAAAACTGCTTTTAAGGCACCTACTTGAGGTCTTGAGAAGGTTCAGCTCTGATATGGGGGGTTTCCACAGAATGCTCAAATACAGCTCCTTCTGTGCCTACAACAAATACATGAATAGAATACAGGATAGTTACATTCCATGTCAACATTTCATTTGAAAAGTAATGAAACCCCCTTTCTGAAAAACAATTAATATTAATAAGGTAAATTAATATTTATGAGATTTATTTCAATGAAATTTATTATAGAAGAATTTTAAGACAATGCAACAGCACATGAAAAAGTTTTGATTAATCTAACTAAAAGTAACAGCCTTGGTCTATAGGCCTGTACATAGGTAAAATTAATTGACACTTGTTCCTATTCCATTATTTCCACAGAAGCAGGAGGTCCATGACAAGACCTGCTCAGGTATCTACTTTTTCTGCAGTTTTGTAAAAAAAATCATTTCCTTTCATGGAGCTATGTCTACAAAGTATATGGCTGTTGAAAACAATGACTGACTTATCTTCTTAATAAGTGCATAATATTTATACTTATTTAGAAATGTACTGTGTAAAAACCCTTTTGCACCGAAGCCTGGCTCATATTCAGATCTTCAATATCTTATAAAATGCTTAAGTGAAGATAAACAACTTAAAGGAAATGTTTTTGGTAAAAAATACAAATTTATTAAATGCCTTACAATAAAAATTATTATCTTACATTATTAATTTTTTTTCTCTTCTAACAATCGGAACTCTCCTTCTCACTACCATTTAATATGCTTTAGAACAGTGGTTCTCAATCTTTTTTTCCCCCTGGTCCCTGTTTAAATACCTTTTTTGGCCATGGACTCCCAAGGCTTAACTCAAGATTTAAATCATAAAATTTCTTCAAGCCTTCATAGACTCCCTGTGATGACATTGCGCCCCACCCCCGGATCTGCAGACCATAGTGAGAACCACTGCTCTAGAAGATTGTTGAAAAGAAATCACTGATAAGTAACAATCATCTATTTTCAAGCAGGTAGAAAGCAGATTAGAAGCATTGTTTTAATGTTTGTGCCAAACTAGAATTTGCTTTTTTGCTTGTTATTCAGAAAAAAAGCATGTTTGGTGCTCATTAACCATAATTTTCTCTCACCCAATAACCCACACCAAGAACAAATAGTCATTAAAAAACCTAAAAAATTCTTTCACCTATACAACGAAAGGGGAAGACAAATCACACAAGCCCAGCAATTCATAAGGCTTGTTTCTGCTCCTCAGAGCTACATTTTCCTCATGGATGAACTGAAAGCCACTATCTATTTTTCATTGGTAAATATGAGTTTTCCTCTCTCCATTATGAATCCATATCCTTGCCTGCTTCACCTGACATAAAGATGTGTAAGAATGACCTTGCGAAATGAGCTTCAGCTACAGCTCATTTGGTCCAATAGAGGCAGCTTAACCCTTAACCTAAACCCATAGAAGGAATGTGGGCAGAGCAAACCATCTCAGAAAGGGCCCTGTCTGATGTCTTGGGTTATACAGGAAACAGAGGAGAAAAATACTTGCAAGACTGATAGCCTTACCAAGTAGACAGGAAACACATCCAGATGAATTAATTATAACTTATTGCAAGATGAAATTGACAGAATTTTGCAAGCCTGGAAGTACATTTCTCCCCTGTCACCAATAACAACCCAAGAATCAGGTGAAACAGAGTAAATCTAACTTACTTCCACTTCTTCTAGTGGAATGGTAGGAAAATCTAATAGATATTAAAGGCTACTCTTCATGGCATTTAAAAAAGGGAGGAAAAACTTCATTAATACTGAAATGGTATGTTAAGTTTATCTCACTCAAACATTGGTCATGTTGTAGAAAGAAGTCACCTGCATATGTTTATGCTTCGGTTAGGTAAGTTTAAAGTCTACTGCTTGAATGCTAACTGACAACATTTCCCAATGAAAGTAATGAATCAATCTGTTCATTTGACTGGAGATTTTGAGAAAGATTTCCTGATCAAGACTTGGATAACAACATTAGATGACCATAGAATTTCCAATGGATGGAAATGGAATTTGCAAAGTCCCCAGCTTGAACCTGTTTGTGCCTCCAGTTCTTACCACGGTAAAAAAAACAAAACAAAAACAAAACAAAACACCCTCCCAACCACTTCTCCCATCTAGTTGCTAAATATATTTCCTCCTCTCTTTATTTGATATTGCAAGTGACAAGAGCATAATCTGTGAGAAGACCAGACATGCTTCTTCATTCTTTTTTTCAGTATTTACGTGCACTTTAAATGCACTGTCATGTCTCCCAATACCTTGGGTTTTGCTCCTTAATCCAACAATCGTTATGCATAAAGAAAAAAAGAGAGAAATCTGCTTCTTTTTTCTCCATTCAATATTTCAGTTTTCAATACTGTTTGCAGTGTAAAATGGGAATATACTGTGAAAGAAAGTAAAAATTTGAAAGGGCATTTAAGGACTGGGGCAATTTTTTCCCTTTCCAAATTTGGTGATTGGCTTGAAAAAAGGTTTGTGTTCATTCTCTCTCCCTCCCTCCCTCCCTCCCTCCCTCCTCCTTCCTCCTCCTCCCTCCCTCTCTCTCTCTCTCTCTCTCTCTCTCTCTCTCTCTCTCTCTCTCTCACTCACACACACACACACACACACACACACACACACACCCCACAGAGAGATATACAGATACAGAGTACAAAATATACATCACTGAAATTATTACAACCAACTAACTGAATTTAATTTTAGCCTCCCACATTAGACAAAAAAAAGAAAGTGCAGTACTTTCTCTTAAACTGCCTGACCCTGAAAATGGAGGGATCAGCCATAAAGAGATTAGAGATTAGAGCAGACAGAGCATTGAAAATCTTCCAGGAGATATCATTCCAATAAAGCAAGCAATGCCCTGCAGGATAAATGGAGCTGTTTTAAATGGCATGATTCTAAAAGATATTTATCTGATGCAGAGCTCTGTGTACATGGCATTCATCCTAATTCAGTACAAACCACATCTAGTCATGCATTTGCAAATTGTCCTCCCTTGAAACTATGGAAACTGAAGATGTAGCACTCTCAGACACTGACTGGGGTAAACTACTTATTCTGCTCAATTTACCAGTTACTGAGATCTAACCTTTAGAAAATGACAATGAACATGGTTTCATTAATATCACTGGAAATATATATTATAAATTACAGCGTCAAAAGCTTGGTGATAGATGTTGGTAGCTGTGCATCCAGAGAATGAACAGAGCAAAAGGACACTTGTTATATAAACAGCAAATGAAAGAGTTTCTACATATAGCATCTTGCTCTCAAAAGGAAAAAAAAACAAAGCCACACACACACAGAGAATAGTAGCAAATAGAAGCAAAATTGGGTAATTACATTCCTCTATTGAGAGAACTGTATATGCAATTTAAAGAGAGCCTGCTAATTTAATTACAGCATTTGAGGCCAGAGTAAATGAACTCAGCTCTAGGGGAATGTATTGTTCATTTCAGATAAGGGAATTTAAAAAAAAAGATTGCAGAGTTTGCTGAAATTAATTTACAATAACCTAGAAACCGTGGGTTTGCTTCCCTTGAAAAGCAAATGGAAGGGATTTTTAGTCCCAAATCAGGTGGGAATTCCAGTGGTTTCTTATCTTGCAAGAATTGGTCTCAGTGAAACAAACAAAAATTAAGATGAAAACTAAACATATAAAAGTTAAAACAAAATTAAAAGAAACTTCAGTTGTTCATGTCTTTGATGAAAGATTGTTAGACATGACTGTGGAGCGAAATGAGGAAAATTTACCTTTTGGTAAATCCTAAACTGACCGAATTGTTTTGATCAGGTAGGCCAGGGGTGTCAAACTTGCATGGTCATGTGATATATCATGGCTCCCCCCCTTTACTAAACTGGGCGTGGGCATGGGCAGCATGTGACACATCCAGGCTGTGAGTTTGACTGTCCTGAGATAGACTGATTAAAATGAACAAACAAATAAAAACCACATGATCTTCCATTTAGGATGATATTTTCAGGAAATGTAGCCTGAGTCATCCCCCCCCCCCCCCGCTCCCTTGCACTACAACTTATGGATAATGTTGGGAAAGAAATTAAAATCTGATCTTAATTCCCATGACAAATTTATATCATGGAATGATTATAAACTGAAATAGCTGGAAAATCTTTTTATTCTTTGTGCGCAGCTCACTGTCAACCAGTCCTTTACAACATCCAATGTTTTGCAAAATAAATTTGGATCGACTAAAACTACTGAATGGGAATATATCTAATTAAAATTTCTCTTCACCTGACAATTTGGGCTTGATGCCTTAACAGCATCTGAAACTTCCACGCCATTAGTGTGACGGAAAGAGGCTTATGAGTCCCACATTTACACTCAATTTTTGCAGATCTCAATTTAGCGGACTTCAGATATAATGAGCAAAATACTTGTTTCATTTATGAAATGCTAGGTTATTTGCATAATTGCTCAAATGATGTAAAATGGCACAAGTGATGTAACTTACACGATGATGTTGCTGTGAATGAAGTCCTCTCCAATTTAACAAACATTTGAGAATCACACCCCTTCCCCCACTCTAATTAATTTACAAGATCAAGGTAGTATCATACAATTGAAAACTACAACTGAGAAAGATATGGAAATAATGTAGAAAAAAGAATAAGAATATTCTATTTAAGCAATCAATAAAGTTTTAGAGAATGTTTCATTGTATCTGATCAAGTAAGGATTTTGTATTGGATATTCCAAGGCTTATGATAATGGGTGGGTTTCAACATCTCTGTTAGAAGTACATTTTTGAGGAGGCATTGATTCATGTTTCTGGCTTGTTCTGGTTTAGTATTCATAAGGTTGCTGGAATACTGGGGGCGGGGGGGATATGTGAAAGATTGCAATCTGTCAAATTATTAAGAACTTCTTTGTGAGTTGGTTGCAGTTAAATAGTTGATAGACTATTTTACACGTGACTTAACTCTGGATAGAAAATATGTGTTCACTTTGTATAAATGAATTGGATTTCTAATGACGTGGAAACTCTGAACAATATTATTCCATGTGGTCAAAGCTTACTTTATTGTTTAAGATTTTTGTTTTACGTTTATTTGATTTCCCTTCCTCTGATGCAGGTTCACTTCTGTTTTTCTATTTTCTTTTAATTTTTGGATCTTGTTTATAACATTGTTTTTTCTTGAAGATGAAAAAGATTGGGCCATTTTGAAGTGCTGTCATAAAAATGGAATCTTTAAACTCAGTGGCATAGCTTCGTGGCAATGGCAAGCATTACTTCTAATACAGGTAGTCCTCGACTTACGACATTTCATTTAGTGACTGTTCAGAGTTACAGTAGCACTGAAAGAAGTGGTTTATGACTGCTTTTCACACTTACAACCATTGCAGCAGTCATGTGATCAAACTTCAGTTGCTTGGCAACTGACACATACTTATGACAGTTGCAGTGTCCCGGGTCATGCAATCACAAGCAAAGTCAATAGGGGAGACAGATTCACTTAACAACTGTGTTATTAAATTAACAATAGCAGTGATTCATTTAACAACTGTGGCAAAAAAGGTCATAAATTGGGGCAAAACTCACTTAACAAATGTCTCACTTAGCAACAGAAATTTTGGGCTCAATTGTGATAGTAAACCGAGGACTACCTGTAATGATGATCTGCATCCCATAGTACTGCTTTCAAAGCACTAGTAAAACATCTGGATTATTTTCTATCACAATTTCTTGGGGCTCCACTGTTTCTTGATTTTCCCGTTCTTTGATTTGAGATTGATTAATCTCAGTTCATGCTCCCATGATACACTCTTCCATTAGACGAAAGTTTAGGTCTATTCTTTAAGTGCCCTTTGAATACATATTTGTTGAATGATAAATATTTTCTTAGAGAATGACAGAGTAAGTAGTAGAGATAAATTGTATTAACTCAGTTACACTGCTGCCCTTGGCACGGGAACCCACTGAAGCATTTATTCATTCTTGCACATTTTGTTTAATAAAAAAGAAGCAACAATTGCCTAAAGATTAAAATTTAGATTTAGACCAGTGGTGGGTTGCACTCAGTGATGGGATTCAGCCGGTTCGCACCACTTCGCGAGAACCGGTTGTTAACTTTCTGAGCAGTTTGCTGAAGTGGCTCTTGGAAGAAATCATTAGGGCAGAGAACCAGTTACTAAATTATTTGAATCCCACCACTGGTTGCACTTACCTTCACTACCGGTTCGTTGATCACCCGCGGTTTCCATCCGCACACACACCTGACTCGCCTGCACAATCCACCACCTCTGCGACAACCAGCTGATTGTCGGGGCTCACTCAGGGATCACATGCTGTGTGCACAATTTGCATTTTGACATAAAACAGGTATAGAGCGCAGGTGGGCAGGCGGGCGGGTGGGCGGGCGAGCCAAAACAGCCACCGTACTGGTTCGCTCTCAGCGGCTCTGGGCCACTACCGATTCAGCCGAACCTACCCGAACCGGCAGCAACCATCTCTGATTTAGACTGTTAAAGAATTATTATTATTTTATGCACCCTATCCTTTTCTAGACTTCTAGGTTAACAAGTTTTATAGTTGTAGAAGGAGAATTTGTATTACATTGCATAATAACTGATTTCATTGTATACATGATGTACAATGACAATAAAGGCTGTACTATAAGGCAACAATATCAGGAAGAGGGGGAAAATCAATTATTGACTTTAAGACCTCAACAAATAAAGCAATATAACACTCTACTATTCTATCTGTTCAAGATTCAAATGGGAACATCCATACAGGTTCCAAATAGACGAATCAACAATTCTTTTCAACAAAAATGTAAAAGTCCCACCTCCCATATCTAAAGATACATATGGCAAATTTCATAGATTAAATTTTTTATGACAATTTTTGGTTTCTAATTTTTATTTTCTCGCTTCAAAAAAATGTCATTAAAATTTAATCTATGAAATTTGGGGACACTCTTGTTTCTGACAATTTTCATGTGGAGAGGAGATTTTTAACTTCCTATTTTATTATAATTTATAGTTTTTACAAATACCAGTATTTCATAGCTGGTAACTTTTACTTCAAACATTACAATTATTATTCCCCAGCTGACTAAGAACTGCATAGTCTTGTAACCTATTTCTTGGATAAATGCGGGTGATATAAGTTTAATAGCTAGGTTGCACAGTACAAATTGCATAGTATTTTTAATCAGAATGGATGACAATTTCTGATCATAAGGCAATATGAAATTTTTAGTTGGCATTCTTGTTTTTATTCAAAATAATCAACATCCAGCATCTCTGATTTCTTTAGTTGCTAACCCATTAATCTATGGCAGATTTTGAGATATGTTTTGGTTTATATGGGTTTCCACAAAGTTGTTTTATACTGGATTGATATGATTTATTCAACTCCTAAATAATAAGTGAAGTTTAATAATATGACATCTCTTTGTTTAAATTTATGTGCAGGTTGGGAAAGCTTTCTTATTTTTCTTATTTTTTAAATTTGTCTTCAGACCCTTTGTTTGCATAATTACAAGTTTTTAAAACTATCAATTAAACTACAGGGTCAGGGCAAAGCATACGCTTTTATTATATACTGATTATATTTTATCTTTCATAAATGCACCATAGATTTTGAGGAATCTGCCTGGTTGCTCTGTAAATGGGAATGAATCACAATGATGGCACTGGTTCAATATTCCAGATCAAAAACTTTTAAGGATTTGGAGTTTAGTCTGTGTCTTGACGCCTTTATGTTGGCATAAGAATTTCCAGAAGTGTTAAAGGTTAAATTGATAAATTTAATGCTACCATTTTTAAAACAATGAAGAGAGTTAGATGGGTCAGGGGTGGGTTCCTGCCAGTTCTAACCCTCTTCTATAGAAGAGGTTCCACAAATCTACCGTGCCATTTAGAACCGGTTTCAGCTCCCTCCCCCCACCCATCCGCACCACACTTACCCCGCCCCCCACTCATTGATTGGCTGGCTCACCAATCGCCCCACCCACCTCTAAGAGTCCTACCTAACCTTAAAGCTGTCAAGTTTGAACATCCCTGGGGGGCTTTTTCTAAAGAGTTAGGGGTGCAAGGGTCTTGTAACTTGACAGCTTTAAGACTTGCACACTTCAATGCCAGAGTTTCTGAGCCAACATTTTGGTTGCTAAGCAAGAGCATTGTTAAGTGAGTTTCACCACATTTTACAAGTTGGCCACGGCCACCCAATCACATGACTACTAAACCACTCCCACTCAGTCACATGGCTGGCAAGCCACTCCTACCCGGTAACATGGCCGGCAAGTCACTCCCACAAAGCAGGCCACACCTACAGAAGAGGTTCTAAAAAATTTTGAAACCCACCACTGAGATGGATGGTCTGGAATATTTTTCAATATTTGGTGTAAAGCTAAATACGACAAAGATGAGTGCAATCTGAAAATTGATTTATTTTGAGGACCTATCCTCAATTATTTCTAATGCCACTGAAACCCTCACATGTATTCCTCTTCTGACTACCACGTATCTGTATTTAATACTGCAGGACATATATAAAAATACTGTGGATCAACCTATATACTCATAAAAATGCTTACATTATGAGACAACCACATCAAACATTATGTCTAAATTTGTTTGAGAGGGAACCTGCTTCTCATAACACTATTACACTATTAGTGCAATAATGTGAGCCTACAGTAAAGAAATGTACTTCTGTTTCGTTGAATGAGTTTTTTCTTCTATTATTGTGCATCAATTTTCTGTAAATAATTCTGGAGCGCTGAAGAAATAAAATGGCAAGAATCGTTATGACAAACTCTAGTCTTCAGTGTGATCCAGCTGTCGCTCCTAAAGCATTTGAAAAATTGACCTCATGCTAAGAGGTCAGAACAGATGAATTCAGCTTTTGTTGCTCCTTCAAATTTTTCTCATTTAATTCCATTTATAGAACAGGGTGACTGGTGAAAACTAAATGATGCCTTTGTAATTCTACCTCCTTTTGTTAGAAAGTGGATTTTGTCACTAGATACTTTTTTGATTTGATTGTATATTTAAGACCTCCGTAATGGAACACTGTCCTTGACTGAGCAAAACAACAGTTACCTTCAAAGAATATAGCTGTCAGGGTTCTAAGTAATAACCCCAAAGCAATCAAAACTTTGAGGCCTGGAGTTCCCTCAAAGAATATATTTATTTGGGATGTCATATTGGTGCGGCTGGTGAAAATCTGACTCTGAAGGGCCCAGGGTTTTCCCCACCCAAATCAAAGTCCAAAGGCCCTGCCATCCATAGGGCCATTATAATCCAATCAGATCATCGTCCCAACTCTGGCTGGCTTTGGTCCACACCCTTCCAACACCTGGTTAAATGTCCTTGGCTCCCATGAAAAAGAATGTTATTTTGCCTACACATCCCCCACCTATCTCTACCTACCCCCTTACATTCCCACAGCTCCACTTGGCCTTGCTGTGGCAGCCCTGAGGATGTTCCCAAAATGGCTTCAGGGCTGACAGTAGCATTCATATATTCCTCATATTCTACAACCAAGATCAGAGAGTACCAAGGATCCCTCAAATTATCCAACCTGAATAATTTTTTGGAACTAACCTGAATTGTTGCTTAGCTATGTTCTACTGTAATTCTAAAAGATTTTCTTCTATTTTCACGTGGAGATATCAGATATCAAATGTACAAAAACAGAAGTGAAACTGTCTTCTCAGTCATCTGATTATTATTGCTTGTTCGTTACTGCCTATTCCACTGGGCATTTCTGCCCAGTCACAGTATGAGTTCCCCTATGTAGCAAAAGCCAACAGTCTGGAACTATCCTTACTATTACTATTCCCAAGCTGAACAGCTTCCTTCCAGCTGGCTAATAAAGTAGAGTTTATCAAGTTAAGCTGATGGTTTTATGGAGATATTCATGCTTGTCTTGCTAATTGTAGAGAAATGCCAATATCATTTTCCAAGATTTCATTTCATTTCATTTTTACAAAAAAATCACAGTGCAGTTTACAGACCGGTTAATAGATTGGATTTACTAATGGAAGGAAACCCCAAAACCAGAAATGTCCTGCTCATTCTGTGCTCCAGACATTAGGCCCTTGTTATATGGTTGAGGTAGGCTCCAAAAGTTGATTACTCTAAATGGCTTTATAAGACATGGTTTAATTTTTAATGCAGGAAATTAATGTTATTTTTCTAAAAAAACATTAATATGTTAATTTTATAGTTATTTTATTATTGTTTAAAATTTGAAGCTTCCAGATGCGTATGTGATTAAACACTAAAATATAAACAAATAAAGAAATAAATAAGCTTTAAAAACACAGGCCTGGGATTAATCACACCACTGGAGACAGACTATTAATTCAGGTCCAGAGATCAGACCATCTTAAAAAGTGCTATATTGGCCAGACGATATCTGTATTTGCTGGCATGCTTTTAACAATGTTTCCTATATTTTATCAATGCTCAGAAATGAGGAAAAACACGACAGCAGCTGTTGGTTACAGTGTTTTCATATTTTGCACTGATGAGGGAGTTCAGAAAGTAAAAAAGCTGAAAGGGTTTTACGCAGTCAAGAAAAATATCTGGTGGGAGCAGAAGGGAGGAAGAAGAGGAAAAATCCTGGCCTGGGGATGGAAGCAAAGTTTTCTAAGAAATGATGTTTTAAAAATATGGCTATAATACCTTTTGTGAATTGGGAGTCTTATCAATAAATGCCCATCTCCATGCTTCTCGTTTACAATCCAAATGCAAAAATAAAACAAAATAAAACCCAGATACCTTATATAAACCCCAGGGCTTTAGATATTTAAAAAAGACCTTATTATGTTTAGATTGCATTGGACTCAATTTGTAGAGGTCAACCAGAAAAATATAATGCCATAATTATCCCTCACCAAGGAGAAATACAGCCTTATGATACAGCTATATAAATGGAGATAGTATGAAATATTATCTCCTTATTAACCCTAGATGTGATCTTATGGGCGAATGTTTCAGTGGATTGAAAGGGAAGTCTCCCTCAATCCCCCCCCCATATACAAAGTCAAGTTTGCTCCATTCATGTTAAAGTTTCTGAATTTACTCAAGAACTGGTTACAGTGGTGCATTGGTTAAGAGTGCAGTACTGCAGACTACTGCTGCCTGCCGGCTGCCTGAAATTTAGCAGTTCTAATCTCACCAGGCTCAAAGTTGACTCAGCCTTCTATCCTTCTGAGGTGGGTAAAATGAGGACCCAAATTGTTGGAGGCAATATGCTGGCTCTGTAAACCACTTGGAGAGGGCTGTAAAGCACTGTAAAGCGGTATATAAGTCTAAGTGCTATTGCTATTGCTATGTCAATAGACTTGGGGTCCCAGGGAACCAGCAACCCTTTAACACACCTCTACTGTTGATATGTTCATTCTTTTCATTCCTGTGTTTGTATATTTTACATGTTTAATGATGATTGTTTTATATTTTATAGTAATCAATTTATGTAAGTGTTGCTTTTATTTAATTGTTGTAGGCCTCCCAGAGTCACTTCTTGAGAGATTGGTGGCTATACAAATTTGATAAATTAATAAATAAGTCAAATAATTTTTCTTGTGTTCTCTTCTTCACAGTTCTTAAATAAAAGCATGAAAAGTGAATTGAACTTGTCTGAATATTATGTTTTCCTGAAAATAATACAGGGCCTTATTTTCTTTTGACCCCCCAAATAAGTACTCAGCCTTATTTTTTGGGAGGTCTTAATATTTTTGAGGTGCAGGAGGTGGTGAGTGTGGTCACCTCATGGCTGCTGCTGCGTTGCAATATTTTCAGGGAGGGCTTATTTTCAGGGGAGGGCTTATTTTAGCCCATGCGCTCAAAAGCCCAATTGGGTTTATTAACCAGGGAGGTCTTATTTTCAGGGAAACAGGGTAATATCAAATGTACATGACCCGCATACACATTTACTGTATATTTTCTGGACTTAAAACTAGTTTTACTTAAGACAGTATAAAAGTTGTTGCTTCAGAACTGAGAAGGATTCTCTTATACCTCAGATCTGATTTGATGTGTTCATCAAAGTTGAATAAAGTCATTTTGTTTATTCAACTCAATAAAAGTGAGATATGCACGAGAAAGCTACCAATTCTAGAACACATATCTGTGTCAGAAAACCTTTTTGGATATTACAGTGTATCCTACTTCTATGCTGCTTGGACATTACACTGCATGTTCAGAATAAGATAATCCTTAAGAATGATGCCATTTAAGGAAAGTAGATAAATGTTTATAGCATTAAGAAAATAGATCCATTTATTTTACATTTACATTTGATACTTTTTTAAAGGAGAATAATTGGCTTGAACATTTAGAAATAGAAAAATATTGAAAAATTGCAATTTGATTGTCAGAGGGGAAGCTTTTGGCATAATGAATCCATACTTAACTACATCATGCCCAACAGTCTTCTAATTGGTAACAATAGAACATGCAAATTACTTTTTACTTCAGATAAATAACTGGATCAATCTATTCTCACAGACTACAATACTAATATAGTGAAGGATTGATGGAAGAGAGAATGATTTAAGCTTCCCAGCCAATTATCCATATAAACCCATTGTTTTTGTATTATATAGGAATATTATATAGGTAATGCAACAATCTGCTAACAGATTGCTGTAGGAAAACATATTTGTGAGAACATATGTTCATTCAAAAGAATTAGGGGAATGGATAGTTTGGTATGCACATAAAGATACCCAAGCCTACATTTAAATGAATGTTTGTGCCACCCTGAACAAACAACTAATGTGAACTAAAGTCACATCCCTGGTCTCTAGCAATTTTGCTAATGTAATGACATATTGAAAGAAAGAGTAAAGAATGTAAAACTTTCCATAATTACTATAAAAACTTATTAAGACAGGTTGGGATTCTCAAATGACATCCCTGCTCCAGAAAACTATGCATGGCAGTTTGATTTTACTAAATAACCATCAGCAATGTGGTCATCACCAATGCTATGTTTAAGTTTGCTGAATGAATTACAGTAGACATATAGTTTTGTTTTCTTCTATCTTTAATTTTAATTGGTTTATAAAGCAGAACACAAACATCACTTTGCACATCTACAATAAACCCTGTTGTCAGTCATTGCAGGCAGTATGTGTTTTTCTCTCAAACACACTTCATCATTTATATTCTGAATATTATTAAGTAAGTTCTCATTGATTTATTTCTCTTTTTCTAACTTTATTTGTAACTTGTACCACATTCCTTATTTCTTCATTTTTATTACTTTTCCAAGCCATAAACAATATTTAATGTTATCTATTATAGATAACATTAAATAACATCTATTATATTACTATCAGAGCTGAAGAAGCTTCTTGGATGAGAAGTGAAGCATCTGCAAAGAAAAACAAGGAAGTCCGATTGTCTCTTAAAAAAGCATTTTGGGGACATCTATTATAACTTTTTTAGCATGCTTTTTATATAATACAATTACATGCACATTTGTGCAACTTTAATCCAAATCTGGTAGCAGGAAACAGTAGAGTCCAACCCCAACATTATTCTATGTTTTAGTAGAGCTCACTTGGAGTTTGCAAAAAGCACCTGAAGGACTCTCAGATGGTGAGGAACAAAGTCGAAGTGGGCTTTTATGTGTTTGTAATGAGGAGAGATTTCCATCTAGCCACTCTTCCATAGAGCCCACATAGGTGGATGGCTGCAGTGATGGTTGCCCTTCTGGAACTCTGTTCCATCTCCACACAGGATCTCTGGAGCTCAGTCAGAGTGACCATTGGATTCTTGGTCACTTCTCTTACTAAGACCCTTCTCCCCTGATTGCTCAGTTTGACCAGCTCTTGGAAGAGTGCTGATTGCACCAAACTTCTCCCATTTGAGAATTATGGAGGCCACAGTGTCTTAGGAACATTCAGTGCAGCAGAAATTCTATTGTAGCCTTCCCCAGGTTTGTGCCTTGCAATAATCCTGTCGATGAACTCTGCAGGCAGTTTCTTTGACTTCATGGCTTTTGCTCTGCTACAGTATGTATTGTCAGCTGTGAGGCCTTCTATAGAGAGCTGTATGCCTTTCCAAATCATATCTAATCAATTTAATTTACCACAGTTGACTACAATCAAGATGTAGAAACATGTCAGAAACGATCAAGAGAAATGGGAAGCACTAAAATTAAATCTCATGTGTTGCTTCAAAGGGTCTGAATACTTATGCCAATATGATATTTCAGTTTTTATTTTTTAAATAAATTTACAGACATTTCTACAATTCTGTTTTCCGTTTGTCATTATGGAATACTGAATGTAGGTTAATGAGATAAATACACACACATATACTGTACATATACATAAACATATACACATATACAGTATCTATCTATCTATCTATCTATCTATCTATCTATCTATCTATCTATCTATCATCTATCTATCATCTATCTATCTATCTATCTATCTATCTATCTATCTATCATCTATCTATCTATCTATCTATCTATCTATCTATCTATCTATCTATCTACCTACCTACCTACCTACCTACCTACCTACCTACCTACCTACCTACCTACCAACCTACCAACCTACCTACCTACCTACCTACCTACCTACCTACCTACCTACCTTACCTACCTACATATCTACCTATCTATCATCTGGCTACAACCAGATTCTCTGTTAAACCATCTTATTTTGCAATCATTATACTGTTCTGAGACAGATAATCAGTCAGTTCCCATTAAGACATATAGCATATAGTTTGTATAAAAAAAGGTTAGCAAGCTAATAGGGTCATAATTTGACTGACTTTTAATATATATATAATGAAAGGGTGATGGATTTGTTCCATTTGGATGGAATATGAAAAGTGCAATCTACTTAATATAAACTAATTGGCCAAGATAGAGGCCTGTCATTTGACATTAATCTGCAAGGATTAAATCCTGGGTTTTTTGCCTTGCTCCAATTGCATAATCTCATCTGTTTGAGTTGGAAGCACCAAGGTGTTTCAGGATTGAAAGTATTAGTAGTGACATCACTGTTGCCCAGGGGACGCCTGGTTGGGGGCTCCTTTCATGGTAATGAGCCCACCAAAATTGTAACCTATTTATCTACTCAGTTTTACACACTTTTGAACTGCAAGTAGGAACTGGAGTGAATGATGGGAGCTCACCTTTCACCCAGCAGCACTTAGACTTGCTGATTGTCAACCCAGCATTCTAATCAGATTAGCCATTGAGGTGCAATTGCATAGTAATTTTTACAGTCTTGGAAAGGACTCTCATCTAGCTTTCTAGATGTCCAAGGCAAACTGAAGTATACATCTAATTGGTGTTGTTACTGGACTGAACTCTACTTTTGGAAGGATTTCTACAAGAGATAAAGTATATTTACATATACAATATAATTTATCAGTTTCCACAAAATGCTAAAATGATGAAGAATTCATTTAGTGGATGATTTGGATAGGTTTTGCCACCCAAATGTGCTACTTGCTCTTTATTAGTTAAAAGAGACTTACATGATTTTTTTAACCTCCCCCCCTCCTTTCAAGTTTTGATTTTGCTCTAAAACTGACCTATTTCTGGTGAAAACATTGCTTGTGATTGTATTTTATTTATTGGTGCCTTATTTTGGCTACTGGAGGACAATATCTGGAAGCCACTGATTATGTGTGGCTGCTTCCACTGCAGATTGAAGATGAAACTTTGTCCAAGTTAGAGAAGAAAGTGGGGCATGTATAGGCCTTCTTAGACCACCGTCTTTTTCTCCTGATCTTGTCTGAATGATTGGCCAGGATATAAGCCATGGACACCTCCATCTCCTTATCCAACCCAAGACAATTTCCCACACACTTTGATTAAAGCTTCTTTCATCATATCCCACTGAGGAGGAAATCTGACTAGAAAGCTTTGTTCTTGTATGATGTTAGTATCACCAGAATAGTTGGACAGCATTTCTTTTTTACAATGCACAAGGGCATCTTCTTTGACAGTTGAGGTTTAAAAAAGGTTAGCTTTTTTTGTTACTTAGATTTGGGAGCAAAATCTTTCCAGTCATGTTGCTTAGCTTAAGTGTTCCAGAATATATTGAAAGTGGGCTGTATAACCCAAAGTTCTTTTCCCATTGACATTAAATGATCATTCTTAATTGCTTGCAATTTTTAATGGAAGGCAAGATATTAAAATGATAATATGTAAGTCAATTTTCAGTCTGATGAAGATGGATTAACTTCAAAGGTTGTGACAGAACTAAAATAGGAAAATCTTCTTTTAAATATGTAGAAGCCAAGTTGCTCTAGGATACATAGACAACAGAAAATAAGCGGTTTTCTACAGGGGATGCAACATAGGATTCCAGCTGTTGGATGTTGGCCTCCATTTTCTGTAATGTGGCAGCTCTCTAGTGGTCATCAAGGGTTGACCCATGTCATGTAGCCTTGGGGTTACAAAAGAATGAATTACAATTGCATGGTATAACTAGAACATTGCCAAAAGGCATTCTATTCCCCAAGCCAAAAAAAAAAAAACAGATAGAACTGTCTTTGTACTTGCCCTTGAGTATTGACCTCAAATTACATTACATATCCATGTCTTGCATCAGTTCATCTATAATATGTCCTGTGACTTGACATTCTGTCAAAAAATATCAGAGTTTTTTTTAAAAAAGACTTCCATCTCTTTAGATACACATCTTATATGCTTATAATACAGAAAAATGTACAAAAGTTATTTAGTTAGGCCAGACCTGATAAGTTAGCTGCTTGGATCTTGCAAATGTTTGATCTTAATCTCTTTAATGAAAAGAAAAAAATAAATATTTAATATCTATTTTTTTTATTTAGTGAAAGTCTATGTAATTGTAAATTAAGGGAAAGGGTCTCATTATATCTAAACACGTACACTTCGTTTTATTATAAATCAATCTAATCTTTTAATCCAGTCTGCTAGATGACATTAAAATTAATAATTGTATTCTTCCTCTCCACCAGTCATGTAGAAATATTTTACAGCCATTACAGGCAAGCCCTCAACACAATTTCCTAAAAACACTTGAACAGACTACCATGCAGAAAGTGATTGCAGAGTTTGAAGCATTATGTATACGTGAAATGTTTATGAAAGTGGGAACCTGAATTGAGCAATGATCAGTGGAGATTTTGAACTTCCAAAAGATACAATTGTGGTTCTATTAAACCCTCTACTTTGGGTAAGAGGTTTAACATCCATGTCTCAGTCATGGGTATGGAACTCCAATGATGATCAACTGGGTTCATTTGTTACGAACTATTGTAACTGTGATGATTTGGCATAAAGCAAAGGCAGACAGCAAGGAGCTTGAACTAGAGGCTTGTGTTTATTCAGGGGCAGCCATCTTGAAAACTACCTTCTGCCCCAGATTACGTCAGTAAAAAAGTTAACTGTTTCCTAACCTTCTTAAAGAGCTAGGCATAACAATTGAACTTGAAATATAGCATAAAACATACACATCATTACATCTCCCCTCTTAAGTATAGAACATCTAATATGATACAAAGTCTTTCCATATTTTTGGCTTAATAGCTCGACCAAAGCGAGAAAGTTACCCCTGTCTGATCATCAGTAAGATTGCTGTCAGGTTGTGAGTCAGTCCAGGCATTGTCACAGGCTGATATCCTTACATTATCCTTGGCTTTCTCGGTAGGCTGTATATCCGTATTCAGGAATTCTGTGCCATCATGCGCTTGCGCTTCATTTTCCTTGTGGTTTTCTTCTTCCAATGCAGTATCAGCAGCAGTGTCTGGACGAAGATGACACCTGTTTCTTCTCAATTGCTGTCCACACTTGGTTTCAACTACATATGATTTTGGTGAATTGCCTTCTGTGACAATTCGAGCAGGTTCCCATGTTCTCTCAGTGACTCTGTGTCTCACAGCTTGCCCGGCACACAGTGGACGAAGAGGCTTGGTAGATTTATCAAAATACAGTTTTTGCTTTCTCATGTTTATGTTCCTCTGAGCTGTTACCCACTCATGTGCGATGGAACGAGGCTGCAATTTATGCGGAGCAGTAGGCATTGTAGTCCTCAGTGTTCTCCCCATTAGCAGCTGCGACAGTGAGCATAAACCCTCAATGGGTGTTGCACGATAGTTTAATAGGCCTAAATACACATCCTGCCCTGATGATTGTGCTCACTGTATAATGGATTTGGCTATGCCAACATACTTCTCTGCTAGACCATTGGCCTGTGGGTGATCAGGGCTTGTGGGTTTGTGCTTGATTCCCCATTCACACAGGAAGCACTGGAATTCAGCACATGAGAACTGTGGCCCATTGTCAGACACATGTTCTTCACACACTCCATGTCTTGAAAGTATTGTCTTGAAAGCCCATATGACTGTTGACGCTTTTAGACTTCCCAGCTGCACTAGTTCAAAGTATTTGCTGTAGTAGTCTACTATCATCAGGTAGTGGATGTCTTCAAAATGAAAAATATCTGTAGCCAATCTCTGCCACGCCCATGTAAGAGGTTCTTTTACACGGTTCCATGGTATAAGAGGTTCTTTTGCATTGTTTTTTTAAATGTCTGGCAGGTGTCACACTTCTTTACAAGTGTTTCAATATCAGAGTCCAGATGAGGCCAGTAGACCATCTCCCTTGCTCTGCCTTTACACAGAGTAATGCCTAAATGTCCCTGATGAATTTGTTCCATTACTTCTGCCTGCTGTGACTTAGGAATAAGAATACGGTCACCCATGAGTATGATATCCTCATGAATCTTTCACAGGCCAGAATTCCTGCAGCTCATGACACAGCTTCTTGCATTTTTTTGGTCAGACATTGCACATGACATGAGTTAGTTTCTCTAGTACTTTGTCCTGTTTGGTGTCTTGTCTTATTTTCTCCAGCCATACATCTGATATTGGCATGTTCACTAGTACTGTATGTACCTGTTCTTCCAACTCAGGTTCATCCCTGGCTTCATGTCCTTCTGGAAACACCCTTGACAGGCAATCTGCCATTGGAATTTCCTTCCCAGGCTTATACTTCACTGTGAGATCATACTGCTGTAATTTCATAACCATTCGCTGCAAGCATGGAGATGTAAAAGCTAGTGGTTTTTGTAGTATGTACACCAACAGCTTGTGGTCAGTTTCTACAACTACTGGGCGACCATATATATGTACTAGTGAAATTTCTCACATCCATTCACAATGGCCAGCATCTCTTTCTCAATTTGAGTATAATTAGCTTGTGGCGTGGTCAGTGCATGTGAAGCTTATGACACAGGATGTCCTTATTGAGTCAATATAGCACCTAGCCCAAACTGGGATGCATCCACTTGAAGCACGGTGTCAACATTTGCATCGAAGTATTTCAGTATTGGCCTTGGATATTTAGTGATCAGTTTCTTCACTTTGTCAAAAGTCCTTTCCATGTTTGCATCCCAACACCAAATGGCATCCTTCTGCAGCAATGCATGTAACAGTACTGTCTGTTGAGCATGGCCCTTAGAGAATTTAGATAGATAGTTGAAAATACCCAAAGATGTTTCCAGTTCCTTTCTGGAGACTGTGGCCTTCATGTTAAGAACTGGTGCAATCTTCTTTGGATCAGGCTTCAAACCCTCTTTGGTTAGTAGGTGTCCAAAATATGTCACTTCTCCTACCCCAATTTGTATTTTATTTGGATTGAGTTTAAGATTTCTCTCACAACATCGATTGAGCAAAGCAGTAAGGTTTCTGTCATGCTCTACTTGATCCTTTCCATAGACCAACAAATCATCAACTATTACTTCAACACCCTGTAGACCAGCAATTAGTTCGTGTGATTTCTTTTGAAATATCTCCTGTGCCGATGCTATGCCGAAAGGCACCCTTGTGAAGTGCCATCAACCTGCAGGGGAGTTGAAAGTAGTGAGGTAACTGCTGGCTTCATCAAGACGCAATTGCCAGTAACCAGATTGGGCATCTAATACACTGAACACTGTTGCTCCTACTAGCTTGTGTGCTATGTTCTCCATGGTGGGGAGTTTGTAGTGTTCTCTTGTTATTACTTTGCTCAAATCATGTGGGTCAATGCATCTGCAAATTGCACTTGTGTTCTTCTCCACCACAACCATAGAACTGACCCATTCCGATGGTTCAGTGACCTTCTTTACTACTCCCAACTTCTCCATCCTAGTGAGTTCCTGTCTAACTTTATCCACAAGAGTTAGAGGTATTTTCCTTGGGGCATGGATGACAGGCTATGCGCCCTCTTTTATATGTATGTGGCTTATGCTTGGGAGACACCACAGGCCCTTGAATAGATCACAGTACTCACGTTTAATGTCAGCTTCTGTCAGACCTCTATGCCCACCATTCACAGTCATTATGATCTTCACAAGTCCAATCTCTGAACTTGTTTTGAGACCTAGCACAGCTGGGGCTTGCGTTTCTATCACAAACAATTATAAAACCCTTTCAGATCCCTTGTAGGCGCATTTTACATGACAGCGACCCATTACTTTCAGCTTTTCACCACCAAATCCCATTAATTTTGGTAGGTCCAGAGTCTCTAAGGGGGATTCATTCCTGAGATGTTCCAGATATATGTGGCTTGGCACACAATTTACTTGTGTTCCAGTATATATTTGGAATGTAACTGGAGTTTTGTTGGCCCCTATCTGTAATGTTACATTTACTTCATCTGGAGACTGATGTGCTTTCTGTATTGCTGCAAGATATATCGGGGAGCAGTCCAAGTCTGACCCTGCATTGTCATCATTGTCCTCTATGGCACGTAGAGCCCATGTTTGTGGTCTTCAATTTGCGAAGACAGTTTACACACCCTGGCAAAGTGTCCTCTTTTCTTGCATTTCTTGCATATTTTCCCCCTTGCAGGACAGACACTGTTTTTGTGGTGCATATTTCCACAATATCCACAAGCTGCTTCTCTGTTACTTGTTCCAGTGCCATAGGTGCTTTTTGTTCCTTTGTGTGGCCTTTCTTGACCATATCTACTGCTTTGAGTTTCTATAGCATTGATCTGGTGCTGTGTTCCAGTGGTGGGTTTCAAAAATTTTTGGAACCTATTCTGTGGGTGTGGCCTGCTTTGTAGGAGTGGCTTGCCGGCCATATGACTGGGTGGGAGTGGTTTGCTGGCCATGTGACTGGGTGGGAGTGGCTTGCCAGCCATGTGACCGGGTGGGAGTGGCCAAGACGATGTCACTGAATTCTTTGCCCCAATGGAGGATCTACAAAAAGAAGATATAAAAAAGGAAATTTATTATTTTGTGCACTTACTATTTAAATAAGATTAAAATAAGTACACAAAACAATAAAAGAGCTACTTACAGAAGGTAAGTAGCTACTACTTACTACTTGTATTTCAAAGGGAATTCAATACATATTTAATTTTACACATGTTAGCAGCTGCTGGAATTGTGTTTGCACAACAATGGAAAAATAAAGATATGAAAATGAATAAATATTAGAATGTGCAGGAATGAATAAACTGACAATTAAAATCAAGAAGGCTTCGAATACTTTTTCACGTGGGATTTGTTTTATCAATTGCTAACTAACAGAAACAGCAATTAGAAATCTAAAAGTATGAAAGAAAACACCAATTATGTAAGGAAAGGTCACTAAAATGTATAAGGAAATATTATTAGTACTTGATCATTATTAATGTGTAGATAACTGCGGGACACTACACACCCGCACACACAAACTATGATAGTGCCAGGAAAACACCCAAAATCAAAAAAATTCCCCCAAAAGACTGCAGATGAAACCAGTTTTTTCCCCTAACCCGAAGGACAGGAAAGACAAAGCCATTGGAATAAAACCATCAAGGCTTTATGGGAAATTATAAAGGACAGTGCCAGGAAGCTCACAGAACCAGCAACCACCTCACAATTACCTAAACAACCAGGTATCACACAGAAACACACAAAATCTGGCAAAGCTGCCTTGCACCAACCTGGCCTGCCCATAGAAAAGAAGCCACTTTGAGACACATAAACCATGCACCAACCTGTACACTTAAAAGCAACATATATTGGGGTTCACCTCACTGACTGTCTCCCTGGTGACGGGGCGGCGGTTGCCTGCGCTCCACCAGGTCGGCAGCGACCAGAGAAGTTTCTCTTCTCAGAAATGTCTTCTCAGTGGAGCTGTGGCAGCCTGCCTGTTCCTTTGAGGTGCTTCGACCCCCGGGAGGGAGGGTGCGGGGTGGGTGTAACTCCAGCCTCTCTCTCACACACACAGATGTTGCCCAGGAACCCTAACCTTCGTGCTCTTATCAGCGCTCTCCTCGGCTCCTCACGATTGCAATAGATGTCCAGAATCAGTTTTGGGGCTAGGGTTTCCAGCCCCTGCCGCTTCTGGCCATCTATTGCTGTTGCGAGGAGCCGAGGAGAGCGCGGAGAAGAGCGCGAAGGTTCTTGGCGCTCCGGGAAACCGCAAAAGTGGCTGGGAGAGGCGCGCGGCTTGGTTTAGCCTCCCTGGTCATTGCAGCAGCAGCCCCAAGTGCGCCGATCTTGCCATTTTTTGCATTGGGGCATGCTGCTAGAGGGGGGAAGAACTTTTCCAGCTGGCGCAAAGGACTTGCCCAGAATTGCTTTAGTGAGCACGGGCCCGCACCTCCACCACCAACAATCTGGAAAAGGTCTTTATTCCCTCTCTCTTGCAGCACGCCCCGATGCAAAAACGCCAAGTCCTTGCAAGGTCCCCGAACCTGGGCCGGCCGCGCCATGTAAGCTCCTGCCGCCATCCCCACCCCTGCGCTTTCTGGCGGCCCTGCGGCCCTGCGCTATAAGCAAGTCCAGGATCCTTACAAGGCCACTGGACTTGCTTATAGTGCAGGGCAGCCCCCCCGCCCCATGCTTTGTTGCAGCTTACTTACCTCCTCGGAATCGGCAGGCAGCAATAGAGCACCAAACAGGAAAAAAAGGTAAGTAGGTTTAGATAGGGTTCTTAGAGGTGGGTGGGGCGATTGGTGAGGTAGCCAATCAGTGAATGGTGGGCGGGGCTAGGATAGTGCAGACGGGCAGGGGAGAGAGCAATGGAGCTGCTTCTGGATGGGTGGGGGTGAGCGAGCGAGCGAGTGACAGGGGCGGGGCAGGAACTTACTTCCGGATCCATTGACCAACCAGTCTGCCAGAACCGGTGCGGACCGGCAGAAACCCACTATTGCTGTGTTCCTTCCAGTATCTGCATATCCTTTCTTGATATTTCATATGCTCTGGCAATCCTTATGGCTTTCTCAAGATTTATGTCTTCTTCCTGCAGCAGTTTTTCCTGAACTTCCTTAAACTTACTGCCCATCAGAATACGGTCTTTAATCATATCTCCAGCATCATAAAAAGCACAGTCTTTGTCAAGCAAGCACAGCTGGGTCACCCATTCCTCCACCGATTCACATCCACACTGGTTTCTCTCATAAAACAGTTTTCTCTGTACTGTGGAGTTTTTTCTTGGGTTGCAGTGTGCTTCAAACTTTGCAAACAGTACTTCTGTTTTCTTTTTGTCTTGTGCAGTGATCTCCCCACTTGCTTGCCAGGCTCTGCACACATCACATCCTTTCTGTCCCACACATATTAGAAAGTGTGCTGCTTTCTGCTGATTAGTCCATTTGTCTGCATCAGGTCCTGCAAACGCAAGCTCTATCAGCTCCCTCCACTTTGACCAGTTTTCAGATATGTTCCCTGACTCCAATTCCGGGAAGGAGTGTTCTTGGTGTTGCTGTTTGCTGCCATGACTCTTCTCACCCCACTCCTGGTACCATGTGATGATTTGACATAAAGCAAAGGCAGACAGCAAGGAGCTTGAACTAGAGGCTTGTGTTTATTCAGGGGCAGCCATCTTGAAAACTACCTTCTGCCCCAGATCACATCATTGAAAAAGGTAACTGTTTCCTAACCTTCTTAAAGAGCTGAACTTGAAATATCGCATAAAACATACACATCATTACAGTAACAAAAGACATCCAATGGTTTCAGCAGTGAATATGGTACACCATCTGTACTATCAAGGTGATCAATATATATCAATGAATTCAATAGTATGCCTGAACAAATAATCTTTCATTAGAAATAATTTAAAATTATGAGAGAAAATCATTCCTGAAATTCAGTAGTTCTGGTTGAAAATGCTCCTTCATTAATAATCTTGTCAGAGTACTATAACTATATCAGCCTTAAATCACAGAGAAATTAGAACTGACATTCAGAGTACATTATATAGTTGACTATATAATCGCAACTTTTATGATGCCAAAGGGCACTATCTAACTTAACTTTTAATGGCCAAAAGAAATGAAAATTGTAACTTTAAAGATACAACAGAAGAAAATTACAATTCTTAATTCAGAATCATGAAATCTAGCTATTGGCACAAATCTTGGATGTGAAAATGATGGACGGCATTCACCCTCTTTCTAAAAGATTCCACAGATATATAGAACTTGCATACCATATGATGTGTATGCATGTGTGGCATGTACCAGTATACATGTACATACATATCTGTATATACATACACAGGTGTGTATGTATGTATGTATGTATGTATGTATGTATGTATGTATGTATGTACGTATGTATACACAGAGAGAGAGAGAAGAGAGAGAGAGAGAGAGAGAGAGAGAGAGAGAGAGGAGAGAAGTATATATGTATGCATACATACATACACAAATGTGTGTTTGTGTATATACATACATATACATAAAATGTATGTGTACACACACACACACAAACACATAAAACACATCATAAATCCATCTTCCCAATTTTTTTTGCCTGCAAGTGAAATGCATTCATGGTTAGCAACCCCACTCTTACTACCTACCGGTGACCTTCAGTCTGTCTGCTCCAATGACAATCTCTTCTTCATCGGCAGAGAAAAGCACTCTACCATCTTCACTTGAGCTAACTTCAAATCTTTTACACTGGGCTTCTACACTTTCAGCGCCTAAAAGAGAGAAAACAGATATTTAGCACATTCTCATAACTTCCCCCAATTTTCCTTTTAGATTCAGATATTTTTTGGAGTGGGGGACGACACTTACATTAATTCTCTATATCTTTTACAGACTGCATGCTGAGAATTACCTTGCATTTGATCTTCTAGGGACAACCAAATTCATTGTTTGATATATATGTGACCTAGCTATATGTCATACCAATTTATTTATTACAGTTTTTACATCTACTTCAAACACTTAATAATTATTTTTACATGACATTTCATCCCCAAAGTGTAACACAGGATTATTGCACCTCAAAAATATGTATAATAAACATCTTGCAAAACATTAGTATACTATAAGGTTTTTCTGTTAAGCTTAAGAACTGTAATAATATTATTTTACTAATATTATTACATTATCAACTGTATTGTTCTTATTAACTATTATTTTTGTTAAATTGCTACACACACACACATTTTGTCTTTCAATCTACAGAAATACTGAACAAAATTAGTATAATGGCCCAAATAAACATTTATGTTTCAATAATGCATATTACTTTGTTTAAAATTAAATACTAGTTATAATCAAATTCAAATTGTTTATTCTTAATAAACTGCTCATTGAATAGTGACAGTGTTCTATCATTGGACCTTTTAATGGGTGTGGCAATGATCTGGATAAATTGCCAACAATATTTTTTATTTACTGTACATATTGAATACTAACAAATCTGATTTCTCTCCATTTCATGCTGTTAAACCATTCTTTTTACAATTTACTGTATATGACTCTTTTTAAAATGTATTCTTTAATTGATTTAATATGCTGCAAATAATTTCCATGAAAGGACATTAGACAAATGTTCCTGTTTTTTTCAAAATGAAGTATCTATTACTAAGTGGAAATAAAGGAATGGTGGGAATTTTGCCCTTCTATTTGCTAAGACATTATTTTAAAGTTTTAAACTTATAAATATAAATAGATAGATATAAGCAAATTAGAAATAATATTCAGAGCATTTGTAAGATAATTAGAATCCCAAAAAGTTTGGATTTAACCAAAAAATCTTTATGGACTAAGGATTACAAGCATTCAGCAATCATCCTACCAGGAATAAAATATGGTTAATGTTTGTCCTTTTTCTGAAAACACCCCTATCAAAGGGGCAAAGATGTAGAGGATTCTATTTGAAATATCCAGTGGATAAAAAAATAATAATAACTCAACCACTTTAGAAAATGGATTTTGTTGTGGAAGGGGCAGGGGAAATATGGATATCAATTTGGCTTTTAAAAGTTGAGGAATGATAGAAGATATTTTTTTCATCAACTTTTAAAGAAGTAAAGTACACCACCTGGTTTCCTCCTATGAACTTTTAAGTTGGAAAAATTTCTAGTTTTGGAAATTAGGCTACCAAATCCTACATGGCTGATAAAATCCATCTAAGACCACACTTGCTAGGTGAGTTCATATAGTTGAGGAAATCTAAGGATAAGGGTTCTAGTCATTTGATTTATTGCAGACACTTGTGCTGCATTTCTTTGTACAATGGTTGTAGCCAAGGTTAAAGCTTGAATAAATTGGAACAAGTAAATGTTTTACTTGCACAATTTATTTGCACAAAAATAAACTGAAGCAAGCAAATATTTTATTGGCACAAAGCTAGCTGGGTGACCTTGGCCACTCACTTTCAGCCCTACAAATGAGGCAATGGCAAGCTGCTTGTGAAAAATCTTACTAAAAAAGCTGCAGGGAATTGTTCAGGTATTCTCTGAGAATCAGACACAACTGAATGAAAAAAAAAGTGTTAAGCCCCCCCTGCCCCTAAGAGAATATCATCAAGGATAATGCAATGCATATAAACACAAAGAAAAATGTTACTAGAGTAGTGCTCTTTTCTCCATGTTGTCTGTTAGAGACCATGATTTCTGATGCACCATCTTCTGCTCAGGACTTAAAAATAACTGTTTAATTGTACTGATTCATTTTAGGCAACAAGCAAAATTTTGTATCCCTGCAGCCAGTGGTGGTTTCCGACCGGTTCGGACAAACCAGTGGTGGCTTGGCGGCCTGGGTCGCTGGAACTGGCAGCAACCCAGGCCTGCCACGCCCCGAACCGGTTCTTCAGGTGGCGCCATAGGCACCACCATCTTGGTTTTCACTTCTGCGCATGCATAAAACAATTTCTATTGCACTGCAACGTGCATGCGCAGTGCACATCAAGTGCACATGCACGTGCCCCCCCCCCACAGGAGCAAACCAGCAGTGGTGCCTGCCAGAACTCACCCCTGCCTGCATCCACTGAAGAAAAGAATCTATAGAATCTATAAGGATGTCGGTGAGAGGCAGGGAGAAAATGAAGTGGGGAATTAATTTAAATTCTTTCTGCGGTACAAATGATGAACTCCAACCCTCATGAATTCCATTGAACTTCACCTAGTTTTACTCAGGTGCAAACTGTTAGTTAGTGAAGCTTCCTATGTATAGGCTTGAACCACAAGCCACTAAATTGGAAGGTTTACATGCTGGTCTCATTTGTTCATGACTGACAGCAATTGCCATTAAAGACACAGGAGCTTAATTTCAAACAGAAAATACTTGGAATCACCTCCTCACAGAATTTCTTTCTAATCCAGAAAAGTAATCCAATTTATTTGGGATAAGAATCCAATTCAGTGAATTAAGAGATATCAATTTCTGTCTATAAGTGTGTGCGTGCAGGTGCTAAATAAGACTTCATCTAATGGTTCCAAAGAGGATTCTGCATTAATTTTATTTCAGTAAGGCAAAAACATTTTGCCTCCTTAACACAACCTTATTATAGTTCATTAACTATTCTCTGGGATAGTTCTTTGTCTATGGCATTCAGAAATAGAAATATAGACATTATTTTTCCGTGTTGGAGAATGGACTACACGCGGTCCTCTCAGTTATGTCTCTTATTAGGTAATATTTCACTTCACAACTGCAGTTAGAACTGGAATCCTGGAAAAAGGGGTTTATTTGCAAACAGAGAAGCGATTGTGACAGGAGTGGGCTTTTGGGGATTTGCAGGGGTTCGGGAAAACCTCTAGCTAAGATTTTGTGCTGTTTGGAGAACTCAAAAATCCCACTCCTGGCTGGCCCCACCCATCCCACCCCTCCCCTCCGTGAAGTCCCCACATGGACTGTTTTGGATGCAGATCAGTGCAGGGCATGCATGGAGGCTCGGGGAGGGCGAAGAACAGGCCTACCAGAGGTTTGGGCCTTCAGAGCCTGCAAGGGTTGTTTTTGCCCTCCCGTAGGCTCGAGGAAAGCCTCTGGAACTCAGGGAGGGCAAAAATCCCCCCTCCACACCTATCATAGCCACGCCATCCAGCAACCAGGAAGAGAACCCCTTGCTAAAAATTTTGAAGCCCATCCCTGTACAGTACATCCTACAGCCAGTTTGATGTAGTGATTAAAGTGCTGGTCTAGAAGTCAGGAGATGGTGATTTCAACCCCCCCTCCTTTTAGGCATGAAAGCTGGCAGGGTGGCTTTGAGCCAGCAACTTTCTCTGGGATTGTTCACTTTCTCTGAGGATGTTGTGGCGGCGGCGGCGGGGGGAATAGGAGGAGAAGAGTAATAAATATGTTCATCCCCTTGAGTTAGTTATAAAATAAAGGTGGGATAAAATTCAAACAAAGAAACCTGTGAATGTAAATGTGTATATCCATGCATTCAATAATCAGGAGGAAAAAAAATACCAACGCATT
The DNA here is from genome assembly GCF_964273705.1 of Natrix helvetica. Classification (NCBI taxonomy): domain Eukaryota; kingdom Metazoa; phylum Chordata; class Lepidosauria; order Squamata; family Natricidae; genus Natrix; species Natrix helvetica. The sequence goes on from NC_138558.1 coordinate 40,472,889, forward strand.
TTTAATAAATACATACCTAAGGAAGAAAATGAAGTGACAGATCAATCAAAAAAAGAACTTTCAAATTACATTGCTTCTAATGCTTTACAAGCTAGCAAAACAAATCAACAGTCACATTGCCTCAGCTACTATCTCCCCCCTCCCCCCAAAAGACAAGAAAAAGGATGGCATGTGATTTGGCATGTTCAGATTATCTCCTTAGACATTGTGATCTGAAGTGAGAAATAGATTTAAATTTGACACAATTTAAAAGAATGAACATAAAAGAAAGTAATAGGAACTTTAAATAAAAAACGAGGGCGCAAAACTGAAAGTGTGTTACCAAAGGGGAAGTGAGAGCACACTAATCAAGAAACTGCAATTTCTATTTAAAGATCAACAAATTTCTCTGTAGGATTAATGAACCAAGAACTGTCAAGTAACTCCAAGTTTGTGGCATGCTAAACATGACTTGTTTCAGTGCCAGTTCACAATCACACTGGCCAGCCTTTCCTAAAATTGTAGCCTATTTTCTAAAACAGATTGGCAACCTTGATTCTATGGAACCAATTCAACCTGGGAGATTCTCCCCAAGCCTGCCAAATGTTGGCTAGATTCCTTTCTTCACAATGCTTCTTTCTCACCCTTATTTGTACAGGAACAAAAAGGAACTCATTTTTTCAATGCAGATAATCAGGAAACAATCTGTAGAACTGAGGAAAGTTTTACCTCTCTATTCAAAAGTGTAACCATGTAAAGAAACGTGTGTGGTGTTCAGTAACACTAGAGCATGAAAAATCATTGAGTTTATATTTTTGTGAATGCTTAGCAGATAATCCACTACAGAAAAGGATTTAGAAAATGTTCTTCTTATCTTGGTTCATTTCACGGAGTTTGGAATGATCTGGAACTCTATTTTCTCTTGCAGCAAGAAAAGCAAGATCCAGCTAAGAGGTTTGTGTAGACAGCAGGATCAATAATTATTACTTTTAATCTCTCCCTTCTCCTCCTTTTCCAGTCCCACCTTCAAAGTGAATATTGATTTCATTCTTATACCTTAAAAAACCCGAATAGGTAGTAATATGCCAAGTCACTCAATAAATTATGACCATGCATGGGTAGACTTGAATCTGGTCTCCTAGGCGTGAGGCCTAGCATTTACTTGCCTCTATCTAAGATCTTGTTTCCCTTTTCTTTAAAAATTGAAGAGGAAAAGAGGAGCTGGTAAGGACTTCTCCAATTTCACAAAAATTATGAACTTTGAGGATACTTTCTGAAAATAATTCATCCCAAAGAATATTTAAGAACTGACAATGCCAAAATGTGGGAAGAGAAGACGAAGTACACTTGTTATTAAAATTTTGCTGATTCATCTGACAATTTTTATTGTTGGAATTAATATCTGAGTCCTTTTATGTTGTGGAATTATAAAACTAGAACATTAGTGTCTGTGAGTGGTGTATGTGAAAACGTCAAGATAATGGGCATGGCAATGTGAACAAAATCCTTCCTTTGCATATGTATAATATGGACACACATGATTGACACATACAAAGAGCCATGCTTTGATCACAGAACCTCAACTACCGTTTGGGAAAATTAAACACAATTATAATTATTATTACTATTGTTTGAAAGCTTCAACTGAACATTTATTTACATTATGAGATACAGACTTTTTCATCACCTCTCAGTAAATCCATTAATTTTGATAGTAATTGTTTTGTAAGTGTTTTATGGTGTTACCAAGCTTCCTTTTGAATTGATTTCCTAGTTCTCTCTCCATTTAGATCTACTGATTGCAATGCAAGGCTAAAAACAAAGCAACAGATAAGGGATTTTAGAATAATTTACTTTATAGCTCTTGATAATATTCTGCTGTTATATGTTAAATCCATAACCTTTCTCTATTTTAAAGTGGAATCATCTATGAATGATGATGAGATGGTGCCAGATTCAGCCCAAGAGTGGCATACAGGTGAAACTCGAAAAATTAGAATATCGTGCAAAAGTTCATTTATTTCAGTAATGCAACTTAAAAGGTGAAACTAATATATGAGATAGACTCATTACATTACAGAACAATTTAGTTAAAGTTCAGTACTTTGTTTGCTCACACCAATAGACAGAATCTTGCCATATTTGATATATGCTACTTTCACCCCAATGGTATATCCTGGGAGATTCTAAGGAGTGGTTATCTTAAATCTCTTCCTCTTTCTATGATCTAGTTCCAGACTGTGTTGTCTCTTGTCTCATCATCCTTCTTGTAATTGGCTCCCTCCTTCCCAGAAAACTGCAGTTTTACATAGTCCATCACCTTATCTCCCCTTTTGTAAATGCAATCAATTACAGCTATAATTTGCATATAAAATCAGTCAATGTTCCCTGGATCCCTCTAAAATAATTTCAATTAAATTATTTATTTTTATTGATGTCACCAAAGAGCTAATGAGAAGAAGGCAACATATTTTCACTTAATACCCTACGTAAATATTTTGAATATCCTCCTGCACCTTGACAGTGTTTCAATAAAAGGCAATTGAACTGTGAAAATGCATTTAATACTATAGTTCTCCATTCACACTTCTATGCCATTTGGACAATAAATGGATATTCAGTAAGGTAGAAAAAGTCTCAAACTGGGTTTCTGTACTGGGGCTTAAGAGTTTTATTCTACAAAGACCATTATGTTGCCTTTTCAAACAGGCAAGAATCAAGCCTTTCAGCTATATTTAAACACCTTTATTGATAATTACAAGATAAGGTAATAAAATTTTCAGATAATGTAAGAGACCAACATGGACCCAACCAGCAGCATAGATCACAAAATGGTACTTGAAATGTCAGAGACAAAACACTTCAATTTAACAAGATGCTTCAAAAATAGTCTTTGTTTTGAAGGGGGGGGGGAGAATAGAGTAGATATTGCTTTGTGAATTTACTTCAGATGGGGCTTTAGTTAAATTTCATACGTGCACATTCATACTATAAGCGTTTACCAATTGGGCTTCTCGGTGTAAACAACTGCTTCTTTAATGTCAAAAAGCTGCTACTGGAATTTAATCCCCTGTTAAGTGTTTATTTCAGAATATGACAGTATCCTGACCTTCTTTTAGTAAAATGATTAACAAAGAATGGAAACAATTTCAAAGACTCACTGGAGTGGAAAAATAATAGTTTGGAAGTATAAAACATTGAATGTAAAAATATCTTGATACTGTAGGGGTGGAAAAGGCTTCTGCCTGAAAGTGTTAAGAGATTCAAATGAGTGATATAACACAGTCTTAGATTTATTTATTTATTTATGGATATGGTTTCAGTGCAGTGAATCAAGTCTTTATCCAAGGGTTGCCATTCCTATTTGGAGTTTTCTAACATGCAGTTTCTATTGTAAAAGTGAATACACTGCATGGGTGAAGCTATGATTCAGTCATTTCCACTGCTCTAATCCATATGACTGGTGGCTAATGTGGAATAGAAGGTTGGAATACAGTTGCTACGCCAACAGTTAATAGATATTAATGACATATTTGTAGCACCCAAATGCAAACTGTGTAACAGATGGTAGAGGCCATCAGGCCATGGTGACATCTCGCCAAAGGGAGAAGTGCAAATGGGAGAGAGTGATAAATCTTATTAGGAGTCTTTACTTGGTTGAATATATGCATGTTGAAAACGCAGAAGTATATGAAGGAAATTTATTTCACTAGCTTAAGTTCACATCATTATTAATGATTGTCCTGAAATTTATTTATATACAATATATTAGTATGTATGTGTAAATGTATTATATATGTATGTGCATATTTGTGTATGTATGAATCTATAAATGGCATACAATAGAACACCACCGTGAATTAATCAGAGAACTTTGTTTATGAAATTAAGTTATTAAGAAATATTAGGAAGTTATATGTTATAAAGGGGTATTTTCATTTTTTAAAGAACTGAAGTAGAAATGAAATGGAATAAGCCTGAGGCTGAAAAAAATGACAATGAGATAAACTAAAATGAAGAATTTCACTCAACTGTATATCATGTTGGCATGCATTCAGATTTTTTTAAATGTTCCTGAAGCTTCATAAGAAGCTTAAGTACAGAAAAATGAATTATCAGGCACAATCTTCTAATTATGGCTTAATTAGTAGATCCTTCCCCAATGATAATCAAGTATTCAAAGAAATTATATCTTCAAAGTGAAGATAAGAAGCAAAATATAAAGAATTGTCACAGATATTTAGGAGAACTATATGAAAAGCTGAGCTATAAACAGGAATACTGAAAAATTAAAAAAAACATCCACTCAGATTAAAAAAATAGAGCTTTCTATGAATTAAGCATGTTTTTTTTTTCTTTTTAAATATCTATATATTGGAATAATATCATTTAGTATTCAATCTTTCTATAACCAAATTTGTCTAATGGAGTTTGAAAGAAAACCAGACCAGAATTGTGTACCATACTTAAAAGTAGGTCCTATGGTTCTATTAGATTAGGATAGCATTTCAGCAGCAAAGGGATTAAGCAATTTTATTTAATCTCAGATTTATCTTTTTCTACTTGGATTGTTGTAATTCTTAGGTTTTTTGGTTTATGAATTGGTTAGTAATTTTCTAAGCATGTGTCTTGAATTTCATTTGATTCATATTTAACTACATTGAAACGCAGTGCATGGATGAACACTCTTTTCCTTTCATTTTAGCACAAAAACAAAATTATCTGAATTTTTCAATAGGTTCTCTAAAATACATCTAAATTTTTAGAACAGAAGAAATTCAAAATTAAATACTCTAAACAGCAAAACATTTTTTGGATTATACATGGATGCAAAAACAAGTGAATACAGCTGATGTTTTTATAGAGGTAGATGATTAATTCACCATTCATCATTAAACTTTTCAGTCCTTTAAGATTTGCAATAATGTGTAGAAAAATTATTGCCCACCTACTGTTTGTAGAATTACTAGAATATATATGTATATGATTATATAATTATAATATATAATTAAAGCATAGAAAGTAGATCAAGCAAGTAAATACCATCTGCTCTAAAAGCAATAGATTTAAGGAAATGGCTGAGACTAGCATCTTCCTGTAAATACGAAACTTAATTTGTATTCCTGTGTATTTCCTGGAAGAAAAAGCCCAACTGAGCTTAAAAGAATAGCTGTAGGCAACATGTGCTGCTCCAGATGTTGTTGAACTACAAATCCCAGCATTCTTACCTACTGGCCATATTTCCTAGGGCTATTGAATGTTATAGGTCAGCAACATCTGGAATTCAATAGGTTTCCTCCCCGTAGTAGAACTTGTGTTTATTTGCAGACAGAAACTATAAATTTATTTTAATAACCCAATAACCCAACACAGTGTGTTTGTGTAAAATAATAAAATAAAATAAAAACAGATGTTTTTCAGGATAACACAGATGAAGTGTGCAAATTTTACGGGCCATCTGAGAATTAGTGTACTTTTCCCCCTCAATGGAAAGGTAATGTAATAGTGCAAGAGACACTGTATAAACTGAATATGTATGAGTAGAGTTGTAAGTTATTTCATTAGTGGATAGAAATGGACAAGTCTTTGCTTAAGTTATAGGTGAACCAGATGTTCTTTTGTAACAGAACCCTCATATATAGTTTGGGTGAGTAAAATATATCCACAGGCAACATTTTGTGTCAAATTTTTGTGACTTTTTCTCCTTAGTCTAGCTACACTTTCCAGTTGTGTGTCAAAATATAAGATAAAAGGTGGATCAGTTTTTGTGATAGGCATAGCTTGCAAACAAAAATGAAAAGCAAACTACAAAAACAAACAAAAACTATACCTTTAAAACCCTTCATGGCTTGGGACCAACTTCCCGAGAGACTATCTCCTCCCAGTTGTTTCTACAAGTCCAATTCAGTTGGACAGGCTGGATGTGGTAAGGATCCCATCAGTGAAGGTATGCTGTCTGGTGGGTCTATGGGACACCTCTTCTCTAGCCCTGGCCTCCAGAGCTTATGATGGCAATGACCCTGTTGGTCCATTATAAGGTCTTGAAGAGTTGGTTATGGAGCCAGGATTGGGGCCCCAAATGCATTAAAGCCCAGTTTCCTGGTTATATTATATTAACATCTATGGTGTTTTTTTCTTGGCAATATATACAATATATTGTTTATACTTAGTTTTAACTGATTTAATCATTGTTTGCCACCTCACTTGTTTGAGATGGATACAAATTAAATGAAATGAATGAATGAACAAATGAATGCTTACAATTAAACAATTTCATCATCCAGACAAGTCATGCAACATATCTTGGTTAAACCAGAATTACTGTACTTATTAATATTTAACTGATGTTAAAGCATATGTGATTCTATGTTTAGGTCTTGATCTTGCATGTACAGAAACTCATACTCCAGAATTCTATATGTGATAAGAATGACATGCGCATACACACACAGAGATCCTAAAATATAGTAAACAATTAAAAAAAAATCAATATATGGCCATTTTCCATGGAGCCAATAGTAAAGGAAATGTTAAGGAGAACCCCAAAACAATAACATCAAGAACTAGTAAATGAAAAGTCACTCTATATCTCTGTTGGCCAATTTTAACTTTTTTTAAAAAAGTTATAATCAGTCTCAAGCTGCAATGTTTAGATAAGAATAACCAATAGTAAGAATAAAAAAAATGTATCTCAAAGTGCCAGAACCATCTGCAAGATATTAAATGGCTCTGTTATTTCCACATCAAATCTGTCCTTGAATGACTGAATTCTTGTTACAGCATTTATGCTTTAGTTACATACTCAATAAGATTTGGAATATGGCAACTGCAAATGCTTGAGTAAGGAATAGACAATCCCAGAACGAATTCAGAACAATGAAGGAAGGGCGTCACTTGTACATTTACAAGAAGTGCTGAATACAACAGCATCCCTGCCAAGTACATACATCCTCTTGAGATTGGATTGTGAAATCACAGCAAGCACCTTACTATATTCTATGAATCTGTGAAGTATAGGCTGCATTTTCTAAATGCATTCTTGAGCTTGTTTTGACTCCCATTCAATGCAATTAGATTTTGTCTTACAGTCTTTAATAGATGCTAGATTCATTCTCCTAGCGCCGGAGCATCTGGAAGACAGCACTTCAGTGAAATTGGTTACAATTAAGAAATGTAAGTAGATACTCAAAAAATTCTAGTAGCATTGCTATTATAAGCACCAAAACGTAGATGCTGTAAATATAAAATCAAATAAATACAGTATCATCCCTATGTGTGTGTGTGTGTGTGTGTGTGTGTTGTGTGTATGTATATATATATATATATATGTATATACATATGTATACATATGTGTACATGCATCTATACATACATACATACATATGTACAATACACACACACACACAAACACATACCCCAACACCAACACACACACGTGTGTATAAAATTAATTAATGGTCCACCTAATCATCAGACAATTCTAAATTTCTAAAAGAACTTTTCAACATAAAACCAATATATAAAATCCAAGAACAAATCTCTACCATCTATTTGAGGCTCTTCAATTCCCAAAGCTAGCAGAAGAGGGAAATATATCAATGTATCAAAATTTAGTGATAGTGCAAAAACAAAAGCCTCCAAATCCAAACAGCCTCCAAATCCAAGCAGATTAAAAACAATAGGACCATATTCCTGAGAATTATATTTCTCAGGAAGAAAAATATATCAATGTAATTTAAACCAGGTTTTCCCCCCAACTTTTATTCTGCTTACTGATATAAATAGTCCACTGCATAACCCCCTTTGAAAATCAAGAAACCAGTACTTCGTACCCAAGAAGAAACATCTACTGACAACAACATCAATTTGACAGTCACTTACCTTTTGCAGATTAACTAGGGTTTCCAACAGATCATCATGTTTACTTTTCATCTCTCAAGAATAATCCCTTTAACAGGTCCTCTCCACTAATATAGAAGTTAGATCACCCAGTAGACTTAAATAATTTTAGGTCATGATGTTCTACCAAGAATGGGATTCTTTCACATTTATCCTGACTAGCATAATATAGAATGACGGATCTCTCACCTTTGACAAAGGTCCATCATTGCTTTGGGAGCAGCACTCCCAAGTTTAGCGTAATAATGAGTGGGACAAAGCATTTGAATATATATTTAATCCAAATACAGCATGACAAAATCGGGAGAAAATGCCACATTTAAAAGATAATTATATTCTGATTTGTACATTAGTTTATGCATTATAGATAAGGTCATTGCCAAAGCATTATTATCTTTCAGAGTGGATTGCAGGTCCTTTACCACAATTATCACACTACACAATGTCATGTGCCTCTTATTGAAATGATCAACAAGATTAGCCTTTATCACCTATAACTAATAATAAAATAACCTATACACTACACACAGTCAGTGTTATATATAGTCGACTGAAGCCTACAAATCAATTTGTCAAGATTTTCCCTTTGGGTAAATGGAGGGTAGGAAAGTTTTAAAGAATAATCAAGGAAGAGAACAAGACAAATATAAATATACATGGGTGCGTATGAATGTGTGTGTGTATACACATATACACATGCATAAAAATTAGATGCAAATGTACATATTTAAGGAACTGTACATGTAGCAAACACAGCTTGTTAACAAGTTTAGAAAGTAATATGCATCTAATAATTAGTTGTAAATAAATCACTGCACTAGAATACTTGTTTCTGTTATAGGCATACACAGACACATGTCAGATATCTCACAACCCTGGCTATGGCTTCCCAGAAATTTCATTTCCCATGCTAAACCTTGGCAGATCAGTTTATGTTAACATGGATGGAAGAAGAGATGAAGTCTTTCTAAGAAAGAGACCTGGGTGACTCCGCTTTGCCATCTGAACATCTTCATCCTACTCTATAATGTTAGCTGTCATCATCCCACATAAAGGGACAATGTAGTAAACTGGAAAGATTGTGCAATAAAACAGCAGCCACCAACTTTTCCACTTTCGAAGCCCAGCACAGGGAGAGGCAGAGGGATAGGTATACACATCCCTGCATTGAGCGAGTGGAATGGAGCTTTGTGCGAGTGGAAATTTGTGTGCAAACGCAAACGCCTGCCACTCATGCAAGTGGAGTTGCACACATGCATTACCCGCTGTTTGCATGATTCAGTTCCACCACCCTGTGATGGGTCAGGCCTCGGGGCTGGGGGCACCTGCAATAAAACAGCTCAGTAAATGTTGATCTGTCCCACCTATTTTTAATAGACATGCCTGAAAAATAAAGACTATTTTAAAATTAAAATGGGGAAAGAAAAGCTGACTTTGTTATGTTCCCTAGAACCTATGCCCCTAGATTTCCTGGGCTAGGCACATTAGCCAATATCCTTCAGACAGTTTTTCAGGCTTCTGTCACAGTTATGCAATTCTAGTGGAACATGCTGATATCCTTGCTAAAAAAAATATCTAACAACATTTAAAAAAAACTTATGAGGCATGAATTTAAACTGAAACAAACTAGGAGAACATTGTACGGTAACATTGTACTGCAAACTAGGGCATACAAAACTTTTGCAGACCAATCTGTGAATATAGCTGATCTGCCTGGAATCCACACTGTATATGGGACATTAATACAATTGTATATCGGACATTAACACAATCGAGCGAGTCCAGAGGTATTTCACAAGAAGAGTCCTTCACACCTCTGCTCACAATATAATACCTTATGCCCCCAGGCTTAAAAATTTGGGCTTGGACAACCTAGAACTATGCCGACTAAAGTCTGACCTAAGCATAGTACACAAAATTGTCTGCTACAATGTCCTACCTGTCGATGACTACTTCAGCTTCAACTGCAAACAGACAAACAATAGATACAAACTAAAGGTAAACCGCTTGAAACTCGACTGCAGAAAATATTTCAGCAACAGGGTGGTTAATGCCTGGAATGCACTACCTGACTCGGTTGTTACATCCTCAAGCCCCCGTAACTGTAACCTTAAACTGTCTAGCATGGACCTCACCCCTTTCCTAAGCGGTCTGTAGGGGGTGTGCATAAGCACACCAGCGTGCCTACCATCCCTGTTATATTGTTCCCATTTATTCATATTCATTTCCTGTGTTCATGTCAATGTTTATACTTATACCTGTTATCTCATACATGTTTGACAGACAAACTAACTAACTAACTAACTGAATGAATGAATGAATGAATGAATGAATAAAAAAGACAAGATTGTAGTAGCCCAAAGCTACAGATTTTGGAGTAATTATTTGCTTATCTCATCTGATTGCTCAGTATCTTTGGATTCCATTGCTTCTTCCTAAGTATTAGAAAACACATACCAATCTACACAGAACCTGCTGTAATTTAATATATTAAAAAAAAAAAACCATGTCCTACAAAATTAATATCTCAGTGATACTGCAGGTTCATCCTGGAAAAAAAAAGTTCTCAGGATCACCCCCAATACCCATTATTTAACAAAGCTCAGTCCCATTTTCTTACTGTTCTTTATCTTATTTTCCTTTGGCTGTACTGTTTACTGATTGACTGCTCTATTAGTTACTCTAAAAACTTGCCAGGTGTTAAATTAAACTTACTTGAATGAAATCCCTGGATTCTTGATTCTCTTCCTTTCTTCTTAAAAATAGGCATTGGGTTTGACCTGCTGCAGTCTTCTGAGACCTTACCTGTCATCCAAGTTCTCAAAAATAATTGCTAATGGTGCCAATCCCTTTCCTTCTATCTGCTTTAACACTGGAAGATGAATTTCACCATAGGGCCTGAGGATTTGAAATATGCTTATATGAAACAGTTTTAACTGTTGCTTTTCCAATTCTATCTTTTGACTTTTCCAGTTATAAGTAAATCCTGCAATGGGGCAAGTATTGATGTATTTCAATAATTGTTTTTAAATTGGATTGATAGAAGATAGGTAGGTAGGTAGATAGATGGATAGATAGATATATAGATAGATAAAAGAAAAATACATTCAAGTGTAAAAGGTATGTTATAACATAGTAGAACATACAAAAATAAGTTGGTAAAATGTAACAGATCAGATGGAACACTGATTTTCCATCTTGTTTGCTTTCCCTTTTAATCTATATTTTATATCTGGAACTTTATATTATTGTTTAATTGTATGCCTGTGTATCTTAACCTTCTTTCACTGAGAACTGTTGTATGCTACAGCTATCAAAATGCCAATGCAACAGAGGGAGTAGCAAGATTATATAAATGTTAATACTGCTTTGGTAAAACAACACTTAGAATAGTGCATCCAGTTTTGATCATCATGATACAAAAAACTAAACTGAGACTCTAGAAAGGGTGAAGAACAATTAGGGAGTGGAGGCTAAAACCTACAATGAATGCTTGCAGGAACCTGGGTATGACTAGTCTAACAAAAAGGACAACATGTAACATGATAGCAGTATTCCAATATTTACGAGGTTGTCACAGAGAAGAGGGGCGGGGTCAACCTATTCTCTAAATCACCTGAGTGCAGGACAAGACATTACAGATAGAAACTTATCATGGAGAGATCCATTCCTAGAACTAAGGAGAAAATTCCTGAGAACAATTAATCAGTGGAATGGTTTGCCTCCAGAAGGTATGAATGCTCTATGCCTGGAACTTTTTAAGAAGAGATTGAACAGCCATTTATCCAGAATGGTACAAGCCCTCCAAAGCCCCCAGCAGCTCTCTGAAAGCCTTCTAAAAGATATGCATGGCCATTTTGGTGAAGGGGGCGGGGTTTCAGGAGAAAAAAAAATGCTGTTATCAGTGTATAAGATGCACCCAGATTTTCAGCCTCTTTTTTGAGGGGAAAACATGCGTCTTATACTCCGAAAAATACGGTAGCTGTTTTAATGAGTTTCTTTCAATTGTTGCATTCGTTAAAACAAAATTTTATTGGTTTTAAAAAAGAATATGCAAGGAAAAGGGTAATGGATTAAGTACAAATTTTGGCAGTTACATTGTGCAGGAAATGGCCCTCCCCCCCTTCTCATAACTTTCATTTACTAATACATTAGATTGTTGTTACTTAATAATATTTTGTCAGCATATAAACTTTTATCTTAAAATAATTTCAATCATTTTATATCAAACAGATTTTCAGTTTCATTTTTGTGATCTGAGTTTTCTCAATGTTGCCTCTTCTCCCCCCCACCCCCAGCAGAGCTCCGGCACCTCCCGTGTCCTGTATGTCCGGTGTAGTGTCATCAGATTTATCTAAGAGGACTTGTTTTTTTCCATGAAGGCCTCAGCCTCGGTAGTTGTATTAATTCTAACTCTCGTGTCCTCCCAGAATATTAGCATACCTTCTGGAAACAACCATCTAAACCACACCCCTTTCTGGTATATCAGTTGTTGCATTTGTGTAGCATGTTTCAAGGACCATTTCCTTAAAAAATGAAAAGTACTACACTGCCTCAAATAAACCAGTGAAACTGAATAATTCTCTCTGAAAAGACTGAATCTTAATCAGGCAATGTAAATTAATCTCTACACAGAGAGAGACACACAAACACTCCTACTTAGATATAACATAGAACTAATAAATAAATGCATGATTAAATAGATGCAAAACTTTAAAGAAACAGTCATTGCACTGCAATGGGAAAAAGTAATGAATAAATGTATAAAATTTAATCCAAATTATAATCTTAAAGAAAACTGGTATAACATGTTTTACAGATAGTATATATTTTCAATGATAAGTTTCAGCATCGGCAAGACATACAGTAACAAATGGAAATGCCATGAAACAGAAATAACATTTTACCACATGTGGTTAACATATTTAAAAAATCCCTGAAGTAACATTTAGCACATTTAGAAAATTTTAGAAATTATATTTGAAATGAAATCACAATATTTTACTAAGTATAATCCTAGAATATACTGAGATCCATGCTTATAATAAAATTGAAACTAGAATGCTTTCCATACGACATCAGGGGAAATACAGACATTACAGCATGGTTATGTAAGAGGTTTAATGTTTATAAACACTGCAAAATGATGAGGTTTCAAAGAAGAGGGAGGTTACAGATAAAAACTGGAAAAGTAGAGAAAAAGAATGCTTCAAATGTGCCATGTCCACCCATGCATCTCACTCTTTCTCCACTGAGAATTTTTCCATAAGACTTTCCCACCCAAAAGATTAAAGAGAAGCTACAAAAGTGGGGACAATTAAATCTTATATTTCTACCTCTACAGCAACAAAAATAGTTGGAGAAAGCAGCTACCTGTGATCAACAAAGCAACATTTGAAATGCAGAGAATTGGTTAAGCATTTTGGTATTTGTATTAATATGCTGCTCCTTGTAATTGCATTTCAGCAACAAATGTGTACATATCCATGTATCATCTAATTTTGCCCTAGTTGGCCTGGACATGGTTAGTTTTACCTAAAAGAATATGGAATGCTTTTGTTTAAACCATTTTACATGTTTTCACATTTCAGGTATTTGTAGATATTCATTCACAATGATGAAAATTCTTGAAGCTGATAATAATACCACATCGCTGGCTTTAATGTTTGTGAGGAAAACAGAGATAGATCAATGTGCAAGAATTAATGCCATGTCAAAATCTGTCTACCAATTTTCTGAAAGGTTTTGTTGTCTTTGAGAGATTTTTATTTAACTTTGTCTTCAAACCATAGCTGTGGGATGAAAAAGAGGCTAATGAAGACAAGATCTGAGCAAGTGTAAGTCTCTCTCTCTCTCTCTCTCTGTATGTGTGTGTGTTTTGCATGTGCATGCATGCATCTGTCTATTTATTTCCCTGTTAAGCGAAATGTCCCAGAGAATTTGTCGCTTATTGATAAATATTACTCTTCCAAGTATTATACCAGGGGGATATGTCATCTACCTAAGCAGCATTCCTGGGGTCTGATTAAGCTTTTTGCTTAATCAGAGTTGCTTGTCTAATTGCAGACTACACACAATGCTTCAAATAGTTAGTCTCCTATTTCTTTATAAGTAGCAGGAAGGACATAAATTCAAGATTTCTGCCTCCTCCTCCTCCTCCTTTTGATAGGACCAAATTTCACTAGATGCTGCCATCTAACTCAGCATCCAACAGAAAGACATTTTAAAATAACTTCTACAAAGCATAATTCCATATAAACTAGGTGTATCACAGACCATCAAACAGAGTATGCAAATATGCCATTTACGAAGGTGAAGCTTAGAATACTTATGACTATTTACTAATATTATTTTTCATCTCGAGTCAAAAAGAATAAGGAAAATATATCAATTGAGAATGTCATTAGAGTAAAATCAAAAGGAAACCCGGGAAAAGAGAAAAGAGAAAAGGGAAAGAAAGGAAAAAAGGAAAGGAAAGCTGTTTAAAGAAGATTCAAGAAATCACAGAAAATGTTACAAGTAGCAATACTCGAGAGGAATAACAGAAGAGATGTAATAGGGACAACAGAGATTAAAGGAAAATGAAAAGGCTTTACTGAAATGAGTTATATAATGTGAGATGCACCTGCAGAGGTAAAATGTATTCTGGAACCAACGTCACGGTAGGCAATGGACCAGCTAGGAAATAGAAAAGCACCAGAGCAGATGACATATCCATTGACCTGTTTAAAACTGCATGAGAAAATGCAGTTGAAGTGCTAACAGCTCTGTGTCAGCAAATATGAATTAGGCTGAGCATCCTAGAGATTTGTGTTTGCAAATAGAGAAAAAAGAAGATGCAAGAAAATCCACAAACAAGTGCAGTCATTCCTCAGCCAAGAAAAGTTTTGCTGAAATACTTACTAGGAAGAATATAGAGAAAAATGGCAAAAGAACAGGTATGTTTAAAAAAAGACAGCAAGCTCAGTTGGCTAAGAAAAGATGAACAGGGGACCACCTAAGGTGAAGTAGATTTATCTTTGTTTCTTTGACTTCAGCAAGGCCTTTGATTACGGAGATCACCCCAGAATGTGGAACACGGTAAGGTTAATGGGTGTGCCAGAACTTCTGATTATTTTTCTGGAAAAAATCTTTCAAGGAATAAGTATCTATTCTGAGAATTGGAGTAGTTTAGAGTAAGAAGTAAAAAAGATATGGGTGCATGTTATCCCAGATTTATTTAACTTACACAATTACTCTACTATAAGATTGGAAGAAACAACAACTGCATAGGCAGCCCAAGTTGTGTTCGATAGGGGAAGAAGGAATAGGAGCATCGATTAACATGCCTGATGTGAAAACAAAACAAAAAAAAACTAATTACAGGTGGGAGAAGGGTGGATGGGCCTATCACGCACAATGGCCAAATTGATTAACATTGGATAAAGGCAGATATCTCTTTAATGGTTTTTTTACAATCTGACAATGTTAGCAGGGGCTAACAAAAGCTAAGTGAGCAATATATTTTAAAGTTCCGGAGATTGCAATGTCTGTTTCTTTTATACATACATGTATGCGCGCGCACGCACGCACGCACGCACACACGCACACACACACACAGAAACAGATACACACACATTTATGTGTATGTCTGTGTGTATGCGTGTGTGTGAAAAAACTAAAGGCAATTTAAAACGGGGGGGGGGGGGAGATTAAATAGAAGGATGGGACCAACAGGCTTATTGACCTGTCCCTGGAAGAGAGATATGTCATTTCTACCATCTACATGCTAAACATTGGATTAAGCAGACACCAGGAGTCAGACTTCCTTTGATGACACCTAATTAAGCAATATGCTGTCTATCAAAATTGAAATGTTTTGTAGCATATGCAATTATATACATTTGAGGGGGTTTTTTAAATGTCATTTTTCAAAATGTAATAAGTTCTAAAATGCAATTACAATATATACTGTATCTGGTTTTAACAGTTTTTGAACTTAATATGTTTTTTCTGAGCCCTGTTTTACAACATTTATACATGTACTGTATATGCAGCCTTCTAAGTCAAAAATTAAGTGAGCCTAGTTGATCTTTTATACATGACATGAGACAACTTTTTTTTTAGTTCAAGGCAGCTTAAACTCACCCAATGTCACATACTGCTATTGAAATAGCATGCTTGCAGTGTTTAGGGGGAAAGCATCTATTATATACACATCTCACCTTTTCTGCTTGAGTTTAAAATGACCCAAATGTTTAATTTCATCTTCATGAAAACAACTCTGAGTGAGTGATATTTTTTTAAAAGTCAACAAAATTCTGTGGCTAAAAGAGTTAAATCTGAGCCTATTTAATTGCTACATAGAGGATTTCAAAATTGAAACTCTCAAGTTCTATTTGAAAGTTGACAACCTGATCGCATGAAATGTTTTCAAACTTTAGCTGCCATCAAGGTCAAACAGGATGGATAATGGCAAAGGATTCTGCATTAAGCTCCAGACATCTAAGAATTTATTTTCTCTAGAAACAGAACTCTCACAGCTATGTTCTGAGTATTGCATTTTATTTATTGAGAACAAAAAAAGCAAAACATGGGGGAAGTGGATCCAATTTCAGTGGGTTACACAGGGCATTAAGAGTTAATTTGCTTAATTCTAGTTCACCAAGTAAGCTGTAATAACAGATCATTGTAACCCTATAAGATGTACAATTGCAAACAAAGCAAAAATTGTTGTATTCACAAAACATTTAGAACTAAAACCAAACAAGCTACATAATTGATTAGTGGTTCTGTGAGTCAACTCTTTTCTTTTGCATGAGTTAAATATGGGTGCTATTTTTACTTTCTCACAAAATTCAACTATGTTGCACAGATTTATTTACTCATTATGCATAGAATTAGACATTTTTGTGTTATTTATTTATTTGATTTTTTTAAAGTCCACCTTTATTACATTATAAGTAACACAAGGTGGCAAACATACGACATTTTTCGGAGTATAAGATGCACCTTTTTCCCTCAAAAAAGAGGGTGAAAGTCTTATAAACTGAATACAGCATTTTTGGCCTACCGAAACCTTGCCCCCTTTGCAAAAATGGATGTGCAGAAGGTTTGGGAGGCTTGCTAAGTGCTCCTGAGGGCTGGGGAGGGCAAAAAAAGCAAAAATGGGCCATTCCCCCCCCCAGCCCCCAAGAGCACTCTACAAGCCACTGCATGTCCTTTTTTATTTTTGAAAAAAATGGCATGTTTTTGCGAAACATTGGCCGTTCTTGCTCCTTTTTGCCTCCCCCAGCCCCCAGGAGCACTCTAAGAGCCTCCCAAAACTCTGCATGCCCCCCCCAAAAAAAGAATGAGGCATGCAGAGGGTTTGGGAGGCCTGCAGAGTGCAAAAAATGTTTTTAAAAATTTACCTCTTCAAAATCATGGTGCGTCTTATACTCCGGTGCGCCTTATAGTCCGAAAAATACGGTACATAATACTTCTTCCTCCTATTTTCCCGCATGAAGTGAGTGGGGCTAAGGGTGAGTTACTGGCCCCAGGTCACCCAAATGGTTTTCATGCCTAAGGCAGCAATAGAAGTCAGAGACTCCTTGTTTCTAGCCTATCACTGAATCAATGCTGGAGGTAATAAAATGAAAATATTGACTCTATAAATATTTTTAAACAGGAAAAAACATAAGGTTGAATGAAACCTTTGAAGAAATTAAAGGAAATTAGTTTTTTAAAGTAAATATTCCAAATAGGAATTGATTTTTTTTTTCAAACAAAAGCTTCATGAGCCTTCACAGTAACACCTCCTTCAGATTTAGTTTCTCCCTTCACTTTGTTATTGTTAGCACTAAGACATTATGGAGAGATTGCTGGATTTGTCTGAACCACCCCATAAAAATCCAGACAGAAATCAGCATTTCAATTATAAATAAACCTTGTCACTATGTGCCTTTCCACTATCATCAGCACACTTGCTAATGAATTTACAGAGGTAAGTTGTTTACATCATTTGTAATGTCAGCTGAGTGCCAGGTTGGGCAAATAATTACAGCAAGAGAAGCTTCCATTTTTTGAAACAGTTTTGATTACCCATTAAAAGTGGGAGCCAGTGAATGTCAGGAAATTAGCAAAAATTAGAAAATTGGCTTAATTCATTTCCCTTTTTTGCATTGCTAACAGACATCTTTAAGACAATTTATCTTGGCAACATTTGGACAGGTTGATATGATACTGTTATAAATAATCCCATTGATAATAAAGCCCAGAATAAATAATCTTGAACCTTTATTGTTGCAAGCCAATTAAAATAAATCTATTAGTGTCCCATTATTCCTGGCTGGTCACTATTCCTAATTTGAAATAAGTGCATGGAAGGACTTCCTATGTTATATCTTCCCTTGGGTTTTAACTGAAACATGAAAAGGCAGACATATTGTAGACTGGTTACAATTATAAATTGGACATTCTCACTTGCCTATTATAAGAACTAGGAGAAGTACAAGTTTTCATGCTTCACCTAAGTAATTTCCCAGACATATTTTCTCTTCTGAAGATCTCCTCCTCCATTATTTTATTGAACTGAAGGAAAACAGTTGAAAAATGCAAAATACAATCAACTTTGCAATATTTTGCTGCTATTGTACATGTCCAGCTTAAATCTAAGTAATGCATAAAATATATGAAATTACAGTTGTGTTAGACTACACTTCTGTTTCTGAGAATAGACTTTTCCTTTCTTATCTTCCTGCAGCTTCTTCCTTTTAAATCTGTTCTTGGTTAGATTTGAAGAAAAAACTCAGTGGATGTAATAGTATGTGGAAATGACTTTGGGAGACAGGAAGAAGAGCTTCCGCTAGGGCAGTGCTTCTCAATTATTTTCTGTCATGCCCCCCCTAGGAAGAAGAAAACATTTCGCGCCCCCCGCGCGACTGTAAATAGTATCATTTGTCTATAAAATTGTTATAAGTACACCTCTGCATAACACTGTATCCTTATTAACGTATAAGAGAATAAAAAAAGAAAGAAATGTGGATCAATTTACAACAAAGAATAGCTTTATTAACTGTAGCAGAAAAGATTTAAAGGAGCACAGGATTTAAAGGAACACAATATTAAAAAAAACCTTAACCTGCAAAACAAAAATATATAAAATAATTTGAGCTGAGCCCCCCTTTACGGAGCCTCACGCCCCTCCTGGGGGGCCCGCCCCACTATTTGAGAAGCACTGCGCTAGGGCAACAATCAGATAAGAGGCAAACTGGCACTCAGCAGGAATGTGTTTGTGGCAAATGACTTGGGGGCAAATGACTTTTATTATAAAAATGTTAAAGGGAGATGTTGTTTCAGATGTCAGCCTTGCAAGGTAGTCTATACAAGAAGCACACCAAGATGAACTGATTCTACTTTATTGTAAATTACATTAACCAAATTTGGCAGAAATCCATGTCTGTCTGTGTGTGTGTGTGTAGATAGATAGATAGATAGATAGATAGATAGATAGATAGATAGATAGATAGATAGATGATAGATAGATAGATAGATAGATAGATAGATAGATAGATGATAGACAGACAGACAGACAGACAGAGGATGAAGAGGCACTAAATATGTGTATACTAGTGTAGATTCTTTATATATTTCACTTATCTTTATTATATTCCTATTTTTATTTTTCTTATCTATTTTTTCCTTAATCTTTTTTCTTTCCTTTCTTTAAGCTTAATTAGTATTGGATTTTACTATTAAAATAAAAATCTGCATGTATACACCCACCCACCCACTAATGGGTTGCAAGAGAGTGAAGGAGAATCATGCCACTGAATGATGCCATTCTTTTGATAATGAAGTTGATACCAGATACCTTTCAAAGACTTGTCATTTTGAGAGGTAACACAGCTATGGATATATTAAATATAATCACTTGACTTTTCAGTAATGTATATCTCTATGTGGTGACACCCAAATTTGCCAGAGATTAAGGATTGCAGAATAAAGGTTCTGGAGAACCGTAGCAGAAATATTGAGTAGTTTGGAGAACCGGTAAATACCACCTCTGACTGCCCCTGCCCCCATCTATTCTCTGCCTCCCGAGTCCCAGATGATCGGGATGAAATGGGGATTCTGCAGTAACCTTCCCCTGGAGTTGGGAGGGAATGGAGATTTTATACTATCCTTCCCCTGCTATGCCCACCAAGCACACCCACCAAACCATGCCATGCGACACCCACCTAGCCACGCCCACAAAACTGGAAGTAAAGATTTTTGAATCCCACCACTGCCCCACACCATCTTCTTTCTTATGAGAGAGAGAGAGAGGGAGAGAGAGAGAGAGGGAGAGAGGGAGAGAGAGAGAGAGAGAGAGAGAGAGAGAGAGAGAGAGAGAGAGAGAAAGAGAGAGAGAGAGACTTTCAGTAATTGCCTGGGCAGGTTTCTGCAGTTTTCTTGGCATGATATCAGAAATGGTTTTCCATGGCCTTCTTCTATGGGCTGAAAGAGAATGATTAGCTCAAGATTCACCAGTTGGCTTTGAGCCAAAGGCAAGGACTAGAATTCATAGTTTCCTGGTTTCTAGCCCAGTGCCTTAACTACTCCACCAAAATGATGCTACCACTTAATAAATGCATCTGTTAGTGAGTTTTCTACAGTGCCCAGAATGCCAGGCACACAGTCTGCGAACCATTAGGGTGTTGTGAATTGGATAGTTTGGGAACTTCTGAAATTGAGTCTCAAAATGGCAGATGGGGAGTTGGATAAAAAGAGAAAGAACTAGGATTAGGTAGTACTGGCAAACTTCTAAGATAACTGAAGGTCACCAAAGAGGAATTAGCACAGAATTCCTGAGGAGGTTAACACAATGTTGGATCCTGACTAAAAGGGAAAGTAGATCTAAAGGCACAAGAAGCACAATCCAGGTTTTGCTAACTATGAGAAATGACCAGCTTCTTGTAGAGTCCTTGATTATCTCTTTGGGGAATTTAGAAACAGCTGCATTGTAGAAGAACACACTGTCATTTTAGTAGAAGGGTTGTTTAATCTCAAAATAATATTTAGGATATTAAGAAGTCACAATTAAGTCCGTCTTCCCTCTGAAGGCAGAGGGAAGAAAAGAAGATCTGTTTGTATGCCGTAGAGGCATTCTGCTGGATAAATTGTCTGAGTATAAAATCATTCTGAAACTGATGTCTTGCCATGCTTGTTACATTAACAATAAAGGGAGGGGGGAGTTAATACAGTTCAAAGAATGCCCTTGCATTCTGAATTTGTCTGGCCTCTTTTAAGGACTCATGATAATGAGGCCTGGTTTAGTTCTTGAATGGGAGATTATCAAGTAAACCAGGGATTTAGGCTAGACTAGAAATTCAAAAAGTTGCAAACTACTTTTATATTATTGCCACGGAAACTTTCTTGATATATCCACAAGGTCCCCAAAATTGATGGAAGCTTTATTTTTATATTTCTTTTCTCCAATTTTAATATCATGCAGAACAATTTGCCAATACAGATATGGCTAAGGCTCACATCAAAGGAATGTGAGAATGTCAACCTATTTTTCTGTTACGCAGGTTATAAAACACCACTAAATTTGTTTGCCCTTCTTGGTGACCTTCCCATCCAGTCTGCATGCAAGATACAATTTTAGGAAAAATAAATAAATAAATGAGATATCTGAATGTCTGAAAGAGCAGGGAGAAAGCAAAGATAAAAATTTAATGTCCTGTGAGAGATTTGTTATAAGGCCGGATGCCCCAAATAATGTAAATGTGCTTTGCAGC
Source organism: Natrix helvetica (assembly GCF_964273705.1). Lineage (NCBI taxonomy): Eukaryota > Metazoa > Chordata > Lepidosauria > Squamata > Natricidae > Natrix > Natrix helvetica. The sequence continues at coordinate 40,494,512 of NC_138558.1, forward strand.
CAGCAGTAGCTCTGGGAATGTCATGACAGTCACAGAGCATTTGCTATAGCACTGAAATATTAGAAGAAAATACACACTAAAAGAAATAATGTATTAGATCATTTTTTTGGGGAAAAAAGATTGTGGTAACATTTGTTTTCTGAGGTTTAGCTAAATTTCACTTCATTTCTCATTTGCCAACCTCATTTCTCTAATATCAGTCTTTATTAGCTGCTAGTTTGTTTGTTTTTTAAATGAAAAGTACACATGAAAATCATACATGTGTTTGTCTGCTTTCTAACACATGCCTTATATAGTAGTAATCATAATAACACAATTTCTTGTACATGATTAGCATTTAAAAGTATTTAAGAATTCAAAGTGCTTTCTGGCTTGTGGTACTTCAAACCCTGCGATGGAATTCTTAGGAATTTTTCAATTCAGTCTGGAGCATTGTGAAATAGACAAGAAGTCTCTAGTCCTCATTACTGAAAACGTAAGTATTACTATAGTCTCTTACAACATGCAAAAATGATGGAACAAGAACAAACTGGATGTAATTAAACCATTGCCCCCATGCTCATCATGCATAATATATTTTTAGCTGCACCTTGTCACATGTGATATACAATATGTACAGGTAACAGACAGTATATAGAAAAGGGCAGATTTTCCTCCCTCAAACATCTGTTAAAATGTTACCTGCACAGATGTGTCTTTGGGGTCATTTTGATATTTTTAAATACCTGCTACGGGATAATACAGTCTACCACTTAATAGAAAATCTTTAAATTCAGTGGTCCTATATATAATAATAATAAAAAAATGGCAGGAACCACATTCTTTTACCTTCTTCTTTTTATGTACTCAGCCAGAGAGATCAATAGCTCACTCATAAGAGAATTATTTTCCACTCACTCTCTCTGCCTATTCTGTTCAGTTGTTGCAACTAATCTCTGCAGTTTTATGACTTTTATAACACATATAAACTAAAGTCAGGTTTTTATTATACTAATTGAAGGCTTTTAAAATACTTCTCAGAATTTTTATTACTAATGCATAACAATCAACACATATCTTATCTAAGACTGTACAACTCTGTTTCTTTACCTACCTTCTCAAAGGAACAGTACAGATAGAAATTGCACTTACAGCTGCACGGAGATAACATCAGGACAATTTGTACTAGATGGTTCTTTCCTATGAGATCTCTCTCTCTCTCTCTCTCTCTCTCTCTCTCTCTCTCTCTCTCTCTCTCTCTCTCTCTCCCTCTCCTCCCTCCCTCCCTCCCTCCCTCCCTCCCTCCCTTCCTCCCTCTGTCCCTCCCTTCCTCTCCCTCTCCTTCTCCCTCTCCCATCTATGATCTATTTATTTATTCATATCCATCTATCCAATTAAAAAGATTCAGCAGAATCTAGTTTACCATTCTGAGTAGTTGTGTCCAATGTTTTAACGTTAGGATTTTCAGGATTAGAATTTTTCCATGTATTTTAACAAAAATGGGAAATTAGGGGGATTGTAAACATAAAATGTAAGATGATTGATAAGAATAATGAGCCTCCACAAATCTATAAACCATGTTGGCTTTATTCTGCCTAACCATGGTTAGGTTTCTATCCCAATATGAGTATTCCATGTATTTTACCAGGACTCGAAATTAGAAAATTGTAAATATATGAGGCTTCCTAAACATAACAAGCCTCTCTGAATTATACATTCATGAGACCCTGACAGTAATGCTAAATGGATTTCCAACTCAATGGGATTTTTACAAGTATTTTACAAAGAATTGAAAATTAGTAGCATTGTAAATGTAAAATGGCTCTGAAACATATTGAGCTTCTATTAATCTCTTCTCCATACTTGTTTTTATCTGAGAATTTGAGAAAGCTTAATGCTAATTCTAACACTAACTTTAACCCTGAATATATTTACACCCCAATAATATCTTTCCATGTACTTTACCAGGAATCAAAAAATAGTGAGAGTATAAATGTCAGGGGCCTCCTAAACCAAACAAGCCTCTCTGAATCGCTTGGTGATATTTTTCCTCCTAAGATTCATGGGACCTTAATTCCAATTCTAAGTGAATTTCCATCCCAACATAATTTTTCCACACATTTTACCAGCAGTTGAAAATAAGGGGGATTGGAAATATAACACACCTACTAAGAATAATGAGCCTCTAAAAATCTCTTGGCCATGTTTGTTTTACTTGATAATTCAAGGAATCTTAATCTGAATTGTAATCCTAATCTTAATTGCAGTCCCAGCCCTAACAACCCTAACACTAACCCTGAGTAGGTTTCCATCCCATTTGGATTTGTCCATATAGTTGACTAGAAATCGAATAGTAGGGGGATTATAAATGTAAGAGGCCTCCATGCCCAACTAGCCTCTCCAAATCTCTCAGTGATGTTTGTTTTCCTCTCTGAATTTGAGGGAGTCTAACCCTAAACCTAAGTGAATTTCCATCCCTCCCTTCTAGCTCTTAAGATGTTATCTAGTAAAGGAATGAAACATCTGCAAGCAACTAAATTCATAGAGCATCAATGACCCCACAGTTCAGCCCTAAACTAAATATATTCTCTTCCACAGGAATTCAAGCTAGTTACTTTGTTCTGTAAATAGGACAATGCTTTATAAAAGCAGTTAATAATGTAGGTTCAAGCTGTATTTCATAGGTAACAGACAAGGTACAAGAGAAACATGGTTTTAAGTACATTTTGCTTTAGTTGTTTCAAATGTCAATTTGTTAGTGTTTCCTGTCACTGTTGGTGGGATACCCATGTATATAAACAGAAAACAAACAGTATTCACTTCTGGCATTGAAGATGTTACATAGTTGTGTAATGAAATACTGTATCTGCAAGTAAACAACCAATCTCAAAAAGCATCTGGAAGTCCATCGCTGAAATTCTTTATATTATTTCTTTATATATTTCACTAACTGTGATTTAAATTTGAACAAAATAACTGTTCTAAAGAAAATCTTTCTTATTTCACAAGAAGAAACAGGATCTGTCTGCAAAAAAACTTACTCCCCTGATATTTTTGTGAACACTTGAATTCAAAACTATTAATATATTGAGAAAAATATACAGTACTTCCCAATTAGAAAGTCACCTTTTAAAATGAGGGGTCTGTTTTAGTTGAATCAGCTAACATATCATTCTATTCAGCAATCTAGTCTATTTCTATTTAGGAAATCAAATATAATAAATCTCAATATCTCTGTGGAAGGTTTTATCATTTTTAAAAAGTGGCAGCTGAGCTGGGATAATCACAAATTTTAATTTGTAAAGAACAACACAAGCTTACCAATGAAGGAAGATTTATGAGAGAAATTGCTAGGAATCACATCAACTGACCCTGAACGGTGTTATAGAACTGAACATGCTGTATGGCATATGCTGATCAGGGAAGCTGTTATCTAAGGATTATAGGCTCCTTGTCCTCTTTTCCCCTTCTGCAAGTTTGAAAGGTTTAACTTAAAGGACAACTGTGTTTCTTTTGTGGCGGAAAACACTCTGCAAATATTAGTCTACACTGAATTGTTGTAAAAAGTGTAATCTCTGTAAACTATACGGGGAAGTTAAGAACATTACAAGTGGAAGCCGGAATATGAAGCTGCTGATTCATAAAAAATGCATAATTTCTTAACATGTGCAAAGCAATGTATTGGGCTTTCTGTGATTTCTAGTCAGAGAAGCCTCAGATTGATAAACTACATCTTCAGCTACTAAAATATCTCAAACACCCCTGGACCACTCTGAAGCTAAGGTTAGTTATCTTGACAGCTATTTAACTGTATATTAGCCACAATTGATGAAAAAAAATAGAAAGATGATATTCTTTGTAATTTATAGTTGATATTATTTTTAAATTAATCCAATGAACATGAAAGTCAATGAAATTGTAGTCTATAAATATAAACTGTCCATTATTATTGTTGTTAGTTGTGAAGTTGGGTCTGACCCATTACGACCTCATGGACAATGTTCCTCCAGGCCTTCCAGTCCTCTACTATCCTCTGGAGTCCATTTAAGCTCACGCCTACTGCTTTGGCGACTCCATCCAGCCACCACCTTCTCTGTTGTCCCTTTCTTCTTTTGCCCTCAATCTTTCCCAGTATTAGGCTGTTCTCCAGTGAGTCCTTCCTTCTCATTATGTGGCCAAAGCATTTAAGTTATATCTTCAGGATCTGGTCTTCTAAAGAGCAGTCAGGGTTGATCTCCTTTAGGACTGACCAGTTTGACCTCCTTGCAGTCCAAGGGACTCACAAGAGTCTTCTCCAGCATCAGAGTTCAAAGGTCTCAGTTATTTGGCGCTCAGCCTTTCTTATGGTCCAACTTTCATGCCATACATTGCAATTGGGAAAACCATAGCCTTGTCTATATGCATATCTCTCTCTCTCTCCCTCTCCCTCTCCCTCTCTCTCTCTCTCTCTCTCTCTCTCTCTCTCTCTCTCTCTCTCTGTTCATCCATCCATATACACGTACACATGCATGCATACATTTATATGCACTTTTAAACTGTCCATAATATATAGAAATTCATTCAGTTGCTTTGTGTCTAGTCTAGAATCAAGGAAAATGATCCTCTTATCTCTTTCAGTATGGTCATTTTTTTTAAAAAAGTAAACCAACAAATATGAAACTAATTGCTCTACATTTTGTGCCATGCAAGTTTATTAGATGTAAAGATTAAAATATTTTTTGTAAATATTTGAATAGAAAAAGAAAAGGGGGAGGCAGGGAGATGCTATTAAAGTACAGATAGAATTAAATCTCATTTTACCTGATCAGTAATTTGTTATAATACATTATCTCTTTTATTAAATTGGAACTAAATCTGCTAAACATGCAAACTGTCTCATACTTATGACATAGAGAGCAGTCCTCATTTTCCTCCTCAGAGTTTCATTTCTTTGACTTTTTGTGTGGTTTTATGATGCTTTTTATCAGTTTGTGTGCTTCGGATAATGTGTTAAGATTTTAAGATTGCTTTTACCAATTGTTTTTATTTGCCTTGCAGTTATTGTTAACTACTTTGAGAACTGTTTTGATGTATTTATTTAATCAATTTATATTTCTGTTTAAAATTAACTTGTAGTACAGTTAGTTGACTGTAAAATGTAGGCTGTAGATCAGCATCATCATTAATAACAACCTATTGCAACCTATTGTTTCCTTTAATACCTATGCTGAGGGATTACATTTTAAAGTATGGTGTTAAATTCAGAGCACAAAACTTTCATTAAATAATAAGACTTACCTACAGTCAGCTGTCCTGTTATGTGTCCGATATGATTTCTTGCATTCATGGTAACATTCCTATCTGACTGTAGGACCAGTGGACTGTCCTGGAAAAAATGTATATAAACAATAAAATGAGAAGAAAAAACTGCAGAGAGAGAGAGAATGAGAGTATTCCTGTCAAAGACCAAGTATCTTCATGAGATCTAATTGAAATTCTTGCTTTTCTTTTCATTCAAATTGGTTGTTTTTAATGGTATTTATAGGGAAGAAACTATATATTTTGCAGGTCAGAAGAAGGGATGAGGAGATATTTACAGACTTCTCACAGCCTCTTTCAATTTTTTCCTTTGGGACAGTGTTACAGGGTATTGAATGCCAAGACATCTAGATATGGGACAGTTTTTTCCCTTTATGCCATCACTCTGCTCAACTCAAAGAGTGTGACTGAAGCATTATTATTTATTCCTTTTATTATCTTCTTTACTTTCCTTTTTAATTGCTGCTGCTACTGCTGTTATTATTATTATTATTATTATTATTATTATTATTATTATTATTATTATTATTATTATCATCATCATCATCGTCATCATCATCATCATCATCATCATCATCTCTGTTGCATTGCAAGTACAGTGTGCACTTCTGTACTGGAGACATAGTTCTTGTGTGTCTAATTAGGTAAAGTTCCCCTCGCACATATGTGCTAGTCGTTCCCGACTCTACGGGGTGGTGCTCATCTCTGTTTCAAAGCTGAAGAGCTGGCGCTGCCCGAAGACATCTCTGTGGTGATGTGGCTGGCATGACTAAATGTCAAAGGCACATGAAATGCTGTTATCTTCCCACCAAAGGTGGCTCCTAGTTTTCTATTTGCATTTTTACATACTTTCGAACTGCTAGGTTGGCAGAAGACGTTACGCGGCACTAGGGATTCGAACCGCTGAACTGCCGATCTTTCTCATCGACAAGCTCAGTGTCTTAGCCACTGAGCCACTGTGCCCCTCACAGTGTGTCTAATTACACTTGGCCAAATTAAGTATCCAATCCAATCCAATTATACATTCTTGATTATTTTTCTGTATGCCACCCAGAGTCACTAAGTGAAATGGGTAGCTGTAGAAATGCAGTTGCATAAACCATCGAACAAACAAACAAATAGTACAGTTTTGCTAATGGCAGGGACATGGCGATATACGAAATCTGAGTTTGGAATTACACTATGATTCCAAATGTATCAGTTACCATCTCAGACAACTGCATCCCATGTTGGTGCAATAGGCTTACCAAATGGCAAGGCAATATATTGCCACTGCATATACATGCATACTGAAAAACCTGTAATTTCTGTTTAAAGCAGCTGTACTGTTTTTTCCAGCACATTTTCTGACACTGAAGGCAATGGGTCTGCTAAAGATGATCATTAAGACATTCAGAGTGTGAAGGAGAGAATGATCAAAAATGCCGCTGAGTTACTCAGGATGAGGCTATTCCATTCTGAACAGCAGTAAGTGAACCAAATGGGAATCATTTACAAAGGCGGAGGACTGGTTCCCAGCACTAAAGATAAATCATAAAAATGAATGATAGAAGATTCTCACTTTGTGAAACTTTTGGGTGATCCCCGAGTCTTATTCACAGAGGTATTAGGAAAACAATAAATAAAAAGTAGTTGCTAAGTGAAACAAATTAACCTAGCCCTGCTCAAAATATTTGTTTTTGTGTATAGTAGAAATTTAGCAATTTTTGTCATGTAATGCCACTGCCGTCTTTATCCAAAATTAAACTCCCTTGGCTTGGCTTAAACTGAGAGTTTTGGGTAAAATTCATGTCAGTGTGTGCTTGTTTCCTCTTAATTGATTGTATTCTATTCCTTAATTCTTTGCTGGTGAATGTATTGCTTAGGAATTTAAATGTGAATTCTATCTTTTGTCCAAGACATTCCACATGAGGCTTTGTCTCTTTTCCAATTTTGTCCTCACCTCACCTCTCCTTCCTGAATGACTGCAAATGGCCAAAAACAACCAAATTGAGTGTTATGGCTGGCTGAGATTTAAACTTGGCTTTCTTCAGTCCATGGTCAACTTTCACTAACCTCACTTTCTTAAAATGCATTAGATTTAAATCCCCAGGAACCCCCACTCAACAGAGAATTCATGCCTGCTAAATGTTACGGACATTCATACCTTCAGTGCAAAACATTCAACATAAATGGAACCACCTGTGTGGAAAGAACTATGCTGATGAGAACATTTCTACCCATTATACCAAATATAGTAATATTATGCCAAGGGCAGAATAAAAATTGTTGTATGTATATGAGAATAAATTAGTTACTGTTTACCCTGTTATGCAATACACATTCCTCTAAACAAGTGCTTCTTAGCAACAGAAATCCAATAAGCTAAGAAAGGGATTATTTAAAAATCAGGTGTCTTATTTGCTGTGATGGACCAATGCATACAAATTTAAGATGATACTTCTTTTACCCAATCTTCTTTCTTCCCCTCAACAAAATCAGATGTCTTAAAATAAATAATATAGTAGACTACCCATCTGTGAATTTTATAACTGTTCTGTAAACACCAGGACTTTATTTATTACATTTTAAAACTGTCCATCTCCCTCACACGGGGACTCTAAAGTAAAGGTAAAGGTTCCCCTTGCACATATGTGGTAGTCGTTCCCGACTCTAGGGGGCAGTGCTCATCTCCCTTTCAAAGTTGAAGAGCCAGCGCTGTCTGAAGATGTCTCTGTGGTCATGTGGCTGGCATGACTAAATGCTGAAGGTGCACGGAACGCTGTTACCTTCCCACCAAAGATGGTTCCTATTTTTCAACTTGCATTTTTACATGCTTTTGAACTGCAAGATTGGCAGAAGCTAGGACAAGTAACGGGAGCTCACTCTGTTATGTGGTGCTAGGAATTCAAACTGCTGAACTTTCTGATAGACAAGCTCAGTGTCTTAGCCACTGACCCACCATGTCCCTTGGGACTCTAAGTTGTGTACAATAAAATATTTTAAAACATAAAAACTGTATAAAATTTAAAACTGGCAAGGATGTTAAAATGATATTTTTAAATTAAATTAAAGCTTCATGAGGATTTAACCCTCATTAAATCCTCATGATATTTTTACTTGATACTCAAATTAGCATAAATAGCTTTTCCTTTGAAAACACATTTTAAAGTTAACATTTGTATATCTTGTCTATTTATAAATAGTAATTTAGTAAAGTACAAGAATAGTAATTCATATGCAAAAATACTTCAAATTAATAAAAGTAGTAGTAGTTCTAGCTTGTATCTGAAATAAAAAAAGATTTCATATAAATCACTTTAGTTTAAACAGCAGATTAGAAATTCTGGCTTCTAGTCCTGCCTTTTTTTAATGGAACCATTTCAATGGAATACTATAGATATATATTTAAACATTAAACTGCTATGCTAAATTAGGCTTAATTCTTGATAAGAAATTAAGAGAATAAGGACTGTTGATATATTTTTGTGTTCCTCCTACTTCTACAAAATCTTGTATTCTATGTTACCTGTTTTAATGTTATTTTAAGCTTGGGAAGGAAAGGGAAGGGAAGTTAAGGACATATAATAGTTGATCAATGCAGGGAAAGTTGAACCCACTATGAATAATCTATCAAGTAAATATATAGAAAGCAGAACTCCTCCTGTGCAAATGGTTGTTAAAACTAAGCCTATATCTGGTTTTTAACTCTTCAAACTTCTTGTCTACCAGAACAATAAGATGTTTCATGAACATCTTTGGAGGAAGAGATGAGTGATTAAGGACCTCATGTGGTTCTGAAGATTCAGATTGCCTGAGACTAGGAGAGGATGGAGGTTCTGTCAGGTTTTCATTCTCCAGTCAGAGAATGGATCTGTTGGCTTGGAAAATCCTAAGTACGGTATAATGAGCTTCTGTCTTTGAAAATGTAGCCTAACTTCATCCTCTGTAATGGAATGTGTGGAGGAACTTGGGGAATGAGAGGAAGAGATGCCACCTAGGAAAGAATCAGATAAGAGAGGCAGAAGCCCCCAATGTCTTAATAGTCAGAGAAAGGAAGGACCCATCCTAATTGTTCAGACGGTTAAAAGTGGTAGCGGGAACTTTGTACTTTGAGACTTGCAATTGAGATTGATGTCAGCTCTCCCAGGTAAACCACAAAGAAAACACCAGTAGATGAGCTAAATCTACTTTACTGTAAGGCTACATTAACAGAATCACTTTTAACCATTTGATCCATTAGGGTATGTGCTTATGTCCTAAGTCTCTTTCTTTAACCATTAAGTCATTAGGGGTTCCTGCCTCTCTTGTCTGATTGTTTCCTAGGCAGCACCTATTCCCCTCATTCATCAAGGTCATCCACACATTCCATTATATCCTCTGAAAAATCTAATAAGTAGCAATTATTAACCATTGCTCGCTTTTACATGTATGTTTTGTATCCGATACACATACTTCCTAGCTTGATAGCTCAGGAACATTAACCCAAAGATTTTGACTTTGGCTTTGCCTAACACTGTAATGTGACCTGCAATTAAAAATTGACCTCCATTGTAGAGAATTGACCTCCATTGTAGAGAGCTAGCATTTGAGAAGATGCAATGTATCATTTGCTATTCTTTTCCAGGAATGCATACCCCACTTAAAAAACTGGGAGTTTATGAAACAAAACAATACTGAAAATTCTTATAACAATAACAATTTAATTTTAGGGTCTTGAAATCATAGATCAAGCATGGTGAACTTCTGTTGAAATAATAAGCTTTCCAAATAATATGTCAGATGCCAAGTGCTGATGGTAAGTGAGGCTTAAGCAAACAATGGACAAGGCAGAACCAATACAATGTCTACTTACTTCTCTCTTTTATATTTCAGTTTCTAAAAATTCCTCTCTCTTTTCTTCATAAAGAAAGGTAGAAAAAATGGATTTGGCTGAACTGGTTACAAGTAGCAGACTTTTAACATTATGTTAGAATCTGCATGCAAGCCCTAGGGCCACTTCTTCTACAGAGGATTCCGTGAAAGCATCGTATCCCATTTGTCATTGCAACATTTAAAGCTGAGCATGCGTTAAACTAAATTTTGAGTAGCAGCTCCACATTACTTTTGTAAATTTCTGAAGCTCTCCTGTTATTATATTTCATATGTTGTTTCTCTTCATCAGCTTACATACAGGCAGGTTTGAAGTCCCTGAGATCTGAGAAATAGTATGACAAGTGCATTAGCTATCTGGTTTTAGAAAATCATTTCCAATTCTCAGAGTTTGATTTATTCGATGGATTGCCAATCAGCTTGTTCTCCTGCAGCTTGGCAGATTGAAAGGTGATTCTTGGCTTCTCTGTTTCTCCAGATGCAGAAACATGATTGTTTGGGAACTATCATGTCCAAAGCAATCATTTCGGCTGAGGATATGCACATACCAAGGGACTTCTTGGCAACAAAAGCAGATGCTAGAGATATTTTTCCTAAGTAGTGATTAGTTTGTTGATATACCTTCTGGACTTCTGAAGATCATTAAATGCAGTACTACTGGCCTGGCAAAAAGCGGCTGCGAGATAATAACAGATTTAATGGTTGATCTAAGACAAACATCATCAAGAACTGTTTTGTTGCTCCTAAGATTACTAGGAAAGCCTCTGTTTATAGCACCAATAACATATGTGCAACTGAATTAGAATGATTCTCAATAATGTTGATGCAGTCTCAAAGTTAAATTCATTTGTATTGTCGTTCCATTTTAGAAAACATTAATCTGATAATGTACTGCAATTCTAAGGCTCTGGAGTTTGTTTTAAGACAATAGGTTTCTCAGCTGTCGCTTAGATTCAAATCTTGCCTTTGGATCTTTTATCTAGGAATGGTTGTATTCAGTGGTGGGTTGCCAATTTTCTTACTACTGGTTAAGGCATGCTTGTGTGTGACACCTCTGCGCATGCACAGAAGCGTCTGGGCGGGTGGGTGGAGCCTCCCGCCACCACTACTACCAGTTCACCTGATCCAAGCTGAACCAGGAGCAACCCACCTCTGGTTGCATTGCTTTAAAAAATTTCCTACTCTCCTAGGTCTTCCCATTTTTACTGTCATTCCTTTACTTAGAATCATAGGGCTGGAAGGGACCTTGGAGGTCTTCTACTCCAACTCCCGGCCTAAGGCAGGAGTCCTTATACAATCCCAGACAAATGCTTGTCCATCTTTTCTTCAAAACCTCCCTCAATGGGGCACCCACAACTCTGGGAGTCAACCTGTTCTGTTAGTTAATTGTTGAACTAGTGGACTAAGGGTGGCATGATATCAGTGTTCCAATATCTAAGGGGTTGCCACAAAAAAGAGGGAGTCAAACTACTGTATTCTCCAAAGCACCTGAAGGCAGGACAAGAAGCAATGGATGGAAACTAATCAAGGAGAGAAGCAACCTGGAACTAAGGAGAAATTTCCTGACAATCCGAACAATTAATCAGTGGAACAACTTGCCTCCAGAAGTTGTGAATACTCCAACACTGGAAGTTTTAAGAAGAAATTGGATAACCATTTGTCTCAATTGGTATAAGGTTTCCTGCCTGAGTAGGGTGTTGAATTAGAAAATCCCTAAGGTCTTTTCCAACTCTGTTATTCTGCTCTGTTATTCTCAAAATTCTACTTAATCAAAAGAGAAATATTGCATACCAAAACATTAGGGTGGGTGAGGGAGAGAGAGTCAGAGACAGAGAGAGAGAAACAGAGACAGAGACAGAGAGAGAGACACAGAGAGACAGAGAGAGACAGACTACTTTGAGGGATTTTAAAATGGTGATGATTTTCAGGGAACACTTTTTTTTGGAAAAAGACAAGTGGAAGGGGAAAAGAATGGAAGAAGCAAACATTACCAAAAGAGAAAGATTCTTTTGTATATTAATGATGTTAGTTGGATAAAAATGCCAAATCTCATTTAAACACTGGCTGAACGTGTAAACAACCAGAATATATTAAAAGTGTATGCCATCCAACTCCCAGCAACTCTGGGGGTCTTGCTTAATCCCATATAACCAGTAGGTACTGGTGTGATCCAGTGGTTGAAAGGCTTGACTAGGATTGGAAGACCAGGATTCCCTGATATCTTAGAAAACTAGAATTCAGAGTCAACATCTGAATTCATACAGCACCCTACTGCGGTGTTCACTGCCTGCATTTTTGCAGTACATCCAATTATAACGAAATTAATCTTATAACTCCCCAACTCACTTATGCTCCATCTCTCCCTATCTTTGTCCTCTCCCCTTCCACACCCATTCCTTCACTCTCCATCTTCTCTTCTCCCTTCTCTCCTTTTCAATTTCCCTTTCTGTAATTGTCCCCCTCCCCTCTCTGTCTCCTTAACTTCTTCCCCTCCCTCTCCTCTTCCCCTCTTTTCTTACCTCTCCTCTTTTCTTCCTTCACCCCCCCTCATCCCCTCTACTGCTCCTTTCCTCCCCCTCCTTTCCTCCCTCTCCTTTCCCCCTGAACCCAAGATCCCTCCCGTTCTTTATCCCCTCCCCTACCTTCTCTCCAGTTACCACACCCTCACTCTCCCCCATCCCCCTATCCCTTCTCCATTCCCATGTCCCTCTCCCCAACTCCTTTACTCCCTCCTTTCCCTCCTCCCCCTTCCCTCCCTCTCTTCCTCTCCTTCCCCTTCTTCCCTATCTCTCCTCCTTTTTTCTCCCTCCCATTCTTCCTGTCCCTTTCCCCTTTCCCTCTCCCTCTGATCTCTCCTGCCTTTCTTCCTCTCTACCTCTTCCCCTTTCTCTCTCTTTGTTCCCTGTACCCTTTCCCTCTCCTTCTCCCTCTTCCTATTCCCCTCTTCCCACCTCCATTCACCTGCTGTTCCCCCTCCCTATGCCACTTGCTCTCTCTTCCCTTTCCCTCCCTGACCCCCTCCCCTCTCCTTTCTCTTTTCCCTCTCTTCCCCCTCTCTTCCTCTCCTTTTCCTCCCCTTCATGATCTATCTTTTCCATCTCCCTCCCTCTCTATCTCCCTTTTCTTTCCCCTCCCTTTTCTTTCCCTTCTATCCCTAATCTTTCCTCTGCCTTTTGCTCTCCTTTTTTCTTCTCCTTCTCCTTCCCTCTTCCTCCTTCTGCTCCATCTCTTTTCCATTTCCCTGACTCTACTTCTTATCCTGAGCTTCACCCTCACTCTAATTCTAATTCCAACCCAAACTCTAATCCTCACTTACCCCTCTGATAGCTGATTACAAAAAAAATGGGAAGGTTTCTCAGAGTCCAGGAACCCTTCTGAAGACCAACCTGCCTCTTGGGAGGCATCTTCACTCTGATAACTGATAACTGATAGTAACTGGCAGTTTAGCCTGCAGGTGTGAAGTCATAAAGCCATCAGAATTCCCAAGGAGATGATCCACCTCTCTTTATCCTCCTATTAAAGGTCACCTGCTCCACCTTTTCTACATACACCAATGCCAGGCAAATGTCTCTAAGAAGCTACCAAACTAATAACTAGGGATGCCTGTTCCTCATTTTTTCATCTGAAGGCATAGCTCTTTGGGGTAGACTGCCTCATCCTATAGAAGCTCTGCTGGGTTAGTTTCCTGAATAGGACTCATGGGGAAGCTGTTGGTCATCTTCTTATCTGATTCCCTTTCTGTTGCCATGCTGGTTTTTTGTTTTGTCGCAGGATCTTTTGTCTTGGGTGAGCTTCCATTTTGGATTTAAGGTTTAGCTTGGAGAATCCAGTTTGGTGTTGGGAAACATAGTTTGGTTGGCAGAAGAAATGGAATGCAATCTTTGATCTTAAGACATTGGGAAATGTCTTGTTTTTCTCTAGTATTTGGACTTTGGGTTGCAGAACAAAAAGGAGGGTGACTTCTAATGAAGAAGGCCAGGATAGCTGTGTTCCAATATTTGAGGGACTGCCACAAAGAAGAGGGGAACAACCTATTTTCCAAAGCATCTGAATGCAGGACAAGAATCAATGGATGGAAACTAATCAAGGAGAAAGCAACCTAGAACTAAGGAGAAATTTCATGACAGTCAGAACAATTAATCAGTGGAATAACTTGCCTCCAGAAATTGTGAATATTTCAACACTGGAAGTTTTTAAGAAGACATTAGGGGTCTGTGAAGCTCTCTGAGGTAGCATGTTTTCTTGCAGATGTTTCATTACCCAAACTAGGTAACATCATCAGTACTAATAAGGAGTGCAGTTTGCTGTCAATTTATATTCTAGTGGCTTGCCTGTCTGTGTTGATGGAGGTGGTCTTAGAGATCCTTTGCTTGGGCTGTTTGCTGTTGGCTTCTTTGGCAGTTTCTTAACTGGAGTATTGTTTACTTGGTTGTTGGTCTGATGTTAACCTTGGAATTAATCTATACTGACCTGGGTAGATGTTGCTAGTAGAGAGGTGCTTGGGTCTTTTGGTTCATTTTTGGGCTGGGTGATAGTCTCTTTTGTGTATAGATGTTATTAATGTCTATGGGTCTTTGATGTCTGATTTGTCTTGAATTTCCCTGTCTTTTTTGTATTTGGCTTGGTCTGGAAGAGATGACCATTTGCCTGAACTGGTATAGGGTTTCCTGCCAGAGCAGAAGATTAGATTAAGAAGACCCCCAAGGTCCCTTCCAACTCTGTTATTCTGTTCTCACAGTCAGGAAGTTTCTCCTTGGATGTCTCTTTCATGAGTTTCCACCAATTCCTTCTTGTCCTACTATCAGGAGCTTTGGAAAATAAATCAACCCTCACCCTCACAATTGTCACAATTCAAATGCTTGGGAACCACCATGCATTTACAAATATTGCAGAGTCCCAGAGTTCACAATTAACATGATCATCATTAAATGATCACCATTAAGAACTTTCGTAGGGGACTTCCAACAAGAAAAGTCAATGGGGGAAATCAAATTTGCTTAACAACTATGGGGAAAAATGTCTTAAAGATGGGCATGACTCATTTAATGACCGCATCACTTAGCAGTGAAAATTCCAGTCCCAGTTATGGTTATAAGTCAAGAACTACCTGTAGACATAATAGCATTCATTGAAAGAGCCAATTTATTAAAACTACCTGAAAAACAAGAGTTAGAAAATTGTCTACAGATGCTGAGAAATCCAGACCCCAAAAGGCAATACATTTAAGCAATACATCAATTGATAAATATAGTAGCAGAGTTTCATATTGGTGTCATTTGTATAACCATGGAGGAAGGTAGAACATTCTATGTCCTCTACCTGAATGTTATACAATGAATCGAATGTACAAAAGAAGTCTCAACACAAACTCCTAGCTATCTGTACACCACTTTCTCAATCATAGAGATAGAAATACACTATATTTTTCTTTTTCATATGTCCTTCTACACACACAGATGTTTTGGGATGGAGTTAACACAGTGATATGAAAAGCTGGTCAAGACAATATTATAAGACAGATAAAAACAAAGAAAGAAATCCCTACCCAAATATTTTCCTAACTTTTGAAAGTACACTTCAGTGCCAGCTTTCTTACATTCATGTCATCATTAAAATGTTAAGATACTTACAGGAAATAACTGTAGATTTAAGTATTATTCTATAAAAGAACAGATGTTTTTAATGTGATTCTTTTCCAGGCTCAGATAAAATTCATTATAGATAATCCACATTTAGCAACTACCTCAAATAGTGATGTTTGCAACTACAACAGTAATAAATAAAAATAATTTTCTGACCAATGCATCACATTTTCAATAACACAACTCTTCAGTGTGACACTGACAAAGGCTTGGTCAATTTCAGGCAGCAACTGTGGCTGACCCAGAGTTCTAATCAATTAATTAAGGTCACAGACATCTGTTTCTTAAGTTGAAGCTAGTACTTTTTAGGGAAGTTCTGTGCTGTGGAGAAAAGCAGGCCAGAAAGAGATAGTTTGTTAAGCAATCTCTTGAGGAGGTGGAAAAAAATGGGTCAGCAACAGGACATCATAGGGAAACTTTTAGGCAGCAACCAACTGTCTGTCTGTCTGTCTGTCTGTCTGTCTGTCTGTCTGTCTGTCTGTCTGCCTGCCTGCCTGCCTGCCTGCCTGCCTGCCTGCCTGCCTGCCTGCCTGCCTGTCTCCATCTCTATCTCTTTGTAACCAATTGCAGTTATAAAATAAGGACTACCTGGGCTTTCTAATAAAAAGGCCTTTACCAACAAATATCTCCATTTTGAGATGCATCTAAGTTAAAAGAATTGCCTGAGTCCTTTAAAATGATCTATTAAGTCCTTTACTCTCAGTGACACTTGTGTTCTCTGATCCCAGATATGTAAATTATTGGGGAATGTGGGATTTTGAATGTGGACAACTATGTGCACAAGCCCTTATGTATACAAGTTTCCATGGAAGCTGAAACTCTGTGCATATAAAACTATTGCACAGATATTTATGTATACAAACATCCCTTGATCAGATGTTTAGGATCGATTCATATGCATTGTGTAAAAGAGAGAAGAAAGTTTGTGGAGTGATATGGGGTTGGACAGAACCAGGGCTATAGAGACTTGATGGGTGCTCCTTTGATATATTATCCTTTCTGTCTCTTTAATACAGGATGTGACTAGAGTGTTAGAATAATTATTTAGGATATGGGAGGTGGGGCTGACATTGTGGTGGTACAACGCATCTCCATGGAGCTCTGTGGAATCTTGCCAAATTCGATCTGCCAGGAGGTTCTAAGGGACCCAAGTCACCCTGGAGGGGTGATGAAGACAGAGAGGAAACTCCATCTACCACTAGGAGACCGCAAACTGCTTGTTTGATTTGGAGAAAGCTCTCAATCTGGTCAGAGGAAAAAGACAGTCATTGCATGCCTGAACAAAGCTGCGACAGCCGACCGATGAAGCAAGCGAAACAATAAATGCTAGACTAATTTTTGCAGATAAGGATGTGAGAATTTTGATGGTGGAGGTAACAATGAACAATAAGCAGATACTATTGGTAGCAATATATGCACCAAACAATAAGTAAGAAGATTTTTATGAAAAACTACACAAGAAAATTATAGAATTGGAATATGAAAACATTTGTGTGCAGGAGACTTCAATGCAATTGTAGATGCAGAACTTGATTACAAAAGCAGTAAAGTAGGCAAAAAGCCATAAAAACTCTTCCAAAGACCCTGTTTTAAAATGGTGGAAGAAAGAGGTATTCAAGATGTATGGAGAGAGATATACCCTAAGAAAAAACAATATTCATTTTATTCAAATAGACATATGTCTTGGTCAAGAATAGATATGATATGGATGTCACGAGAGTTCAAATGAAGAGATTGCTACAGATGAAAATGTGATTTAAAAAATACTAGAATATACAGAAATTGATAGGCTAACACTTACAATTAAGGAAAAGGAAGAAACTGAATACTTTTTGACGGGATTTATTTTATCAATAGTTGATAAAAATAGGAGTTATAAACAGGGAATTATAAGGAAAGAATCAATTATATGAAGGAGGCATGTTAAAATGGATAAGGAAATATTATTACTATTATTATAGAATCAACATTAATGTAATGAACAGTTGCAAATATTCTGATTACTATGGAATGTTTATGTTATAAAATTAAAAAAAAACTTGATTAGGATATGGTGCCATAATATAATATTGAAAATTATTCTCCTAACACAAAAGGAAAATGAAAGGGTATTTTTATTTAGCAACTAGTCCTTAATAGCGAAGTAGTATTTCTTGAGACTAACCTTGTCTGAAGCAAAAAAAAGATTGGTACAATTTGTATTAATATTACAAGGGTGACATTTTTCCCTTTGTGTTCATTACCACCCTATGAAAAGACATAAGAGACCTTTCTCTTATATGAACTTTCAACTTTATTCAGGAAGACTAAAATAGAATTTATTGTTAAGGGAAAAAGGAAGAATTGTCACTCCAAAAGACAAAAACAAAGCAGATAGGATATGGATAGACTTTCTTGCCCTGTTCATTGTTTTGATTTTAAACAGCTGAAAATGTTCCATCTCCTTCACATTTTGGGTCCTACTATAGCACTTCACTGTTTTCCTTTGGTGTGTTTAGCTTCATCTGGTGTTTAGCTAAATGTGGCCAGCAGGTTTCCTAAACAATGTAATTATCAATTTAGTTCCAAAACAGCCAAGCTGGTATTTAGAGTAGGTTACATTGCAGGTTAGCTTATATAATTAGCAAAACTGCAGTTAAATAAGATAGGTTTTTGCTAACTTACTAACAGAATTAAACAAGGGATTATAATTGGTGGTTGAGATACTTGTGCATAGTGCTATGAAGCATCTTAGCTTCTTCAAGCAGGCACAGAATGTCGCTAATGTAGTAACTAGGAAAAGTTCCCTTAATGGCATTTATAGGCATTGTTATCCTTATTTTGCATTTTGCAAAATTGTAGATCCTGCTTCTTTTGTTTGAACGTGAACTGCTCAGCAAAGATTTGTTTATTCAGGATAGCAGGATGGAGGCAAGCATTTACCAGGTGCTTGAACAGGTAAACTGATAGGCATACAGACCAATAAATCTGTGAGCCAGCATTATATAAGGAAGGAAGGAAAGAAGGAAGGAAGGAAGGAAGGGCAATGAAAACAACACCGTCTATTTAAAGGTATGGTTTGCTCAGTTTTGACAGAGCCAAAATGCTTCCTTATTCCAGATCAAACTCTCTTGCACCTCTCTGTCACTTAATTCAATGTCACCCACATGAAGCAATAGCAACAGATATGTGATAGAGATTAGATAAGCAATATTCTCAGAAAAATGAAATGATTGCAGTACAAAATACTTTTTCTGCAGTTGTTTCTGACCACCTGCATCAAATTTGATGAAAAACTAATAGTTTCTTTTTTTTTCTTTCAAAGGAAAGGAAGAACATAACTGTGAAATTCTTCTAGGTGGAACAAGATTGAACTTACCTTAATAATGAAGCTACCAAGGGAGATGTATGTGAATGTACTCCTTTGCTATACAACCATCTTTCCAGTATCAGCAGCATCTCTGGCTTCTCATGCTTCAATTAGATCCCAAAGGAAAACTTCATGGAGGACTCATCCCATAAGGCATTTTCAGATCTCTAAGCAGGAGAAGCCAGCAAATCTGCAGAGCAATGGAGAGATGTGTAACTGGAAAAAAGAAACATGTACTCTTTGTTACTTAGCACTACATTTTTTTAAAAAGCCACTCAAGCCAATTTGAAAGCATCCTGAGAAGGTGATTTAAGAAAACAAGATTTTTTTTCACAAGAAAGGAAAGACTTTAAAAAATGTGAAGACAAGTTGAATAAGCACAAGTATTAAGTAAAATCGTGGAACAATGAGGAAAATATGGAAATATATTCATGAAAAAAATGAAACTAAAATGACCTATCCATATAGAAGCAAATAATAATTTTGGTTCAGTCAATACTTCAATGTTTTATCTTATTATCAGGTATTTTGAAAGGATTTATATTTATTCTAACAAACGAACCAAATAAACACCAATCATTTGCTTATTCATTGATTAAATTTATATGCCACTCATCTTGTTCTGAATTAATCAATTATACTATATATCAAAAATGGGTAAATAGAAAAGAAAACTGAACATGCAAAGAATGGAATGTTACAAATGTTGACTGGAACTCATATTTTAGATTTTGATTCTAGAGTAGCACAAAAATCCAACAAGTCCCTTCCAGATATTGGATGTCTGTTAGAATTACGGTATGTCTAAGATGATTGACTTGTCAATGAATGACATAATTTTATTTCAAAGTTAGATTGGTATTGTTAGCTCATATATTTTAACTCACTAGATCAGGGCTGTGAAATCCACAGCCCAGAGACCGGATGAGTCATGCGCTGGCCACACCCACACCCATTAAAAAAAGGGGGGGGGAGTCCTGATATGTCATATGATGATGCCGTGAGGCCATGAGTTTGACACACCTGCATTAGATGATCAACAGTCTTGGATATGTTTCAGTGTGTTTGAGGTAACAAATAAGGCAGTGTTGAAAACACAGCATCTTCTGTGCTCTCTCTTTAAGGTTATAATGATTTCTGAATAAAAGGCTATAGTTAATAGGGATGGGGAAAAGAAGTTGTATCAATTTGCTTGTATTTGAGAAGCAGGGGAGTGTTTTGTACTCAGCACAAAGCTCCTGAAGCTCCTTTAAGTGGAGTAAGTCATGACAACCACATGAAGATTTCATTTGTATTCCCTCTTTGCATGTCCAGGGCAGCCAATCACTTCAATGTGATATGTTCTTCTCTCAGGTGAATCACCTCTTAATAGCTTTAAAGAGATTTAAGGAGTGGATTTCAGCAGGTGAAATTATCTGGGCTTTTATTTCCTCTTGAAATTGCTCTAGGATCTAAATAATTTAACAGGTATAAAAAGCAGTGTGGCTATGAAAATAAAATGCACAATCTACAGATCCTAGGCTCTGGAAAAATGGCTCTTTTTAACATTATATGTGTGTATGTATGTATGTATGTATGTATGTATGTATGTATGTATATATATATATATATATATATATATATATATATATATATATATATATATATATATATATATATATATATATATATATATATATATATATATATATATATATATACTGTTCAAATTTGCAAGGCCAAGTCAGTTCAGAATTTTGTCTGTACAGTACAACTAGCAATCCCTTGAGGTTTTGCTAGGTAAAGAAAAATTGAGGTATTCTGCATCATATATACTCAGAATTTTGGCCATTATTGTACCACCTCAGAGATTCTTGTGTATGCTGTATAAGTCTGGTTACTGCCAGCAGAGATCATTATTTAGAAATGTCTAAATAACGACCTAACTAATAACAATGAAATATGTTATTCTTTGTGTTTCCAGGAGCATCGCATATTGATGCAAAATGTAACCTTGGAGGTTTTCAAGAAAGATGTGATATCAGTTTTTATAAGAAATCAGATGTTCAAGTTACAGCAATTCTACCTCACAGTAATTTTGCACCTTCTAAAAGCTATGCTTCATTATCTTTCTGTCTCAAACATGCATATTTGTCAATCAGATGCATAGACCTTCATTCATCCTACATATCAACCTAAAAAGAAGGTACATTAAATTCATTTATCCCTGTTAAATAGATTCCGAATATTAGGAATTTTTCAAATGTACATTTATATTTAATAAACATTCAAATATATAGAAACAAATATTACACTACTCCTCAACTAAAATAATTCCATCAATGTACTTGTATTATTAAATACTGAGCAAACTCAGTAAGATTAAAAAGTATCATTTTTTTCAATCATTCCAGTAACATTGCCATGTCATTGCTCACCACCATATCAATATAAATAAATGTCCATTGAATATATAGAAATGAATATAAGGTCCTCAAACACAAAACAATTTCTTCCCTCTGTTATTGAAACAAGAATCTTAGTTTAACAGCATTATTTTCTCTTTCTACACAAGAAGTAGCACATTCCTAAAAGATACAAGCAAAGGCAGAGTTGCTTCTACATGTTAGTAGCAGATAGCCTTACTTTAATTATATAAATTGTGTCTGTGTGTGTGTGTGTGTGTGTGTGTGTGTGTGTGTTCCAGCATAACTCTGGAATGCCTTGAGCAATTTCAACCACACTTGGTACACAGATGCCTTACTCTCTGGTGTGTGTGTGTTCTGTTAAGATAAAGCCTGTTGTGCCTTAAAATGGCTTCTATTGTACTTCCTTAAAATGACTTCTACTGTACAGCACAATAGAGTTGCCATGGTAATGGCTTCACAGTACTCTACAAGGGGGCTCCCTCTGGTAAGGAGGAAAATGCAACATTAGAAATTACATTTGGTCCAGACATTTTCCCCCTATAAATAAATACCCACGCAATGCCTGGTTATCGGCTATAAAAGCCACTGACAGAATGATCCACAGTCACTAGGAAAATAGAAAGCCCCTCTTTATAATGAATATGAATACAAGTTCAACAGTCATCTATCTGAGATACTTTAATTTGTACCACTGAACTGAAAAGTAGATTTGATAGGAAAAATGGCCCCTCACAACTTGATGATTCTATGATAGAATCACTTAATGTAACACACTTGCATATCAGCATTCTGTGTTATTTTGAGCAGAAGATAGACAATCTCTTATTGAAGTTAGGGTTAGAGGGGGTGGGGGTAACAGTTTTCCAACATTGCACTCTTTCACTTACGTTGCCTTAAAACAAACTATCAGTGCCAAGACTATGGAAATTAAAAGGAAATTTTGGATGAAAGAATGGATGTTGCTGAGAAACAAAAGACTTTTGCAGTTATAAGATTATGACGTAAAGTTAGATGGCATGCATAATTTTGGAAAAACAATGTTTAAGTTGATATGGACTCAAAATCATTTTAATAAGCATGTCATATTAAATATGGAAGAGGTAGAGCTCCAGATTGTGCCTTCATGGATCTCACTTCTAGAAGTTTATTATTAAAGAGAAATAACAAATTAAGATAGATGGTTGTTGTGTTAGGATGTTGTGGAAAACTATCAAGGGGAATTTAATATAAAATTGAGAAAACAATTAACAGCTGAATGATATAGCTTTCAATGGTTTTCCATTTATGGTTACCTGAAAGATTTGAAATGAATAAAAAGGCATGGTATTGAACAACTAGTTAGAATTTTTTTTTTCATTTATATATCAAACTTTTTAATTACCCATCTGCCTCACAGAGAAAGAATTTGAAATTGAAATGCAATTTAGTAACTACTAAAATATACAAAATTTGTTGAAATTTGTTGAAAGGAAGAATAGATGTAAAGATGTACAATAAAGTGGGCTAAGAATTTTGGTTGTAATATACAGATGGATCAATGGAATAATATTTGGTTGAAATGGTTGAAATTAACATTGCATAAGAGGATTTTTATAAAATGATGCATCATAGGTACATAATATACAGAGAAATTATTTATAATGTATAAAGGAATTTTAAATGTATGTTGGAAATGTGAACAACATGGGATGTTTTATCACGTTTGGTGAACATGTAAGAGAGCTTATAAAAAAGGGTTCAAATACATATTTGATACAGAGGACTTTAAAAATCAATATTCAATTAAAACTGGAACTTTTTAAAATTAATGGATAAACAGAAAAATCATGGAAGATTATTCCGATATAGGATTACTGCATTGGATGCACAGAAATGAAATATTGATGCCACCCACCAGTGTTTCTCAATCTTGGCAATTTGAAGATAAATTGACTTCAACTCCGGAGTTGACGTCCCCATCTTCAAGTTGCTAAGTTGCGGCTCCCCACTATTGAGGAATGGTTGGTCAAGTTGACAGACTTTACTGAAATTTATAGATTGACTTATTTAGTTAGAGAAAATACACTAACTACATTTATTGATAATTGAAAGCCTGTTATGGACTTTGACTGAAGAATGAAGGTGATTTATAGTTGTGGTGATTACACAGAATATATTACATAAAGAGTAGTAATATGAGGTAACTTTAGAGAATATAAAATATAGTTGTACTTAAAACTGCTGGGAGGACGACTTCTTTATATCTCCCCCCCCCTTCTTTTATATTTAACTTTTCATCTTTTTTGCACTTTTTTCTTTTTCTTTGCTTTCTCTTTTTTCCCTTCTACTTTATGTTACATTAATATTAATACATTAATATACAATATTTTGTCTTTCTTAAAAACTTTAATATGAACGGAAGTTTAAAAGAAATTTGATTTGATTTGATGCTTTGCAACTTGTTGCAAAGGTCTACCACACATTAGCAATTGAGAGAAAACTTGGATGTACTGCCCATTTTGAGAGGAATAATTTTGCGATATTCCTGATATGTAGTCTGAGTTTATTTTTTAAAAAAACCTCGGAATATCTTTGTATAGACCTTGCAAAAATGTACATAAATGTAGTTGCAGTATCCTATGTAAGGATCTGGCAATAGACTAGTTCTGTAAGAAACAGAAATATGCTAATGAATGATACCGCAGGGTACACGACCCAAAAAAATCTAATAGCAAGGAGTTTGACATGGATAAATATATATCTGTGAATGGTATTCTAAGAGCACAGCTGTTTTTGGTTTTAACTAAATACACTTGTTTGTCCTCCATGCTATGCGATTGTTGCTGCTGAGCTAAGTGCAGATCCCATATGGGGAGTTAAGTTCCTTCTCCATTTCTTTTTGCTGTATTAAGCAGCCATATACAATTTCATATTCTTATCTGCAGCACAGAAAGGAAACAGGATGATTGAGAATTATGTACTAGATACAACAGGGCTTTACATTGTCAGTAATCTATATTCAGGAGAGTTCTCTCCTATGCGCAAAGGAGAAAGGCTCTACATTTGATCGCCGACAAAAATCTTAAGAAGATTCACGATAATAGAAATGTGTGTATTTCTCTAATCGGAGTTATTATATCTAAAGAGTCCGTGGTGCTTTTTGAGCTTCGTTGTTCACTTGCAGCCATTTCATTGCCCGATCAGGTAACATCATCAATGCTAGTGAGTTTGCAGTTTGCTCTCTGTTTATATTTCTTTTATTCTTCTTCTATTTCTTCTTCTGCTTTACATCTCTTATATTGGTTATCTAACTCAATGTTTTTCAGCCTCAGCAATTTTAAGATGGGAAGACTTCAACTCCCAGAATTTCCCAACCAGCATGTTGGCTGGATCAATTCTAGGAGTTGAAATGCATACATCTTAAAGTTACCGGGGTTGAGAAACATTGATCTAAGTCAGGGCTGTCAAACCTATGGCCCAGGGGCCAGATGCATCACGTGATGGCCACGCCTACTCCCATTTTAGAGAAAGGGAAAAAAAAGTCCCAATACATCATGTGACACAGTCATGACGACGTGAGTTCGACACCCCTGATCTAAGTGAATAAACAAGGCACCCCTTTTACAGAATGAATAATCTGAATGAAGCAATACTCTGAAACATATATCATGAATGACATTTTGCATGGTGCAACATCTGAAACTTCAAGTTATAAAGCTTTATAAACATACTAATCCTATAACAATTGAACATCTTTTGTTCCTAGTGTTTCCAAAGGATTTATACACATGATAAACAGTGTAGCTGAAACTGGATGTTTTTTTTTTCTTTTTACATGTACCCTCTTTAGATGGAAAGCATCTCTGCTGCATTCGGCAACCCATCCATTAATTCCTTAAATGCAGTTTAGGGCTTTTGCTCCCAAATCTTCTCTTGTACTACAGCAATAACGAATGTCCAAATTAAAATTATGTAACCGAGTATTTATCTTTGATTGAATCATTCATCTTTTGAAAATTACATTTCAGTTGCAGCCCTCATAATGTAAATAAGGCCTTTACCTCATTTCTGAAAGCCGTTGTATTCTATTTCCATTCCTCACCTATCACCACCAACTATTTCAAGCAGTTGTATCTGTGAAGGAATGCACTTTTTGACAGCTGAATGAAAATATATAAGTTTTTTGTTCACCTTCTTAGAATAATTTTAGCATCCTCAGTACAAATTGTGGAATCCTTGCTGCTCTCTGAACATGGTTATTTTCTTATGGACATTTCATTACCCAACTGTTCTGACCCCCCTCGTCCCCCACCAACACACACCCCGAGCCAAAGATAAGTTACAGAATTTATTTACAGACAGACAGGTCCTTGGCAGTAATCCAACACAGATAAGCTTCAGAAGCTATCCAGCCTGCCAAGCCACAATACTGTTCTCCAACATTAGTTAATGCGTTGACTTCTGCAAAAGGGCATGTGCACAAGCAGTCCTTTTATAGTCTGGAGAGGAGTCTAATTACCATCAACCGAGTGCAATTACCTCCTGTAACTGCGCAACTGTTCCTGACGCCTATTAGCTCTACGGTGATGAGCATCCAGCAACAACTCACTGCTGACATCCGACTCACACTCCCTTGTCTCCTCCCCACTGCTCCAAGGCATGACATCAGGAGCACATTCCCTTTGGCTTTCACCACTGCACCACGCCTCAGGCGTCTCCTGGTGGCCAACCAGCCTCTCTGAGCCCTGCTCGGAGTCGGAACCCTCCATCTCCTCCAGAGCCGACTCATAGGGACCCTCACTGTCAGAGTCTGGTGGCAGCTCCAACGGCTCCTGCTGGGCCACAACACCCAACTATGTAACATTATCAGTGACACATAGTGGGGAGTTTGTTCTCTGTTTGTCCTGCCAAATTTGGTAGGGCTGTGGATTCCTGCCCCCCCCCCCCCCTAGTAGTTCCTTGATTAAGGTATCATTTTCTCCTTGTTTTTCTTAGGTTAATCCCTGTTTAATTACATGCTGGCTTCTAGGGGAGGATGTGTTCTAATCTGTTTATTTCTTTCTTAGAATTTTTTATTATCTCTTTTCATTTATGTATAAATGTGACTTATCTCTGTGTGTCTGCAACTGGCTGATTTGTCTGAATGCCAGGAAAAATGCTAGGAATTCCCTAGCATTTTTGAATTTAGCTTCATCTAGGACAGGGCTGTCAAACTCATGGCCCGTGGGCTGGATGTGTCACATGCTGATCATGACCACCACCTGGTTTAGCAAAGGGGAAAAAAGTTCCAATACATCACGTGATGCTCCCATGTTTCCAAGTTGAAACTATGGTTGAATCAGTCTATAAATTGTGAGATTGAGTTTTCATCATGTTTCCTGACTGCTAGCACTTCATGGAACTGCTCTATAGTTTTCCATCTGTTTGTGCTACATGGTGGTTGTTAGTTATAGTGCTTACGTTGCATGTTGTAATGATTCCTGTTTTTTTAACATATAGATAAGCAGGAATTAATAGGAAATATACCCCACTTTTAATCACACTGATGATGTTACTCAGTTGGGGGACCACAGTTCAACCTTGGGTTAGTTGTATTCTTTCTCTATATGGAGTAATACAAATTCTCAGATTTTTCAACACCTACAACTGAACAGTCAAAGAGAGGCATCTCACTTGTATGATTTAGAATGTTCCTTGGTGACTAACTGGTACCAATCAATGGTGTCCTGATAAATAAGAAATGTAGAAAAAGCTAAGGCTTCTCAAGAAAATGTTCATACTGTATATGCATTGGTTCCAGTATAAATTAGGATGGCTGAAACCCAAAGCTCAGAACAAAGGGGTTTATTCTCAGTGATTTTCTTATGGGTGATGGAATATAGCATATCCTGCAATGTGAAGTAAAGGGAACAGAAATGAAACTTAGCAACAGTAATTTATGCTCTCATCCTAAGATTATTAGGTGCAAATTTAATCATTGTGGAATTTTCATGCCCCTTCACTCATGTCAACATTTACAAAATAGAAGATAATATCATATATTATATCCAGTGAAGGCACTAAGGTCAAATGCTTCATCTCTGAGTGTTTTAACTTAGGCTTTCACACTTCTAGTGATTACAATAATTAAAATTAAATACTGGTTTATCTGCCATGGATTTATTTCAGTGACATTTTCAGGAATTTTTTCTTTTTTGTATCTAATGTAAAAACTATATCAGAGTTACTCAGATTATTCTGATTCCCTTAAACTCTTTGAAAGAGATTTATGACTCGTGAATGCTTTAGATCATCATTAGCAACTGCAGCACTTAATGCTCTGCTGTTAGGGGAATGAGAAGGTTAGTCTTATTCAAAACTGGATTGTCATGTATGTTTTGTCTCAGCCCTGCTTTGCTTCTTTTTGGCCTTTAAGGGTTGAGCCCTGAATTGAAGAAAAAAAAGAGCCAGGATGATAGTTGATAAAGTTCCTTAATTACTTTCTGCTGCCAAAGTAGCTTTAACATCTGAGGTCAAAGGAGAAACGAGAGACAAGTAGGAAGTAGCATAGGAGACTAAAAGGAGTCAAATTCAAAATTAGCTGGACTTATAGGACATGAATTGCAGCAGCAGGGCACATGTGACCCTCCCCAAAGTCCTTCCTAATGTTAGTACCAAATTAATCGGATTAAAATGGGAACTAATTAAATGCAATTAATTAGTACTAAATGAAGTTATTTTCTGTTTGGGAGCCTACCATTTGAAAACCAAGGACAATCCTACTATGCCCATGAAATCAAACCAGGGGTGGGTTTCTGCCAGTTCTAATCTCTTCTATAGAAGAGGTTCCACAAATCTACAGTGCCGTTTAGAACCGGTTCCATCTCCCTCCCCCCGCCCGTCCGCACATCATCAAGATGAAGAGCGAGAGGAGGAATTCTGAGAGTTGAAGTCCACAAGTCTTAAAGCTGCCAAGTTTGAACACCCCTGGGGGTTTTTTTCTAAAGGGTTAGGGGTGCGAGAGTCTTGTAACTTGACAGCTTTAAGACTTGTACATTTCAATGCCAGAGTTCCTGAGCCAACATGACTGGAGGAGGAATTCTGGGAGTTGAAGTCCACAAGTCTTAAAGCTGTCAAGTTTGAACACCCCTAGGGTTTTTTTCTAAAGGGTTAGGGGTGCAAGGATCTTGTAACTTGACAGCTTTAAGACTTGTGTGCTTCAAATGCCAAATGGTTCTGAGCCAACATTTTGGTTGCTAAGCAAGAGCGTTGTCAAGTGAGTTTCACCACATTTTACAAGTTGGCCACACCCACCCAATCACATGGCTGGCAAGCCACTCCTACCCAGTCACATGGCCTGCAAGCCACTCCCACAAAGCAGGCCACACCTACAGAAGAGGTTCTAAAAAAATTTCAAACCCACCACTGAATCAAACCTATGACATGCGTGTCAGAGGTGGCATGCAGATCCCTCTCTACTGGCACACGTGCCGTCGCCCCAGGTCATATCTCTGTGGCATTTCTTTTGTGAGCTTCTGTTTCCCTGAAAACAACCCCATGCCCGCACATGCACTCATGCATGTTTGTGCATGTGTATGTCCGCACATGCGCACGATTGCACATGCACCTTTCACTTTGGGCATGCATTCATGCACTTTGGGCTCTCAGTGTCTAAAAGGTTCACCATCACTGTACTAAACCATGCACTCCAATCTTTATTTATCAGTAATTCTGATGATTGAACACAATTGGCCGAACTAAATACCTAAGGCTTCTTTAGTAGCAGGGTGTGGTAAAGCAGGCTGCTTAGAAAAACTGCAGGCACCTGTGTGCTGCCTTTCTTCCCTCCCATTTGATCCATTTCTCTAGTGCCAGCATAGCTGAGTTGACCATAATGCTGCAATCTTGATATAGGTGTGGGAGGAGACGTGTTTTGTTCTCTCTGCACCACTAGCAAACAGCACCCAAATATAAGTAGCTATTTTTCCTTCAAGGGGAATGGGTGGCCTAGAAGAAAAAGAAATATAGGGGCACAGCTAAGGAAAGCACAATGTGGTCAGGTCCAAGTCCTTCATCTGCTGGCCACTAACAGAAAACAAAAACGGAGTAGAAGAAATCACACAGAAAAGAATTAAGGCAGAAGGCAGAACAGGATTTATAAGAAGAAAACTTTGCTAGTGTTGCTATAGAGCGTGTTATAATAGTACTAAATATGGTGATGATAATTGAATAGTTATACTACACAATGTAGTAAGGAGAAACATGGCAATAGTAATTGAATAGTGGTACAAGAGTGTGATTGTTACAGAAATGGTAATTAGCATAGTAAAGAAATAATAGCAATAGAACAGAATATATAATAGAGATAATAGAAAGCAGTGACCTATATATTTGCAAGTTTCATATTTTATCTTCATGTCTTAATTTTTCAAAATAAAACATCTTTCTGATCCTTATAGGAGAAATAAAAACACACTTGTCCAAGGTGCAGTGATTTTGTGGTTCCTTTGTGTCTGCATCAATCTAATTGGTCCAGTTTAAAAAAGACCCATCACACCAAGAAACCCTAAATCTCATTATAATTATGCCAGACCAGCTTTAATCAATAGATTAAATCATTTGCTTGGCAACTCTCATCTCACTAGTTTAAAATATATTGTAGTCACAAGTACAAAAATGCTCTGAAATTTAATTGATGATATATTTCCTGCTAGCCATAGCTTTTACATTTTCCCCCTTTTTGATGTGTGACCCACCTTTATGGATTATTCTCAAGGCAGCCCTAGAATAATATCCTTCTAAACAACTGGGACTAGCTCAAAGGATTAATGAATGTTCAAACGTCTTGTTGGAAGAAATACTGTAGGAATGATAAATTATATTGTACACCTACACTTTTCAGATGTCTTTGGGCCAGTGGTCTTGTACAGTTATGTGCATTTATATTTTGAAATGTTCAACACAAAATTGGTTGGCACACTGACAGTTCATATTTATTCTGATTGCCATAATTTAGTAGAAAATTACTTTAGCTATTCAGTTATTTGCAAGTGCTGCTCCATAAAGCAAAGCTTGTTTTTATCTGACAAACAGCAGTAAAAGATTGTTGATTTTCTTTGAAAGCACACAATTGGCTATAAATCTAGGAACCTAAAGCTGTCCTAAGTAAAGTTTGTTTATTTGTACATCATAATACGTACTTATCAACTGCAAGCTCTAGGCAATTAAGAAAAAAAATCATAGAATACTAAAAGAATCAACATGGATTGATCTTCCTCACAGTATAGATAATAGCCAAAATAATTTCATAATAGATGTTAAGATCACCAATCTTAAAAAGTAATAAATTTCATCTAAAATAATCTTTAAAACCTGTTTTAATTATTTTTTTAAAAAAAGTCTTCTATTCAAAGGTCAACAGTTGGGGCATCAAGTGAGTCTTCCTAGAAAATTAGTGTGTCCACTGAAGAAGCTTCTTTCTCTAATAGCAGCCTGGGGTAGAAATTGAACAGGGGCTTTCCAATTTGGTATAGTAGTTAAGACACCTGGCTAGAAGCCAGGAGACCAAGGTGGTTCCACTTTAGCCATGAAAACCATCTGGTGACTTTGGGCCAGTCACTGTCCCTCCCTGCCCAACCCACTTCACAGAATGGAGACAATAGGATGAGGAAGGAGTATAAGGTATGTTCTCCATCTTGAGTTATTTTTTAAATAATAAAAGGCAAGATATATGATGACTGCAGTGACTAGATAAAATGTACAATAAGGCAGCCCTTCAGTTAGCTTATAATCAAGATATAATTACAAATACAATTTATTGTCGTGAATCTGAAATCTTTTAAAATAAATATAAACACATTTTTTATCTCTACTAATAGGTATGTTTTAATAATACTCTTATATCCTTTTTTCAAACTCAGTACCACTTTTAAAACATTTCTATTTTCAACATGAAAATTGATGAATTTTTAAAATTAAACTGTAAAGAAACAGTTGCAGCCATGGAATTCTGGGAATCAAGCTTAATTATTTTCTTATATTTTGAATATGCACCAAACATAGTTCCTTTGAGAAAGGCTTAATAAATAAGTTTGCTTTAACTGTTTATTCATTAGATTTTGAATATGCCTGCCTGTCTCCAAAGAGCACTTTGGGCAGCTCACAATTTTTAAAATAATACATTTTTTTAAAAAAACACAAAGAATACATTATTTGGATCTAATAGCAATAGCACTTAGACTTATAACCGCTTTACAGTGCTTTACAGCCCTCTCTAAGCAGTTTACAGAGTCAGCATATTGCCCCCAACAATCTGGGTCCTCATTTTACCCACCTTGGAAGGATGGATGGCTGAGTCAATCTTGAGCCTGGTGGGATTCGAACTGCCAAATTGCAGTCAGCTGGCAGTCAGCAGACATAGCCTGGAGTACTGCACTCTAACTAGTGGTGGGATTAAAATAATTTAACAACCGGTTCTCTGCCCTAATGACCAGCTGGGTAGGTGGGGCTCAGTGGTCATGTGACTAGGTGGGCATAGCCAAGTCACATTACTCAGGTTGATGGGCGCTTCCCCTTAGCTGTTACAATGTAATAAGGGTTAACCAGAGAGGCAGTTTCTGTAAACAGGGCAATAAAGATTAGGCTAGAAACAACACCAGAATGTTTCCTTCCTGCATTCCTTACAGGATTAGCCCTATAAAGTAGAAAAAAACAAAATTTAGATTTCCTCCAACAACTGGTTCTCCAAACTGCTTAGAAAGTTAAAACCAGTTCCCGCGAATAGGTGTGAACTGGCTGAATACCACTACTGACTCTAATCACTGCACCACCAAGGCTCTTATCCCATGAATAACATCTAAAAATTGTCATGGAGCCACAAACACCCTACCCCAGGCTTGGACTCAGAGCCAGGTCTTGCAGAGTTACAGAAATTTGAAGGGTGGGAACCTTATATATCTCTGTAGGGACATTGCATAGGTGAAGAGGAATAGCCTTGGGGCAGAGTTAAGGGAGGAATCAGTATAGAGTCATTATGTTCCCATAAGTGATTCAACTCCAGGCCCTCTTGAATTCTTATCTAGTACCAATTTAGCGCTGACTGCTACTTGACTATATCCTTGTGTATTTGAACTGGAACTTAACAACATAAGTGTGACACATGGTTCTAGTAGACAACTTCAGAACCAAGAAGTGCATTTCCTCAGTTCACCAAATGACATTTGAGTAGGGCACCAAAATGAACAATTATGGAAGATAGTTGTTATGGAAAAAATGGCTTCTAAAAGATGGGAACTGTTGGAATATTTTACAAAAGTTGATTAGGTTGGGAAGGTTTTATCCTTTTTGCAGAATTGGTCAAGATTTTTTTTATTTACCCCAATATTTACAAAACTATTGTTGGAGTTTTGATTTGTTCTTATATCTTTATTAATAAGTTTGTTAATGCTGCTGTGATATTTTAAAACTTTAACCGATGTACTTTATTCTCTCTTATTGTTTTCACTGTGAGGGAACAGAGAGCACCAGACTGATCAGACTCGATGAGCAGAAACAACTGAAGGGTGACAGGCATTCCTCAAGTAACCAGGACATATGTCATGAAGAATATTATGGTTGATTTAGGCAGCTGGTTAAAATTAATAATGTTTCTTCTCTAAACAAAATTCTCCAAGTTCTCCTTAACAAAAATTATTGAAATGAATTATAATAACTCCAGAAATTCAATTACTTTTTAAAATTTAGAACCAATGTATTGCCATGATCATTAGGATGGAGAATTCCTAATATTTTTTTTATGTTAACTGGGAAATTGCAACTCAAAGTTGATGTAGACCATAGTCTTTATCCATCTGGTAATCAACTCACACACTCACAGTTCTATGACATTCGTCATATTATGCTAGAGGCTATGGTTTGTACCTTAAGAGTGTATTCCAAGCATGTGAAGTTGTAATTATTTCTTAGTGCAGGCTATTGGCTGCTGTTTCTTTTGTTTATATGTTATCTATGTACATTTACGCTTCATTTCCTGTATTTGCATATATACCTGTGTCCATTTTTATATGATTTCTGATGCTCTCAATGCTTTCTGGTCATCTCTCAAGTGTATACTTGCTCACTTGTTGCCAGATTTAAAATGATTTAACCTTAAAATATTATATTGACTTTGATAAAATATTAACCCAAAGGTCATAATAAATTATGATAGTTCAAGGAAAAGTGATAAAACCTAACCATCTGTGTTCATAGTTTGGTAAACATTTCTGGCAATACTACATCTCCTTAACCTCCTGGGGATTATAATTAGGAATTTGCAGATGAATAAACACAGCTGGCACATATGATTACAGCATTCTACCTAATTATATATAGGTCATTTCTCACAAATGACCAAAATGTTTACTGTGACAAAGGCTTGGTCAGATTACAGTGAATCAAAACTATTCTGTGGAGTTGGTATATGATGTTGAAGCAAAAGTCAAAATACCTTTGCACCACATGGGGTATGTGTTACATGACAACAAACTTGTTGAAGTAATTCATAGGAAGTTAACTGCTGCACAGATATCAATGGTTTAATATAGTTTTTTAGAATGTCAAATTTTAGTAATGTCAACAGATAGTTTTATTTAATCAGTCAAATTGTTATGAATTCTGGAATTTGTTTTTGATTTGATTCCTGAGAAACATTCAGCAGTCATCTATGTTCATCAGTCATTCATAAAAACAGATAGTTAACATGCAGGATTTGAACTTTTAAATAGAAATAGTTCCAGGCATTTGTTGTCAGATGGAAAATAAATCAAATAGTTCTTTGGATTTTTTAAAAAAGAATTATTCCACAATGCTTACTGTAGAATGTGGACATTATCTCCTAACTTGTGGTATTGGTGATCTTGCTTCTAGCACATAGATAAGCAATTAAGTTTTGTAACTGTCTTTGCAAACTAATGCTAAAGATGAAGGGCAGTCTAGCCTTGGATTCCCCCCCTCCTCCAAGTTGTTGATTCTTTTCTTCTTCTTTTTTAAAACAAAATTTCATTGGTTTTCAAATGTATAGAGGAGGGTAAATAGGTATACAAAAAATTGGCAGCTTTCATACTGTTGGTAGAGCTCCCAGCATGATACTCACATATATAACATTGTACAAACAAAATTATAAGAGAAAACAGTAAATCAAATCTTACTCTATATTGTTAGTCTTGTGTTCCTACATGTTTCTCTTTGTCATCTTCTAATATATCACTAATTGCCATTGTTCCAAATAGTTTTATTTTTGTGATCTGAGCCTTTTCGATATTGCTCCTTCCTCCCTGTCGCCAGAGAGAGCCTCAGTGCCCCCCTCCTTCCCGTCTTGCGTCTTGCTGTCTTGTGTTTTACTGTCTCTTTCACTACTCCCACTCAATTCCTCCTCTGCTTACTATAGAATGTGAACATTGTCTCCTAACTTGTGGTATTGGTGATCTTGCTTCTAGCACATAGATGAGCAATTAAGTTTTGTAACTGTCTTTGCAAACTAATGCTAAAGATAAAGGGCAGTCTAGCCCTTGGATTCCCCCCCTCCTCCAAGTTGTTGATTCTTATGGACCATTATTCCCAACTCTGCTGGAAAAGCAGTGAATATTTAATATTGAGACTAAAATTCGTAGAATTCTGAGTCTGTATAATGAATAGCAATGCCATCATAGCTGACTAGGTGAATTTATTGTAGAGCACGGGTGTCAAACTCGCCGTGTCACGTTGGTGTCATGTGATGTTTTGCGACAGTTTTCCCATTCACAGAGCTGGGTTGGATGGGTTGCCAGCCTTTCATTTTAAGAAGGAGGAAAACATGTCAGAATCCTTCCCTCCCATCACATTTTTAAAACAAAACTACATCCACAAGATAATTTGTCTTTAACCCAATTAATCTTGGCCCTCCTTGTTTCTCGTCCTCTTTAAACTTTGTTTCATAAAGCTTGCCACTTGGTTGGCATTGACTATCATATACATACGAGCCAGTTTGGGTTAGTGATTAAAGGCACTCCGACTAGAAGACCGGAGGCTATGAGTTCTAGTCCTGCCTTAAGAATGTAAGCCAGTTGGGTGACTTTGCGCCAGTAACTCTCTCTCAGCCCAGTTTACCTCACAGACCTGTCATTATGAGGGAAAATAGAAGGAGAAAGTATTATGTTCACCACCTTGACTTATTTATAAAGGTAATAAAGGCAGGAAATAAGCAAAATTATATATTGACAACAAAAGAGATTCATGTCTATCTGTCTATGTTTCCACAAGCTGTGGGTTATTATTTTTCCCCATTGTAATAGTCCATTATACCAAATCCTCTAATTTTGGAAATAGTTTGGGGGGCATGTATAGAAAATGAGGTTCTCCACAAACCCTTTCAACCTTGACTATTATATGTTGGTCAACATATGAAGCTGTAGCGATATCTGCAATGTGGTCTAATAGTCTCTTTCATAGTTGACAAAATTTGACTCTGAAATGTTGAATTTGTTTCCTACGCTTTCTAGGTGCAGACAATCCAACAAGTAAGTGGATAATGCCATCCTTCTTGAACTGAAGGCAGGATCCTGACTGGACAAACGTCTTTGGCCCTAGGGAGAAGTACACATATGCCTTACCCACCCAGGCCAAGAGTCTTAACAATTCACTAAGAACCCTTTTTAAAAATGATGGTGTATTAGAAAAAATATTATTACTTGCATGGGTAAGAATATGCCAAAACAGAAAATAGCATTGCCACTAATTTGTAAGGAACTTTTTCTTCCAGCACATTGAACATAAACAAACCAGTTTATGTTTATTGGATCTTGCAATAAACAAACAAAAAAAAATCCACAACTTTGTCCAAAAATGAGGAATAATTTTCAATGGATGATGGTCTGGGTAAGTACTATAGATGGATATTATCTTGGAAAAACTGATTTTCCTGCCTGTTTGAATGTGTAACAATTTCTCCTGGTAGAACAAATTTGATAAACTGCAAGTTTGGCAAGCTTCTATAATTTGGACAGATGAATACAGTTCATTGCAAACAAGATGGCTATTCTATTGGCCTACATTTCTTTCTTTATAACCCTGCACAGCTCATAAGATATTTTCTCTGGCAAAACAGAAAATGAATTGTTCAGCATAACATCCGAGCCAATGAATTCCAGATGGTCATCTGCCCAAAACCTCTTTATTAAACAAATTTATCTAGCCGCCCAACTCTCACAAAATTTTGTTGGCTTTGCGCAATGATGCAAAATTTCTTTGAAGTACTGTAGTTGTCCCACAATTTTTTTTACAAAGCACAAAATATTGAATGTTTACAAGAACATGATTTTTGAAGGAGGAGCCAACATCATGATGATACGGACATGCAGTCTCGATGCTCCGAGACCGCTGCCGATACTTTTGTCGCTAGGTGGTCCAATTGGACCTAAAATGTCCTTTGAGACGGTGAACAGGAAGAATACATCTTGCTGATCTCAGGGACACCGTAATCGTGATTGATCCAAGGTAAGTTCTTAAAGCCAGCAAAAAAAAAGTTCAGCCCCAGGCTGATGAAGTTTGGATGGCTCCAGAATGGAAGGGAAGCTGAAAGAGAAAGTGTGTCTATCTAGTGAGGAAACTTTACTGTTTTGGAAAAGACTGCCCAAATTTTTCTTAAAGTTAAATTAAATCCGAAAGCAGAAGAAAATTTAAATTAACCTATATTGGATTGCTTTGGATAGTGTGTTTCTTTTTCTTTGTAATTTTACTTTGTGGATTGAAGTGCTCGCAACTTTTTTTTAAAGAGTACGGATCAGTTTTTCTTCTATTTTTTATTTTTATTTTTTAACCTATGGATTAAAGTCTTCTTCTTTATTTCAACAAGGACTTTTATTACTTGCCATTAATTCTATTTTAAGTTTGAAATAACATTAGAGAGTGGGAAGCAATACTGCCACTTGGAGGCTGGAGGCTTGAGTTTTTGAAACAATGCACTTTCCTTTTTCCTTTTGATCTCACTGACTTTGTATCTCGAGGTTTGGCAACTTGTTTATAGAAAGTGATAAGAAGCAAGGGCACAAATTGTTTTTACAGGTGCACTTTGAGAGTCTTACTGGCAGTGGGAGAGAAAAAGAAACAGAACCTTCTTTTTTGAAGATCATAAATGAACTTGTGTTTAAGCTAATTTAATATAAGAAGCCTTGAAAGCCAGAGTGGCAGTATCTACCAGCTTGCCAAAATGGCACAATATTCAAAAGAAACAATACCTTTGCGAAACAGCTTGGCTGGAATTCAAAATTTATTAGAAATAACAGAGATACTTGAGAAGAAGATGGAAAAAATAGAGATTATAACAGCAAAAAATGATGGGGTCAGAGTCCCAAAAATTGAAGGGGAAAATGATTATAAAGACAAGACAATTACTTTAAAAGTAATTGTAATCAATTACACTGATTACTTTACCAGTGGAGTGAACGTGGTTGAAAGTGGGAAAAGGGGAGTATGGAAAGGGGAATTAGATTGACCGGAACTATACCCCGGATTTCAAGGCATGGAAGAAGAAAAATCTGGGAGTCCTCCTGGATACGCGGCTTAGTTTAGAAGAACACCTGACGGCCGTGACCAGGGGGGCCTTTTACCAGGTTCGCCTGGTACATCAGTTGCGCCCCTTCCTGGATAGGGATGCTCTGTGCACAGTCACTCATGTCCTCGTCCTTTCTCACCTGGACTACTGCAATGCTCTCTACATGGGGCTGCAATTGAAGAGCACCCGGAGGCTTCAGCTGGTCCAGAGTGCGGCCGCGCGGGTTGTCATGGGGGTACCTAGGTGCTCCCATGTTACACCCCTTTTAGGCAGCCTGCACTGGCTGCCAGTTGTTTTCCGGGTGCGATTCAAGGTATTAATTATGACCTTTAAAGCACTCCATGGCTTAGGCCCAGGGTACCTGCGAGACCACCTACTGCCACCAGTAGCCTCCCACCGTCCAGTACGATCCCACAGAGTTGGCCTCCTCAGGGTGCCGCCGGCCAGACAGTGTCGGCTGGTTACCCTCAGGGGGAGAGCCTTCTCTGTGGGAGTGCCTTCCCTCTGGAATGAGCTGCCCCCGGAGCTTCGCATAATCCCTGACCTCTGGTCCTTCCGACGCGCCCTAAAAAGTTGGCTTTTCCAGCAAGCTGGCCTGGCCTGTAAATTTTAACTTATTTTAAATGTATTGTCTTTTAAATTCGGTTTGTTTTTTTGGATATGGGTTTAATTTTTTTTTAACTTTTGGGATGTGTGTTTTTTAATGTTGTATGCTGCCCTGAGTCCTTTGGAGAAGAGCGGCATATAAATCCAAACAAACAAACAAACAAACAAACAAAACAAACAATATAAAGATTTTTGATTTAAAATACATAATGTGATTTGAATTATAATCAATGACTGTGGAAGAGATGCATGAAAGTTATTTGTAACCAATCAACACACTTCTACAATATGATTAGTGATTAGTAATTTAGTAATCTTTAGAGTGATATGTTAAATAAATAATTGTTAATGATAACAAGGTACATACATGTGTTGGTTTGAAGAGAGGAAACCTGATATAATTAGCGAATGAATTTCTATTAATAAATAACAATTATAATAATAACAATGAAATGACAAGGGATATACTTAATAATATATATATGTACTGGCTCAATAAAAGGTATTGGGATACAAGTAGTAAACAGCAACTTGAAAAAGAGGATTAGAAATTTTGTTAACAATCATAATTAATTCTTACTTAAAGTTCTTACTTTATAACATGTTATAAAGGTGTAATGTTATTGGATGATATTAGAAATAATTAATGAAATGTCATTATGTGGTTGTGTTTTTCAATTTTTAATTATTTTATGCAAAAGGACTTTAAAACAATTATAGTCAAATGAGAATTGTGGGATGTTGATAGTAAGATATATAAAGATTTTTGATTTAAAATAAAATACAATACAATACAATAGTAGAGTTGGAAGGGACCTTGGAGGTCTTCTAGTCCAACCCCCTGCCTAGGCAGGAAACCCTATACCGTTTCAGACAGATGGCTATC
Source organism: Natrix helvetica (assembly GCF_964273705.1). Lineage (NCBI taxonomy): Eukaryota > Metazoa > Chordata > Lepidosauria > Squamata > Natricidae > Natrix > Natrix helvetica. The sequence goes on from NC_138558.1 coordinate 40,534,056, forward strand.
CAACATCTTCTTAAAGACTTCCAGTGTTGGGGCATTCACAACTTCTGGAGGCAAGCTGTTCCACTGATTAATTGTTCTAACTGTCAGGAAGTTTCTCCTCAGTTCTAAGTTGCTTCTCTCCTTGATTAGTTTCCACCCATTACTTCTTGTTCTACCCTCAGGTGCCTTGGAGAATAGTTTGACTCTCTCTTCTTTGTGGCAACCCCTGAGATATTGGAACACTGCTATCATGCCTCCCCTAGTCCTTCTTTCTCTTAAGCTAGACATACCTAGTTCCTGCAACCGTTCTTCATATGTTTTAGTCTCCAGTCCCCTAATCATCTTTGTTGCTCTTCTCTGCACTCTTTCTAGAGTCTCCACATCTTTTTTACATCGTGGCGACCAGAACTGAATGCAGTATTCCAAGTGTGGCCTTACCAAGGCATTATAAAGTGGTATTAACACTTCACGTGATCTTGATTCTATCCCTCTGTTGATGCAGCCTAGAACTGTGTTGGCTTTTTTGGCAGCTGCTGCACACTGCTGGCTAATATTTAAATGGTTGTCCACTAGAACTCCAAGATCCCTCTCACAGTTACTACTATTGAGCATGGTACCACCTATACTGTACCTGTGCATTCCGTTTTTGTTGCCTAAATGTAGAACCTTACTCTTTCCACCATTGAATTTCATTTTATTAGATAATGCCCAATGTTCAAGTTTGTCAAGATCCTTCTGTATCTTAAGCCTATCTTCTGGAGTGTTGGCTATTCCTGCCAGCTTGGTGTCATCTGCAAATTTGATGAGTTCCCCATTTATTCCCTCATCCAAATCATTGATGAAGATGTTGAAGAGTACTGGGCCTAAAACAGAGCCTTGGGGTACTCCACTGCATACCTCCCTCCATGTAGATGCAGTTCCATTGAGGACTACATGTTGAGTGCGGTTGGTCAGCCAGTTACGAATCCATCTGGTGGTGATGCTGTCTAACCCACATTCTTCTACTTTATTTAGTAGTAGGTTATGGTAGGTTATGGTAGGTTATAAAATATACAATGTGATATGAATTATAAGTAATGACTGCGGAAGAGATGCACGAAAGTTATTTGTAACCAATCAACACACTTCTACAATATGTAACAAAAGATGATTTTATTTTATTTTTTTGTGTTATGTTTGTCTGTTTAACCAAAAATAAAAAAAAATCTTAAAAAAGAAAAGAAAATGATTTTCTTATAGGGATTAAGGCCGCATTCTAGAAACAAGGAAACTGAGAGTTTTAGTCATGCTTAAAGCACAAAACAAGTTGGTGACCTTCAGCCAGTCACATTCTTTCAGCCCTAGGAAGCAGACAATGGCAAACCATTTCTGAAACCTTGGCAAGAAAACAGCAAGGAGCCTGTCCATGGAGTTGCCAAATTCAATACAGACTCAAAGATACCAAAAAAAAAAAAAGGTATAAGGTTTGGTATTAACTGTCAGACCAAAATAGATGTATTTAATATATCCTGATATAAAGTTTTAAATTTCAAAAATACAAGTAGCATTTACTGGCAGATGGGAGCGGTAATTATCAAGATTGCTGCAGGCAATGAAAGAAAATTTAGCTTTCTTTCTGTAATTCTAAATAAAAGACCTGCTTTGAAGATGCTACACAGAACTATTCAATGATTCATTTAATGTCACATCTAGTTTGATACTCAGAGGAGCTAACAAAAGCCAGCTACTTTAGCACTGAACACTGTTGCATTTCTTTAGCATGCTATAGTGTTGAAACAAAAGAAAAAGCTCCGGTAAAAATTGAGCTGCAGTTACCTAGTGATACGAACAAAATGATACTTACATTTTAATGAACCACTGAATAAATAAATAACTAAAGCTCATTGTGTTAAATTTCCAAACACTATCAATTTACCTTTATTTTTCATATGAAAGATCTCAGGCATATTAACCACATATAAAATAAATACTATATAAAGTAATACGTACTGTAGAATCCCGCCCCCCTTCATAGTATTTATTTTTGTAAAATATCTCAAAGAGGTGGTGAATATCAAATACAGAAGACTATATTTAAAAAGTTGATCTTAAATTTCTTTATTTTCTTATACATTTACATATAATTATGTATCCGCCAGTATTACTGAAGTTTAGGAATGCAGGCTGAAGAATTCTGGGAACTGAATTCTGCATATCTTAAATAGGCAGAGCTTGAAAAATACTGCTATATGCTATTATTGTATTAAGTAATCCACTTAAGACCAAAATCTTTATTGTATAAAAATATTCCTTTCTCTTTACTGTATTTCCAATACTCTTAAGTCAGGGTTGTCAAACTCGTGGCCTACGGGCCTCATGTGTCATCCCCTGGCCACGCCCACCTCCAGTTTAGCGAAGGGGGGAAAAAGTCACAACATGTCATATGATGACAATGTGACACCACGAGTTTGACATCCCTTCTCTAAATTATCTAAATACTAGAATGTCATTATAATTTAATATTATATAAATATATTGTATAGAAACCATAAAAATGATAGGTTCTATATTGGATAGATATTTTTCATTCTCTCTACATCATGCTGCAAAATAGGAAATAAAGTATTGTTTCTCTGCCTCTTGTTTTTCATTGAACAATAGATGGATGTTCCCACTAGACCTGGGGAAGAGAACCATAATTTTCTTCCCAAGAATACCACTAGCATTATGTTACCTTTTGATACTCCTTTTGAGAAATTATAATTCAAATAGCATAATGTTGTGCTTCTACATCTTGAAATGGCAGAAGTAATTTATACTTTTTCATCAGAATTAATCACCATCTCCTCACCTCAGTAAGCTTTCTCAAAATTGAAAAAGCAAAGTCATTTCCTTCAAATGCAGTTCTTACTCTAGTTCTGACTAGGTACTAGGTAAGAAGCCATGGTGGCACAGTGGTTAGAATGAAGTACTGCAGGCTAACTCACTGCTCACTCCAAGAGTTCAATTCTGAATGGCTCAAGGTTGACTCAGCCTTTCATCCTTCCGAGGTTGGAAAAATGAGTATCCAGATTGTTGGGGACAATGTGCTGACTTGGTAAACTGCTTAGAGAAGGTTGTAAAGCACTATGAAGTGGTATATAAGTCCAAGTGCTATTGTTACTGAACTAAGATAACATTTCCATGCCAATTTAGAAATATATATTTAGCAAATGATAGCATTGTTCCAATATCTCAGGGGGTGCCACAAAGAAGAGGGAATCAAACTATTCTCCAAGGCACCTGAGGGTAGAACAAGAAGCAATGGGTGGAAAATAATCAAGGAGAGAAGCAACTTAGAACTGAGGAGAAACTTCCTGACAGTTAGAACAATTAATCAGTGGAACAGAAATTGCCTCCAGAAGTTGTGAATGCCCCAACACTGGAAGTCTTTAAGAAGATGTTGGATAGCCATCTGTCTGAAACGGTATAGGGTTTCCTGCCTAGGCAGGGGGTTGGACTAGAAGACCTCCAAGGTCTCTTCCAACTCTACTATTGTATTGTATTGTATTGCATTGTATTGCATTGTAAATGTATAGAGCTTACAAATGCCCATCTCACAAAATGTGATACTGGGTGGCATACAATACATAATAATAAAAATAACAAAACAGTCAATCAACAGAATAACATAAAACATAAAACCCAAGACAGTGAAAGAACAACTGTCACTTGACATCACACAACTACTTGGCCAGCTCCTCATGGGATTGCCAGGGTTGACAGAAAAACAACATTTTGAAAGTTCTTTGGAAGGTAGGCTAGGATGGGGCCAATCTCATCTCAGTAGAAACTATGTTCCAGAGAATAGGCCATAGCAGACAAGATCCACAACTACTTGACCAGTGGTGAGTTGCAAGCAGTATGCCCCGGTATGAACGTACCGGAGCCTGCCCGGAGCATCGGGTACGATTCCGGTGCTCCAGAGGGCCCGCCCACCCATTCTCGCTCCTTACCTGTCTTTAAAGTCTTTGGCACTTCCGTGCACGCACACGGAGCCTACAGCACCTGTGTGATGCTCTGCTGAGCAGCTGGAGCATTGCAGAGGCTTGTGGAGGCATCACTGGACAATAAGACGCACGTTGCACGCTTCCATGTGGACGATGCCGGGCCCGTTCCAACCATACCAGTTGGAACGGGATCCAGAACCCACCCCTGTACTTGACCTAGTGGGATGGCCAGATGTAATTGTAGATTACCTTCCACAACGTAAAGAAAAGAGATAGTATTTGGAAAATAGTGAAAAAGATGTCAAAATAGTGTAGTAAGTTGACCTACTGTCAGTAAAAAAAAGTATGTTCACAAAGTTTCAACAGTTTCTTTGATGATGCATTGTTTTTTGTGAGTATCACAGTACATAGAAGCAACAGGAGGGGCTCTCTGCAACCAGACCCTCCTCTGATCCTAAGGATCCTTAACTACTTCTAACTAAGCACTGAAAGTGTTAAGTCCTTGAGGCTACGACGCCATTGACTATCATTGTCGGCTCCTGATTGGTTAAGATGCGAGCAGCCAGCTGGCGGGAGAATGCAGCCATTCTACTGGTTCAGCGTCTGACAGCTCTGGTATAAAAAGGGCTGTCAGCTGTCAAATGTTGCTGTTTGCCGGTTCGAGGTTTGCCTTGCATTTTGCCTTGTTAAACTGTTAATAAAGGCTGTGTTAGCTTCAACCTGCCTTGCCTCAGTTCCTGCCTGCTTCGTTCTCCCTACAGAACCGAAAGTGACAGGACAAAATAAGCAGAAATGAAGATCTAGAGGAAAAGAGCTCCCAGCAAGCCATAGCTTGACATCAAGCCAAAGGAAAGAAAGTAACAGTGGGAAGCCTGCATCTGACAACTGCAATTATTCTTACCCAGAGTGCCCATAGTTCAGTATTAATTAAGATTCATTAGAAGTCTACACACAAAATCTAGCCTTTCTTTGTGTTTAGTAGCTTCTATACCTTTCTCTCTCAATCTGGTCTTTCCAAACTTTGAAAAGCATACTTTTTCTCTCTCAGAAGAACTTTGGTTGACCATAATATCTATTGATATTATATTAAAAGACATGCTTAGGCAAGTCCAGCTTCATCTGGAACATGCTAGCCGTTGGTCCTTTAAGAAGAATCTTCATTTTAAGCCATTTCCTATCTTTTTTGTCTTTTCTTTTTGTAATTCTGCCCTTGAAAAAGCCTGATTATCAATATTTATATTTATGTATTTTTTTCAGAGATTGTGATTTGGTTCAGGGCTTTGGGTTACTGATGAGGTTTGCTTCTTATGTGCATTTTGCTTAGTGTGCTTTGATTGACCAGAAACACAAATTGCTGGTGCCATATTACACTATGGCTCAGCCAGAGATATCTTTAGCTTCTTAGCTTGCATTGCTCATATGCAGATATGAGCAGAAATGTACTCTTCATAAAATGCAAACACTGTTCCTTAATACAATTGGGGGAGGAATTATATCAAGATTCAATTTAGTTTTAGAGAGCTGTGGCGAGGGTAATATTTAATGGTTTGTCCCATAATACTCCAAAAAAAGAAAAGGTCATAGAAGGATTAATTGAAGCCTCTTTTTGCAGCCATAAAAAGGTTAATGTGTAAAAAAGACCTAAAGTTTGGAATCCATTTCGTTTTCTTTATAAGGTTTTCAGAAAAAACACTTGTTAGCAAAAGTACCATCCGAGTGTTTTATCAGTTGTTATGGAGAAAATGGCACAATTTTGCTGCCCAAGTTAATTCAGATCCTTGCATCCAAAACTGTAGTCATATTATTTTCCATAGTTCTTTTGTTCTAGCCAAGTAAAGTGCATGCATTTTCCCTTTGCTCATCATCAGCTGACTTTTCAGTTATATTGTTATATGGTTTATATTTTGAAGTGGCTTACTGATTTGTGTATGGGATGTATGATTTGATTTGGAATTTGTTGTGATAATTCTCAGGTAATAATGTTGTTCTATAATGTAATAACTTTTTTTAAAAAAATCAGTGTATAGATTTTAAGATTTTTTTTTTAAAAAATGTAACAATATCTGTCTAATGTTAGGTGTTCTGCCCATTATCCACAATTGCAATCCAAGATAAACTGACTTTGTATCTGAGATGGAAATAAACTCTAATGGCTTCTTGTGGGCCCAATATCCTTCTTCTGAAATTGCATGACATTATCATGGTTTTAAAGTATCTTAGTCAAGGAAATTATCATTTCATTCCCCAAGGCATGCCAGGGAAGGGAGCAGTAATATAATCATTTCTTTATCTTACAAACAAATGAAGGCTTAATTCACTTTTAAGTAATACTAAACATTTTGATAGAAAACCCGTATGCATTAATTTCACATTGTTCATTCTGGATGGCCAACAGTAACAGATAAATCAGTGAAATTATTAGTTCTTGATGCAGGATAAACAATCTAACATAGTTTATGATGGATTTCAAAATAGGGTGAGCTAAATTGTTGAATGTTCATGCCTGTTATTCTCTGTGACCTCCTTCTCACAAAATCCTTTCTACCACACATTTGGAATTATTAACAAATGATGTAACTTATCTTTAATTTCTGTCTTGTTATTCACAAATCTCCTTAGTATTTATGTAGCTTTAACATAAGATTGAATCCTAATTAACAGGCAATCAAGCCAGCCATCTGGAAAATCAGTTCATACTCACCCAAGGGCCAACACAGATGTAATATAAGATACACAGAGAAATAATTATTTGATTGCATTAGGGAGAGAGGAAAGTTTTGTTATCAAAATTCTATCGACCAAAAATGTTCTTTTCCACACAGAGGTAGTGTTCAATGGTACAAACAATTCTTCATTCTGTGTATTTACTAAACATTTTAAATGGCATGGAATTGAGACCACATGAGATGAATAAATTGAAACTTTAAAAAAAAAGCTTTTAAAAGAAATAAGAGCAATACAAGACAGATTTCAATTTCAGCCAGCCAGGGAATAGAAAGGTGTTTTTTTTAATTGTATCATTGAAGAAGTGGACCAGCTCATCTCTCCAGGGGTAAACTAAGATGCAGCTACTGAAGACCCTACAGATGGGACTTGTCAATTATATAGTCAGTAGAGATGCGCTGAGACCGTGGCCTTTTGAAGCTAATCAAAAGCTTGGACAGATTTATATCTGAAAAGACCATTTTAATTGAGACAACAGCCCTGTGGGAATCATCTCTTCTCTCTATTTCTTTTCTGTTCAGAATCAGAATTTCCCTTGGTACTATTAAAGGGGCAAACAAAGAACTATCAGAAGTCATTCTACATCTTCCCTGCATCATTATGTCTATTCTGTCAGTAGTGTAGCTGCGCTGTTGCGCTCTGAAGTATATGACCATCTCCATTCCCTCCCAAGAGTCACCCATATTTATCAATGGGTCAGTTAATCTATTCTAATGTCTTAACCCTAATATTCGCAGAGCTGATAATCCTCTCCTTGTTGGGTTACTTCATGCTATAAATAACTGAACCTTAAATATTAAAAACTAGCAAAAAATAACCCTCCTTTAGCATCTGCTTTCTAATACGCAGGCTATAGTCTAAAATAGTACAAGTTAAATCTTTAGCTGTTTCCCTTACAAAGCAAAGAAAGGCTGCAGTTGAGTAACATGATAACTATGGAAATCAGTTTCAAATTCACTGTCAAATATTTATTTTTGTTTATTATTTGTTAATTAAATTATTTGCCACCCATCTCACCACAAGGCAACTCTTCATTGAGTCTTGGTGAGTCTGTACATCTCAGCCCAACCATAGAGTCATTATTGTGGAGATAAAATGGAAACAGATAATTACAGTGCCCTTTCGAACTTCTTAGAACTTTTTGAAAAAAAGAGCTTGAATTTAATGAATTCACAAGCAAGCTTGACTTTCTTTGGTTAACTTTTTTAATCTTGTTCTGGTATTCAGTTATTCATACATATATGAATATATGTAAAGGAAAAGAGTAACAATTTAACTCTATAGCCATTCATGCACTATGTCAGGAAGGGAAGGGGAAAGGACCCCATTTAATGTTTTATGTCACTGAGAATAGATTATAGAATAACAGAGTTGGAAGGGACCTTGGAGGTCTTCTAGTCCAATCCCTTGCCTAGGCAGGAAACCCTACACCACTTCAGAAAAATGGTTATCCAACATCTTCTTAAAAACTCCCAGTGTTGGAACAGTCATCATTTCTGGATGTAAGTTGTTCCACTGATTAATTGTTCTAACTGTCAGGAAATTTCTCCTCAATTCTAAGTTGCTTCTCTCCTTGATTAGTTTCCACCCATTGCTTCTTGTTCTACCCTCAGATGCTTTGGAGAATAGTTTGACTCCCTCTTCTTTGTGCTGTAGAATATCTACAGCAACCTCCTTTTTTTAGACTTTTAGTCCCTTCAGAGGAATACATGTCCCACCCTCATCCACAGTTGAACTCTATAAATAATGGATAACAAAAGAAGCTTTTCAATGAGTTGATTATCTTCTATTTTCTGCTTCATTCTCAGAAGCTTTGAAGCCTATTAATCAGACATTAATTAGAACATTTGAAGAAAATGATCTTTGTAGTTTTACTATGATCTTTACCGCAAATGAGGTTGGGAAGAGAAATTGCTTCTAACAAAGTTTCACCAAAATAAAGAACCATAAAAATATAACAATATAGTACCCAACCTACCCTCATGCCTTATATTACAATTATGTGTTAGCTATTATTATGTATTATCCATCCCTTTATATCTTTCAGATCAGACAAAGTTTCTTTCAATACTTTGATTGTTCAGTTCTCTTCTACTCCTTCCTTTTTCCTTATATAATTTTGGAAAAACATTAAGATTGTATACCACATACATTTCTAAACTCATCATCCTCTTCCATTCCCACATCTGCACCTATATGTTCATTCCATTATATGGTATATAATTATTCATATATCATTAAATCAAACATGGGGCTTGTTAGGGATGTAACCCTAGGCTTGGCTTGGCAATGTATATAAGCTATGATTATTTTACTGTTACTTTAAACGATTAAGAGATGTAATTGTCTTGTTACCTCAAGCAGCCATAAGAAGGAGCCAGAATGGTTGTTAGATCTCTCTCTCTCTGTTTTGTTAGAAGCTGGTCGGTGTATTTTGAGGTATTGTGGTTTGCTACTGTTAGCTACTTTGTGTGCTAGACTGAATATTGATAACTGACTTACTGAACCGTGTATGACTTGGACTGTTAACCGAACTCTGAACACCTCTATATTTCTACATAGAAAACTACTATATTTTTATACTATTCAGTGTCTCTGTATGCTGGTTTGTGCGAGTTATTCCACATCACTCTCATTACGCTTCTCTGCATACTCGCTCTCCCAACAGGGGAGCTTAATTACTTAACAGGGCTTCATTAACATGCATTTGTACATACAGTACATTTTCTTCCACGTTTCTCTTTCTCCAATACAGTTTAGTTTTATCCACCACTAACTAGTATGTAAAACTGCATAAAGTCTCATCCTAATTTATTAGCTCATACAAAAACATTATCTTCGATTGGAATCAACTATGCTTGGTGGATTCCTTATGGACCCCTATTTTGTGGCTTTGGAGAAATATAGAGTATGAAATATTTGAATACTCAGATTTTGAGGTGAAATGAGTTTGGCTATCCCAAACTACTCAGAGGCAAGCACTTTCAACCTTGAATGCTGGCTTTGACATAGTGTGGACCCCAAAAGCCATAACATCACCTGATCTGCCATCAGGGACGTGCGGTCAGGGGAGGCAGGGGAGGCAGAGCCTCACCTCTCTTCATGAAATATTATAATATTATATACATCCGTCCGGCCGCGTCCGGGAGCTGCGGAGGCAAAAATGTTGTCAGCGCTCCGGGATGACAAAGGCACGAAAGCGACACCCAGTCGCTTTCGTCCCTTCGTCATCCGGCAGCGCCGGCAACATTTCTGCCTCCGCCCTCCGCACTTCCCGGGCACGCCCGGACGGAGGTAGCCAGAATGGCACCGAGTCAGTCCGGCGGGCGAGCGACCGAGGATCAGGCTGCCTCACTCGCTCTTTCGTCCACCCGGACTGCCTCGGTGTCGCTGTGGCTACATCCGTCCGGGCGTGCCCAGGAGCTGCGGAGGGCGGAGGCAGAAATGTTGTCTGCGCTGCCGGATGACGAAGGCATGAGCGCTGACAACATTTCTGCCTCTGCCCTCCGCAGCTCCCGGGTGCGCCCGGACGGATGTAGCCACAGCTAGCCAGTCCAAAGAATAACCACATTCTGATTCTATGTATCTAGGAAGCATCAAATGAGGATCAAAACTGTACAAGGTTTTAGAACAACAACAATAAATTGTTTTCTTCCCAATGATCTTCAATTCAATCCCCAAGGAACTAGTTTCTTTCTTAAACTTTGCCTTAAAAGGCAAAATTCAATTAGATGGACAGATAATATAATATAGGCGATTTTTTGCTCTTCAGAATCCATCACCCAACTCCCAAACTTTATGCATTCAAGGACTCTATCTTAGATGTACATCTTTCATTTTTAGATGACCAGGAAAATTCCATGATGAGGAGATACATTTAATTGGGAAGCTTATAAAACTTAGGCACAGAAAAGTTTCCATGGATATGCAAATATAAAAGAATGATATGCAAGATTACAGTATGACTTAAATGCATTTGCAAGAAAGAATTTGGTCCCCTTTATTTCCTTTAGTAGCTTATAAGCAGCAAATACCACATGAGGTACCATATGCATAAAACTTGATGTTACCTGAATAAAATGGGCATTTTTAGGTGCTCAGCCTAATATTGTCATACATAGTTCTGTGAACAAATAATTAGCTTAGGTACAGCTAAAACAATTTGGTTGTGCCATTGCACACAAACATGCACTCTTGAAAATCTTTGGCAAGCAGAATTTGCAATGTGGTTTCCTTCTAAATCAGAAACATTTTAATGTGTCCTTAGAATTGCTCTTGTTCCCTGACTTTTACTCAATGGGATTAGTGAAGTGAAATTGTTTCCAAACTGGGGAAAAATTAATCCAGATCCATGTTTTATGCCAAGATGCAAATAAAATGGCAAAAATATGCACAAAACTGCAAGTATGAATATCATTTTCCTCCCTCCCTCCCTCCCCCCTTCCTTCTCCTCCTTCTACATATGCCATCTTCTGTAGTGCAACTGAGAAACTGCTGATGGAAAGGAATTTAAAAAAAATTATCCCTATAAACCTTCAGCCTTGGATGTAATCTTTATCCCACCCCAACCAGATATTTTATTTTTTTAAAAAAAATGTCAGGAAACCTATCTAGTATCTGCTGGTGTCATATTTGGCTTGGCCTTAATAGGTCTTTCTCAGCATGGAGGCCTAATGAAGTACAGAGGTCTCCAAACTCTTCAACTCATCAATCCCTTGATATTTCAGATTGTTCATTGGCCCCCAAATATTTATTATATGAAAATAATGTAATAAATACAGCTTTAACTAATTAATTATGTTACTACTACTACTACTACTACTACTACTACTACTACTACTACTACTACTTTTCCTGTTACTCAGAGGTACATAAAACAAAGAAAAAAGATTAAGCTTTTTAAATAGAAGGATGTTCTCATTTGTTCATTCAAGAGACTTGCTTTTAAGGATACAAAAGACCTCCCTAATAGGTTCACAAACATAAAACAGTATTAAAAGTCACACTAAACTACTTAGTAATTTTAGACACCAACCTAGCAAAAGAAAAATAGAATCAAATTGAGCAATCAGAGCACTGGTGGGTTGCAGGCGGTACATCCCGGTACAGGCGTACCACAGCCAGCCCGGAGCACCGGATACCGTACTGGTACGGTGCTCCTCCTGCCCGAGCTCCTTACCAGTGTATAAAGGTTTCTGCACTTCCGCGCAGGTGCATGGTGCGTACAGTGCCTGCGCGATGCTCTTCGGAGCAGCTGGAGCATCATGGAGCATCAAGGAGGCACTAAGATGCATGCATGTGAAGTGCATGTGTGCACGAGTGCTGCGCGCATCCATGAGGATGTTGGCAGCCCGGTTCCAACTGTATTGGTTTGGAACAGGATTTGCAACCCACCACTGAATCAGCGTTACAGAAATGTAGAAGTTTGTTACTTCCCTCAAAGGCAATTTTAAATTTAAAAAAATAAAGCCTGCTCAAAGGAAAATAGAAGGAAATATATCTGCAAGAAGACTTTTCATTTTATATATTTTAAAGTATTGTTTTCTGATGTGCACTTGAAAGGGGCTAAAGAGAAAAACATACAGTAAATATTCCTTTTAAACATTGTCATATTAAAGGAAGAATAAACAGCATTTGAATCATGGAGTAGACTTTAAACAATTCCCTTTAAAAGCTGGCTAAATAAAAGGTGTTTAGATTATAAAAACAGTATAAAGGTTCAGAATTAGACAAGATTGCCTGGGAGATAGGCTCTTGAGACACAACTCATATTCTGGCATTTCACTGGCTTGGTCTTTTGGTTAAGCCACCAGGCTAGAAACCAGTGATGGGATTCAATTTTTTTTACCACCGGTTCTGTGGGCATGGCTTGGTTGGTGTGGCAGGGGAAGGATATTGTAAATCTCCATTCCCATCCCCCTCCAGGGGAAGGTTACTGCAAAATCCCCATTTCCTCCCAACCAGCTGGGACTCAGGAGGCAGAGAATAGATGGGGGCAGGGGCAGTCAGAGTTGGTATCTACCGGTTCTCCAAACTGCTCAACATTTCTGCTACTAGTTCTCCAGAACTGGTCAGAACCTTCTGAATACCATCTCTGCCAGAAACCAGTATTCAGTGATTTCTAGTTCTACTTTAGGCATGAAAGATGACTGAAGATTCTGGCTGGATTACTCTCTTTCATCTCACAGGGTTGTTCTTGTGGAGAAAATAGAAGGATGAAGGACTATTAGGTATGTTCACCAGATTGGGTTAACTATAAAAGTAATTAAGGGGATTTGTAAGAATAGAAAGCCATTCGTTCAAAATGGTGTGGGGTCTCCTGCTTGAGCAGGGGGTTGAACTAGAAGACTTCCAAGGTCTTTGTTATTGTGTATTTTTTAAAAAATATAATAGCTGCCCAGAGTCACTTTATAGACAGCATAATGGCAGCATAGTAAGTAAGTAGGTAAGTAAGTAATTAATAGCACAATGCCCCATACATGCATCTCAGAACACAATCTGGTTACCATATTTTTTCCCTATTTACAATTGCTCATATACTGAACTGATATCACGTTTATTGATTCAAGAATATTATCATGGTGGCCAGCTGTTATGAAGTATAAGAAGCTGATTTCAGCTTTAGTAGCCTCTACATAAATTTTTATACCTCCAATGGTATATAAAATGAACAATTCCTGATTGGTTATTATCTTAACTAGACTGTTTTCAAAATGGATAAAACTTTTGTTGTGCTTCCCCATTGAAAAGGAAGTATGATATACCAAATCTTCAAAAAGGGCAGTAGGCAGAAGACATCTTTGGGAATCTGTGGGAATTTCTGAGCTGCTGCTTCCTTGCAGGTGTTTCATTACCCAACTAAGTAATATAATCAGTGTAGGGTTTGCTTTGTGTTCATGTGCAATAACTTGCCCTACCATTATTGGTGGAGTGTGGTTTTCTCCTTAATTAGGGTATTATTTTCTGCTTGATTGTTTGTCTGGGAGTAATCTCTGCTTATGAGTGTTGGTTGCTAGAGACAGTATATTCTGGTCTTTTGCTTTTCTTCTTACTTTTTTATTGTCTCTTTTGAATGGCTGGTAAATGTGATTTATCTCTGTGTCTGTTGATGACTGATTTTTCTGAATATCAAGTTTCCAGCAATTTCCTAGCATGTTTGATTTTAGCTTGGTACAGGATGTTCACAATTTCCAAGTTGAAACAATAATTGAGTTTGTCCATATATTATGAGATGTGTTGTGAGCTCAAGAATCAGGGACTCTGCAGTTTAACCCTGACCTACATATATTCTTTTATATTAGAAACAATATTCTAATTCTATGTGCCACTCTATAACCCACATTTTTCTTCCAAATACCCATTCATAGATTTAACATATTAATTTATTAAATGCAGATATACTGTCATGAAGTTTTTATCTATTTAATATTTCTGGGGAAAATGTTTATCCTTCCTGGCTTCTCCAAATACCAGAATAATATAAAACTGGGTTTTTTGTTTTGGTTTTAGTAAAGGGAGCCTAATTAGCAATCAAGGATGCCTGCAGTAAGAGTTGTTATTTTTTTAAAAGGCGACACAAGTACTAGAAATTCTTCTTTACCATTTCTGAGCTTGATAGTTAATTGGATTATCCAGCAATCTTTACAACTAAATGGTATCCAGGAGTTTTAAGAAGAGATTTAAATTACTTGGCACCAATAGCACCCTCAGAAACAATCAAGATAATAGATGCCACCAATTTCCCTGTTATTGATTAAATGTTTGGTTCCTATTTTTTGTTCAGACTATGCAACTAAAGTAGGATAGCACAGTTTCCCCCCACATTTAGCAATATAGATAGTTACAATTTTTTATCCTGTAACTTTTGTTGTGGCCTAGGAACTTCCAAATCTTGGATCTTTTCTGAGGAACAGTATTAGTGAATGTAGAAATATTTTGTTTAGTCTGCTTTTTTAAAAAAAAACCCTATCAGTGTAGTTTGCACTTTCTGGGCTATTATGTGGTATTATTTCTTATACAAACTTTTTTCATTTTTCTTAGCGGTTTTCAAAACCAACTATACAAACAAACACAGCTGAGAGTATATACTTGAAAATACTTATGAACATACATGTTTCAGGAGAAAATGTGTGTGTGTGTTTGTGTTACATCAAAACATACATGTGTTATCTAGGCTGGTATAAAATACAACCAATGACAAACTACTTAATTAAAATTAATGTATTACTTTTTCTGTTTTTGGCTTTCTGTTTAATGTTTTCCTCCTAGAGTATGTTTCCATACTTTTCTTTAGCCCTATAATATAATCGACTTGATTATTCGCCATGAGGTAAATACTTTCTGTAGGGAATGTGTCATTAGCAATAGTATTCAATTCTATTCTGAGAGGCCATTTCAAATAATTACTACATATGCAGATTCAGCAAAGCAAGACATAGAAAAGTTTCACATTTGATTTAATATTTTATAAAGTGAAAGGAAATGGGAGAAGGAAAAATCCAAGTCTAAACTGAAAATGATGTGGTCAGAATGATATAGTTTTGAAAATGGATGATTTCAAAAAAATTGCAGTGAGGGGTAGAAAAACAAGGACAGCATCATGAATTCCCCAGCCCTATGGAGCTCAGCCAACATAATTTTGTGGCAGATACTATAAAGCCCTCCATAAAAATATGAATGAGTGGTCCCTCGACTGCATCTGTGATTAAGACAATATTAAACAAAATTCACTGACAAGCAGCTAGCTCTAAACAGTTGTACCTGACCCAGCTGAGTGTTCTACTAACAAGTAGGATTAATAAAATTCAGAGAGCTAAATGGGGGAAAAAACCTGTCTTTGCTAGATGAAAATGCAATTTAAGGATAGAATTATTAAAAATTAGATCTATGATGAAATATGTTCAGAAGGAATAATACTCAGAGAAGACCATTTAGAGTGAATGATGTATACTCCTCCCATGTTTGCAAAGCTACAAATAGCATGGGAAAATATAAAGGATACCAAGAAAAACATCTGTAAGAGTATGTTTTCTTTACTCCTTTAGAGACAGAACTAGGAAACTCACCAATTATCTCCAAAATAAAATCATACCACAATCAAACTCAGAATACAAATTCTGGTCAATAAGCCAACTAAATAAGCCATGGCCGTAAATCATTTTTAAAAGAACTCATGATTGTTTTAAATCACAACAGAATTTTTTTTTAAAAAAAACTATGCTAGTTTGTAATAAAATATGTTCAAATATTATCTTGTGTGCATAAAACTATCATTTCTTTCCAAAAATGGACATTTTGCAAACATATTTTTTTTGCTATTAATGAATGTATATCTTTTATAGCCAAAGGCCAAATATCTGGCTTTGGCTATAATAGATATTTCCTTCCTTCCTTCCTTCCTTCCTTCCTTCCTTCCTTCCTTCCTTCCTTCCTTCCTTCCTTCCTTCCTCCCTCCCTCCCTCCCTCCCTCCCTCCCTCCCTCCATAAATAGCAGGTATCAGTATCCTGCTAATCTTGGCAGATTTTGAAAAAAAACCCTAATATTTAGTTACTCCCTGGTTGTGAGACTACTGTAAAATTCTATGGCACCAGATTAGATTGGGTATTTGGAAAAATAACCCAGTCCTGAAAGGCAACTATTTCCATAAGATTGCCAAGAAATCTCAGACATGTCACCAGGAATTGAGCTCAGTTTGAGAGAGATCTCACCTTACCTCATGTTCTTTAAGCACATTTGGGTTAGAAAATTGCATCACAAGATTTCAAGAAGTACTAAATCAGATTCCTGTACAAATCCACTCTGACCTTTGAGAAAGAGTGAATGAGCATGTGGTAATACTGTACAAGATCAAATTTCTGATGTTGGAAGAGTTCCATAAAGCTGAAGCATGTTATGGATGGCTTCATAATTGGCACGCAATGCAAGTACTGTCATTATAGTATTTCATAACAAATAATGTTTTGCTGCTGATAACTAAGCTAGAAAATCTGCATTTCCCTGTGATACATAATTTAAATGATATGTTTCTCCCAAATTGATAATATGTCTTTTGGGAGGGCTATTAATTTAGAACATCATTCTATTTATAATCAATCGGCAAAATGAATTACATGCATACAGTATATATTGCCACACCATCAGTTTTGTGAGTTTTGAATGTGGACTTACTAAATAATGGCTTTCTTTTTTCTCATTTTTAATGCAGTATAATATTATTCCAGCTCTCAGATTTGGCTAGCTTTTTTCTAGCTAGAAAAAAGGCATTTTTGGAAGGCATTCAACAGAAACTTTGAAAACTTCATATGCTTATGGTCTAATTACACACATACTCTGTCCACTGTTGAAATATATATGTCATAACGTCTAATTTATGGCAAATGTTGAATTTCATCTGTCATACACAGTTTGTGAATACCAAGAGATAGGCAGATACACACAAACAGACTTGCAATTACATACTCTGTAAGTAAATAAGCATATATATTTATCAATCAGTGGTGGGTTCTGGATCCCATTACAATCGGTACGGTGCAACGGGGCCAGGCATCCACTACCTGCACGCGCGTAGCATGCACATGCATACTTATTGCCTGTGATGCTCCGTGATGCTCCAGCTGCTCGGCGGAGCATCGTGCAGGCACCGTATATTCTGTGCACTTGCACGGAAGCCCCAATTGGCTCAAATACTGGTAAGGAGGATGGGCAGGCAGATGGGCCCTCCAGAGCACTGCATCAGAATGGTACCTGTTGCTCCCAGCAGGCACCAGTATGCCCGTACTGGCGTGTACCGGTCATATCCCACTACTGCTATCAATCAAGCTATGCATTCAGATGAGTTAACAGAAATAAAGATTTCTGAGATCTATATGTAAATACTGAAATTCTGCTTATGTTGCTGTCTAAATTCACCAATGTTGACTCATAAATGTATCTAAGATTGACAATATTTTAAATAGAAGATGACACCTGATTGTGTTCCGTATTTTTCAGGACATAAGGAACCAAAGAGATAAGACAAAATTATACAAAGACATCTGATTTAAAAAAAAAAACACCCAGGAATTGGAAACATTTGTTTGTAATGTTAATTGTGGCAGTTATTGTTGGGATATTAAAGGCAAGTACAAAGTGATCACTGTTTGATTTCTTAACTGTGTGGATTTGATTTCTGTCTCAATAAATTATATTTTTCAGTACTATCAGAAGAAAATATTTCAAAGATCCTGGAGCACTGGAGAACTGCCAGAGGACTGGAAAAGAGCTGATGTAGTTCCCATCATCAAAAAAGGGCGGGGGGAAAAATCCAGTAAATTACAGACCTCAGCCTGACCTCTATGCCAAGGAAGATTCTGGAAAAAATAATCAAGCAACGAATCATTGAACACCTAGAAGCAAACAAAGTAATAATCAGAAGCCAACATGGGTTTGTCAAAAACAGAACATGCCAGACTAATCTTATGGCATTCTTTGACAAAGTCACAAAATTAGTGGACCAGAAGAATGCAGTTGATATAATTTACTTGGACTTCAGTAAAGCATTTGATAAAGTAGACCATAACCTATTACTAGATAAGGTAGAAATATGTGGGTTAGACAGCATCACCACCAGATGGATTCATAACTGGCTGACCAACTGCACTCAACGTGTAGTCCTCAATGGAATTGCATCTACATAGAGGGAAGTATGGAGTACCCCAAGGCTCTGTTTTAGGCCCAGTACTCTTCAACATCTTCATCAATGATTTAAATGAGGGGATAAATAGGGAACTCATCAAATTTGCAGGTGACACCTAGATGGCAGGAATAGCCAACACTTTAGAAGATAGGCTTAAGATACAGAAGGATCTTGATAAACTTGAACATTGGGCACTATCTAACAAAATAAAATGCAATGGTGAAAAAGGTAAGGTTCTACATTTAGGCAAGAAAAACAAAATGCACAGGTACAGTATATGTGGTAACTTGCTCAATAGTTACTATGAGAGAGATCTTGGAGTCCTAGTGGACAACCATTTAAATATGCAGCAGCTGCCAAAAAAGCCAACACAGTTCTAGGTTGCATAAACAGAGGGATGGAATTAAGATCATGTGAAGCATTAATACCACTTTATAATGCCTTGGTAAGGTCACACTTGGAATAATGTATTCAGTTTTGGTTGCCACAACGTAAAAAAAAAACATGTGGAGACTCTAGAAAGAGTACAGAGAAGAGCAACAAAGATGATTAGGGGACTGGAGGCTAAAACATATGAAGAACGGTTGCAGGAACTGGGTATGTCTAGTTTAATGAAAAGAAGAACTAGGGGAGACATGGTAGCAGTATTCCAATATCTCAGGGGTTGCTCAGAGGGAGTCAAACTATTCTCCAAAGCACATGGGGGGTAGAAAAAGAAGCAATGGGTGGAAACTAATCAAGAGAGAAGCAACTTAGAACTGAGGAGAAATTTCCTGACAGTTAGAACAATTAATCAGTGGAACAACTTATCTCCAGAAGTTGTGAATGCTCCAAGACTGCAATTTTAAAGAAGATGTTGGATAACTATTTTTTCTGAAGTGGTTTCCTGCCTATGGTTTCCTGCCTAGGCAGGGGGTTGGATTAGAAGACCTCCCAGGTCCCTTCCAACTCTGTTATTTCATTAAGAAAAATTGTGATACCTGTGTAAAAGATACCTCAAAATGAAATCTGGATTTTCTCTCTCTCCCTCCCTGAACGTCTGGAGCCAATGAATTAAATGCCTGTCTATATTATAATAGTTTAGATATTGTTGAGTTGTACCATTGTGCTTGAATAGAAATCTTTGACTGTTATTTTTGCATTCCTAATGGAGTTAATGTCAGAGGGTTGAACATAAGGTAAGAAGAAAAGTTGCAAACTTTTAAATACCTTTTGGAACAAAAGACTTTTAAACAAAGAAGGTGTCACTTATTACCACCAATTTAGCTTTGTGTGCTATGCATTAATTTTGTTGCCCAAAATAATGCAAAAAAATAGTATTAGCCATGGTGTGGAAATATTTTTAGTTTAATTTTCCTTTTCCAGCATTTTCTTGTTATAGCTTTTTCATTGTCCAATGCATCACTTTCTGTCCACATTTGTCTTGATCTAGAACATACATTTTATCATTGATTCTTTGAATTTGCAGGTTGAAAAACATGTATGTGGATAGGTAGGTAGATAGATAGAGATATAGATAGAGATAGAGATAGAGATAGAGAGATATATAGATATGGATATAGATATAGATATGGATATAGATATAGATATAGATATAGATAGATAGATGATAGATAGATGATAGATAGATAGATAGATGATAGATAGATAGATAGATAGATAGATAGATAGATAGATAGATAGATAGATAGATAGATAGATAGATAGATATAGATATATAGACAGAAACATATCGGCAAAAGTGATCAAGCTTTATTTCACTTACTGTATTCTTCTTTCCCTTTAATAAAGCAGTAATTTAATCCCCACTTGGATATACAGTAAACTCAAGGGGACACATTCCACATTCAAATATATTCTACATTTTCCAAAGAAGTCTAATTATATGGAGACTCATTCAAATACCCATAAAATCAAATAGATTCTATTGAGGTCATTTATGTAACTATAAACATTTGATTGTGTCAAGCAGCACATCAAAGCTCTTGTATTTGCATTTTCTAAATACACTCAAGTGACCTCATTACTGAAGATTTACTTAAAGATTATGCTTCATTAGTGCCCCTTAAGGGGAAAAAAAAATGTCTGAACATTTTCTTTGCACATGGGCAATTAAGAGGAAACATCAAACTATCTGTGAACACAAAATATTGCCCATCATTATTTATTAAAGACCTAATCCAGTGATGTCAGCATACAGTAGCACATTTCGTATGCCCCATTATCTATATAGACATTCAGCATCTGCCACTAAATAAGATTAAAACCAAATAATGGTACACCTTTCTCATTCTTTTTCTCTGTTACATACAAATATATTTGTGCAACTGAGGTATAGGCATATACAATAAATATGCAGAGAAACCAACAATCTAAAAATCTTTCATGCTTGCACAATTGTTTATCAATAAATATATTACTAAGGAAGCAATGTTGAAAATTGTCCCATGATTTTCTTTTGCTATATCTCTTGACATTTTATATAGAAATTATATTCAACAGAGAAATTTCAATAAGCAAACTTTTCAGTGCATTAAGAAGGATGGACATTCTTGTCAAGAAACTAACTTCTCCTGAATAATATCCAGTAAAAACTGTACCCAATTAATTCCACGGAGGTAGAGAATCAGTGCTTATTGTAGATTTTCTGGCAGAGAAAATTTTTAAAATAGCACTTGACTACTTCAGTACAACTATGCATATTAAAATTCTCTACACTTCATTGATTCTAAACATTTTCACATCACTCCTTGATTAATGGTTAGCAATGATATGCTACAAAGAACTCAAGAAGTGACAGGATATAGAGAAAGAATTCACACATCAAGTTTTCTAAAAATGTACCTTTGATTACTTCACCCGTGTCTTGTTTATTTCAGTTATTAGGTGGCATAGCCTAATTTAAATGATTAAACAATTTGATATTAAACAATAATATGATAGGTTGAGTTTGCTTTTTTTCTGATTGAACTTTTCAATTTCTTTCTGATTTGGTTTAAAACAACTCTGTATAAAGCCAGGTATTGGCAATTTCAGTGTAAAAACTGCCCTTGGCTAAATTTAAGCTTCTTGGCACAGGTGTTTTAGTAAGAGCTATCTTTTCCTTCACTTGGCCAGCTGCCTGGGGTAGAAAGACAAAATGTGTGTATGTGTGAGTGAGAAGATCACAAAGAGAATGTTTCAGAAAGTGAATATATGTTGCTTCTGGTCACATTGTCACATTGTCTTCTTGCTTCAAACCATCTAAAACAGGGGTGCCCAAAATTCTTCAATTCACAGATTTCTTCATGAAATTTCCAATTGTTTATCAATTCCCAACATTTATTTTATGAAAAGAATTTAATAAATATTTTATTTATTAAATTAGTTAATTACGTAAACTATTTCTTGAACAAGAAATACTAAAGTTGATAATAACACTGCAGTAGAGCTTGGACTAGACAAAGGTGCCACCCTAACCATCAACAGGGTACAAATAGTGAAAACTGAAGAAATTCCAAAATGCTCTATGGAAATAAAATCAAGAGTCTGAATGAAGAAGACCACTACAAATACCTGGGCATTCTTCAAGCTGACAACATAAAGCACACTGAAGTCAAGAAGAAGGTTAGAAGTAAGTGTGAAGAATATTGTAAAATCCAAATTCAGTGAAGGCAATATTATCAAGGCAATTAACACTTTCAGTCATTAGATGCACAGCTGGAATAGTGGACTATTTAGAAAAACTAAAGGGTCTAATAGGAACTAAGGAAAAACTATTAGGTCTGATAGAAAAACCAGAAAAGAACTGAAAGATCTGATACGAAAACTAGAAAAATAATGACAGTGAATCAAGCCCTTGAGCCATGCAGTAATGTTGAAAGACTCTGGAAAAAGGAAAAAATAAGTCGCTGTGAATATTGCAAGTATACCAGACAACTGAAGAAGAAAAAATGGGCATTGGATGAATATTGAAGAAGAGTGAAGAAGACACACTGAAACTCTTATACCACACTTATTGAGACCTGGAGAGACCAAATTGGCCTACAAGAAAAGTCAAATGAAGAAAAGACAAGAGACATGGCAAAGTAAAGTATCATATGGTCTATAGATTTAAAAAAAGCAGGCAAATCAGATAACCATAAAAACTGGCAATAAAAACAGCAAAAATTGAAGAATGATACAAAGGGGTTAATTCTGGGTGCATAAGATTAAGTCTTAAGAACAAAAGCATCCAGAACTGAGAACCAAGCAATACATCCTGCCGTTGCAAAGAAGCTGTAGAAACAGTGATCTATCTAGTTAGCTGCTGCAAGAAGATTGCGCAAACTGACTGCACACAATAGCATGACAAAGTAGCAAAACACGGTGCATTGGAAGATCTGAAAGAAATACCATTTGCCTGCAAGCAAGAACTGATGAGACCAGAAAATAGTGAAAGTCATAGAAAATGAAGAAGATGAAGTGCTCTGGAAAGTACCAATAGTAATAGGCACAGTGGGTGCAAACCCCAAACATATGGAGCACCACTTGAATACTATCAGCATTAACAAAAATCACCACCAGTCAATTGCAAGAGGCAGCTTACTTGAAACAGCTAACACCTTCTGACATACTTTTAACACCAACAAACAATATCTGCCTATCCCAGGTCCTTAGGAAGGACTCAAGGGTTGATAAACATGCCAAATCCAGTCTAAATAGCTAGCTGACTATGTGAACAACCATAGCAATGTCTGTACGATGGGATGGCATAGATCAGGGGTGTCAAACTCAATTCCATTGAGGGCCACATCAGGGTTGTGTTTGACCTTGGGGTGGGGCAGAGGGGCCATGGCCAGGGTCAGTTTGACCAGCTCAATGTCACTCATATTGGGGACACCTGTAGTGGCTCAAGCGCTCTGCCAGCGAAAATGGGCTCCCAAGCTCTGTTTTCAGCTGTAAAGACTTCCTGCAACCATTTTCACTGGCAGAGGTCCCATGGGCCAGCCCTTCGCTGTTTCCAGGTCAACCCCACGGGCCAGATCTAAGCATCCTGTGGGCCAGATTCATTTGGAGTTTGACACCCCCGGCATAGATTGTATATGAATGGGGTTGGAGATGAGGGAGAGCTCCTGGCATTGATAATTAATGCTGAAATCCCACAGGAACTTGTTTCTTCACTTTCTCCTGATTGGGTGATTGGGCTAGGATCCACAAGGCAGTATATGCATGGCCATGAACAGGGAATGGGGGAAGGCTTGGAAGTGATGGGAGTAGGCAATAAAATTCCAATAGTGATGGGTAGAGAAAAATACAACATTGAGAGTTGATAAACAGGCTGCACTCAGGGAACAAGCCACAGATACCTTGCTTCTAGGGCATATTCCAGTTTCTCAGACTCAACTCCAGGCCCCGATTGGCACAACTATTTGTTAATTTTCATTTTTAATCATACAGTAAAACATACTGTGAATGCTCCAAATGCTTTCACACTGTAAAGCATGTACACAACCAGACTGTGTCAGGATATAATCGCAACAAACCAACCAACAAGTAACTCTGCATAATCTGTAAAGTGTGAGTAACAGAAAAAGTTGTGAATTGAAAGTTGAAATCCAAGCCATCTAGTAGATATTAAGGCACAGAGCCTGTGACTACATGGATATATATCGTGGGAAGGAAATGAATTGTAATCCATAGAGATGGTTTACTCTTGATCAGTTTGTCCATATTATATACTGATCTTTTAAAACTGATAATTGATAAAATGATTTGCCTGCTAAACTCTCGTATATTCAGATTGTTCAAATTTTCACCACCAAAATTAGCACCTATTTTTTTTTCCATAAAGGAAGAATACTAATAAACTTGTCTGCTATTCTTGTATAAATAATGATCCTTACTAGAATTCTAGTGTTATCACTGCTATTAACGTTTATACCTACTTTTGCTTATATAAGCATTCCCATTATCCTACAGCAATACAATTAAATATAAAACAAGCTTCCCAACAAAACTATCTTATGTTCCAAATATATCAACTTTCCGTGACTGCAAAATGTTCCTTTGGAATCAGTCTTTTCCTAACGTTGAATTATGTATGCATCTCATCTGTTCTTGGGTTACAAGCTTAAAAGAAGAGAAAACCTTTTTTTGATACTGATTTACAGAAGTCAACTATGTGTTTCTGTATGTCACCATCTGTGTTATAAGAACCGTAAAATTAAAGAAATGAATACCTTTAGAAGCCTACAAGTCAACTGATCTCACTCTCTGCTTTTCAGAACTTTTCAATGATATTTGTGAACTAGATGTATATGAAATTTTGAACTAGGGGAAAAAAAAGGCTGTATTTCACCATTGGAAAAAAGAAAGAAGCCACACTTTGAAATGAAAGTTTATAAATTGGATTGGATCCATATTGTTCATTTTTTTCTTCTTTATCACTCTAACAAATATGTTTGAAACATGGGAACAAATGCATCAACACTCATATGAGAAATGTAAAGCAACTTTCCCAGAATCATGATTTCCAGTGTGCTGACTATGTCTAATTCTGTCTGAACAATTGACGGAAGATGACGGTATAGTCCAGGGGTGTCCAAACTTGGCAACTTTAAGACTTGTGGACTTCAACTCCCAGAATTCCCCAGCCAGCTGGCTGGGGAATTCTGGGAGTTGAAGTCCACAAGTCTTAAAGTTCCCAAGTTTGGACACCCCTGGTATAGTCAAAAGAATTGGCAGTCACATGACCATTAAGCTTCATGGTTGATTAGTTTGTTAACTTGTTTTTTCTTTAAAAAAAACTCATCTTGTTGGAGGCACTAGCCTGTATAACAGCTTACTCTTTTGAACTAAAATCTTTCATTTTTTTAAAAATGGTAATTGTAGCAAAACAGTTGGAACCTACCTTTCGGGAATGGATTTCTTTCACGTACAACGGAAGTAGAAATTCAGATATCCCTTCAAGTCGAATTCCTTTTTTGGTGACTCTGAGATTTCCCATTCCATCCTGGAAATGATAATACGCAAATATGTCTATTCATGGGTTATTTGAGAAGCTGGAAACTATAAACAATGCACTATTTTCTCCCATTAAAGTTTAAGTCTAGAAGGCTCATTTTAAAAATAGAAATAAAAACTGCTGTTTAATAACACAATATTTATTGTTTGGTCCATTGAGCATAATTAAAAAAAAAACATTCAGTAGATACATTTGGGGGTATAATTTAAAGAACTCATGTTGCTATGCTTTATTGCTACACAGAGGTAACTTGTATGGATCTATATGTATTATCCATCTTTAGCTTGAAAGTCAATATTGAAAACTATAAAAAAGGAAGGGGAAGATGGGCCATATGTTAAGCTCACCAGGCCTTAATACAACCTCTCAGATGGATTCCCCATTGACACTGGATCATCTTTCACTCTAGTAATGATTTGGAGGAAGGTAAACAAATCAGGGGCTGAGACCCCTGCCTTCTAGTTCACTATGAAGTATATATTTCTCTGTGCTCAGTGGACTTGTCCTCCTTCTCATTTCAGATATGGATGGAACACTTTTACTACTTCCTATCAGAAGAACTGCATTTTTACTCTATCCCTTCATTCCTTCACAAATAGGATGGAATAAAAATGATTGTAGAAAGAAAATGGCCAGAGTTAGAACCTGGGAAGCTATCATCTGGCCAAACTCCTCCTTACCCTGCTTTTCAAATATCTAACTGAGAAAAGGAGGAAGAAGTTGCTACTACTTGCACTGTTGTTGGTAAAGTGGCAGATTATTTGTAAGCAGCAACAGATCACATAACATAGGGACAATTGCTCTTCCATCTTTGGCTTCCTCTTCCCTTGAATGCTCCTCTTTTTCTATAACTCCACATCTCTGGGGCAACAAGTTGGACAAGGAGGGATCCAAAAATGGTGTCCAAAGGAAACATCTTCTCAGCCTGCATTCTGTTACTAAGGAAGTATAGCAAGACTATGTTGGCAAGCACATACGACGTCTGTTTTTTAAATTAGAATGATGAAAAACAATATAATAAGTCTTATGCAGACTTGGACAGGACTAGAGGAATTAAATTCAAAAACTGAGAAGAGGTGAAATTCAGATTTCTTTCCCTCTGCTATTGACGTTGTTGAGAATTCTCTCTGGATAAAATTTCAAGGTATTTCTTCTACATTGTTTGTCTTATAACTGGATAAAGCATCAATAGAGTACTGACATTTATACATATTGCATGATTGCTGTACAAACTATAAGTCAGTTTCATGAACAGCACAAAAAAAAAAATTAAAAACCAGATTCAGTGTCCTTCTTCAAAACAGTAGAAGCATGGGCCCTTCTTACTCTTTTCCATCAGAAACATCAATCAACTTTATCAATCAATCAACATCACTCAATCAATTATTCTGGCCTCTTCCTAATAACAACAATTTATGAATATGATTCATATTATAATAACAAAACAAGAGACATATAGGTTTAATGCAAATACAACAATGAGAGAGAAGAACCCTCATTTCTATGTCCCCAGGCTTTTTGTTCCACTGTGTGGCTTCATAAGCCCTGTCAGGCTGCCAGACAGATTGGCATTTGCCACACGATTATGCTTTTCATTTCCGAATGGAAGTGGGCCTAAGATTTATGCAGAACACCTCAGATTTTTTTTAGCAAAAAGGGTCTATAAGGGTATTACAAATGTTGCTGTAGAAGAGGAAGCACAGAAAGACATAGTCCAATGTTTCTACCTCACTTGTCCCATGTGGCAGTTTCTCACAAAGAACAGTGTGCTTATATCTATTCCACCAGGTTCGCCTGGTGTGCCAATTGCGCCCCTTATTGGACCGGGATGCCTTGCGCACAGTCACCCATGCGCTGGTGACATCTCGCCTGGACTACTGCAATGCTCTCTACATGGGGCTTCCCTTGAGATGCACACGGAGACTACAGTTGGTCCAGAATGCGGCCGCGCGGGTGATTATGGGGAGGACTAGGTACTCCCATGTAACACCTCTCCTGCGCGAGCTGCACTGGCTTCCTGTGGTCTATCGGGTGCATTTCAAGGTTCTGGTTATGATCTTTAAAGCGCTCCATGGCACAGGACCTAGTTACTTGCAGGATCGCATCCTGCCCCATACATCCCTACGACCAATCCGCTCACACAGAGAGGGACTTCTCTGGGTGCCGTCTGCTAAACAGTGTCGGGGGGCGACACCCAGGAGCAGGGCCTTCTCTGTGATTGGCCCAGCCCTGTGGAATGACCTCCCCCTTGATATCAGGATTACTTCCGATCTCCGTTCCTTCCGTGTAAAGCTCAAGACCCACCTCTTTCAACTGTCTGGCCTGGCTCAACCGTAGTTTATCCTTTTCCTCCTGACAGTCCTTTTTTAAATTGTATTATTATTTCGGGGTATTTTAATGACTAATTTAATTTTTATTATTATTAATGTAATGTATTTTTAATTATTACCTCCTCCATGCATGTATGTATATGTATGTATATGTGTATATTTTTATGTTTATATGTATGTATGTATATTTTATTGTACGCCGCCCCGAGTCCCTTGCGGAGAGGGTGCGGCTAACAAATTAAATTTCTATTCTATTTCTATTCTATTCTATTCCAGGAATCTTTGAATAAAGGATGTTAAAACATGCCACTCTTTGTAATACTGTGAATTCTCATAGTTCATCTTGTAAACAGAAGAGTTGAGTTCAACCCTTGCCCATCAGAGGTGGTATTCAGGCGGTTTGGACTGGTTCGCCCGAACCGGTAGTGGAAATCGCAGGTAGGCCTGCGATTGTAAAAGATTGAAGATTGTAAAATTGGACCAGTCACTTTATGACCATCTTAAATTATGATCATAACATGCAGGCTACCTTAAAGTCATAGGTCAGGGACTACCTGTAGACTTCTAAAATTAATTCATACCATTATATTTTGAATTTTGTTTTAAATTACTCAGTCTTGCCTAAAATTCACAAATTCTTTTATGGTCTCCTAGCTAACCATACCCAAAAAAGCCAAACTCTGCTTAATTTTGGAGTCTAAACAGATTAGGCCAGGGGATAACAGATGAGAGAATTTAGCTATTCTTCCCTGATCAACAAAAAGCTACAGTGGTTCAATAGAATTTGTTTTTGTGTTAAGTCACAAAGAAAATTCAATAGAAATGCAAATATAAATTGTATAAATTGTAGTGATCAAAAAATGATGACTTTTATTATTTGTCTACTGATTAAGTCAAGCAAGAGGCACTGAAAACCTGAACGGCTTCCTCTTAACAACTGAATAGACTACCCTAAGCATGGGCTTCCAGAATGGGAGCACTAGCGAGGGCAAGCAAAATTGGTCCTAGCAGCAGGGGTCATTCCACAGATAATCAGGGAAAGTGTAACCAGTAAACAAAATATCTGTTATTGCAGTCAGACAGCACAAGCCAACACAATGTTTCCTGAAACAAATATAAGGTGACACTTTCTTCCACCCCAACATATTAAAGCCAACTGAATCTTATTTCAGTATTGACTGCAAGACAGCATCTTCTGCAGCATCAGAGTGCAGCAAAATAGGTTTAGGGGTCGTGGTTGGCTATATAATTTCAGTTTCAAGTCTGTTTTAGAAAGTCTGTTATTTTAAATAGTCATTTTAGATAGTCTTTATTTAGACTTAGATTGTTTATTGCATCATCCATTTCAGACATTAAGATCTATGAGAAAACTTTTTTCTCTCTCATTAAAAAAAATAACATATGGCCTAGGGAAAGAATGAAAAATGATGAGGTTCGTGAGGATTCAATTATTACTTCTGCTAATACCAAAGAACCTTTAAAGCTTTTGGATTGAAAAAAATGGGAACATCAACAAAAAATTCTAAAGACTTGCTAAACGGATTTAATGTAATAGAGATCACATGCAAAACAAAGACCAGAAAAAGTAACTAAGATTGGAAGACAACCAGCTTAATACTGGGATTATTTCTTCCAGCAACACGGAAATAGAAAGTCCGAAGAATATTCCTTTTCCTTTATTCAATAAAAGAAACTGAATAAAGTAGCATTTTATGGTTACCGTTACCCAGAGCAGAGAGACAAGCTAAATGAACACACAAGAGCAAACTTATCTCATGTGGATAATGAAATGATCTTGAGAAGATCATGAGAACAAGTAAGACATGAAAAGAATAACATTCTGATGTTCATACAACTTATATACAGGCATATTTCACAAAATTCGTATGGGTAAAGGTAAAGCGTACAAGTCTTGCTTGTCATTTAAAACATTTTCACTATTCCAATAGTGAAATGGCAGCTGTGGTTTGGAGGGCCTCTGTATAGTTTCATCTTGTGCACTAGTTTTGCCCTTTCCTAGTTTAACAGGCCGTGTTTGCAGTCACTCATGCCCAAGCCCTTTGCCCTTGATGGCAAACCTATGGCATACATGCTGCAGGTGGCACACAGAGCCATATTTGCTGGCACACCAGCCATCAGCTCTGGTGTGCATGTGCGTGCTGGCCATCTGATTTTCACCCTCCCCAGGCTTCAGGAAAACCTCTGGAGGCCAGGAGGGCAAAAAACAGGCCCAATGGGCCAACAGGAAGCTTGGAAAGGATCCATTTCCAGCTTCTGGAAGGCCTCCAGGAGGCTGGGGGATGTCTTTTTCACCCTCCCCAGGCTTCAGGAAAGCCTCCGGAGCCTGGGGAGGGGTCATGTGCACATGCACATGGGGGGGGGGTCACACGCACATGTGCAAATAAGCAGGGAGGATTGAATTGGTGTGGGCACGCATTTGTGTGCAATAGCATGTGCACACACAACTGTGGCACACCAAAGGTTCGCCATCACTGCCCTTAGCACTCCAGATTGGACTACTGCACTATGCTGTACATGGTGATGCCCTTGAAGAGTGTCTAGAAGCTTCAGCTTCAGCTGATACAGAATGCAGAGGTACAGGCAGTTACGTCTATACCTAGAACAGTACATGTTATACTTCGGCTCCATAAGCTTCCCTGGTTGCCAGTTTGTTTTTGGTGAAATTCAAGATGCTAATTTTAATCTTTCAAACCTTTCATGGCATGGGACCAGGCTAGCTATATTTTTGTTACATATATACTCCGTAAATGGAGAACCTACTGATATATATTAAAATGGACTTAGTTTATTTAGAGAAATATATCCATGATTTCCAGCTTTCTAGTTGGATAATAAAGTAAAATGATAAGAATATCAGTAATTATAGGTAATCTATCCTACACCTTATTTTTGTTAGGAAAAATAAAGAATCTTGATAGTTATGCCACTATTAATTGCACAATCAACCAATGACGCAATTGTTATTTGACAGGTGTAGACGCAATAATCGTGTTGACTTTTTAAATCAATATTGTAAAATTATTTGATACTACTGCTGGATAATATGAATTATTACATTCATGCTGGTTTAATTGCAATGCCTTTGGAAATTATTTTTTCATGTATGACCTATAATTGGATGAAAGCTGCTCTTCTAACTTTATGATTCATTTCAAAACAAAACAAAAATGGCTTGGAGTTCTTGTGGTGTCAGTTTTTTAAAAGTTATATTGTCACAAACAGATGGGGAAAAACATACTACTGTGCAGTAGGAAATTGTTTTACACCGATGTAAAACATGAAATACAAAATATCAAAAAGGTTATGGCAATTGTGAAACCTATATATTAAAATGCCATATTCTAGAAAAAAAGATCTATACATTCATTCATACATGAAGATCATAAACTATGACATGTTATATGCAGGCTCAAAATCTGGATTATATCTTGAGTATATAGTTTCTTTATCAGTGATTGCATATCGGAATGATTGTTTAAAACAGATTTTGAATTTAAACATAGTTTTATCAGTCTGTTCCCAATCCGTGCACATTTTCTTCAAATAACACATTAGTCCTATCTTGTACATCAGTTTCATCTTATTTATCAGCATATCAGTTTCTTTTGAGAACATATTTGCTCTCTTTCTGCATTTAAGCTTACAAATACATCTTAGGATGCATGCATTAGTCTCACAACTGCAAACCAAGGTGTTCCCTTTAGAAAAGCAGAGTCAGTGGAATCTTTGCGCATCTGTTATTTGAACTACATAGTAGACCTGTCGCCTACTAAAATAATGCCTTCAGTTGTGAGGTTGTAGTAATTTAAATGTTGCTGATTGTTTCATAATGCACGCATCAGCCTTCATTTACTGTGTGGTCTACAATGGTGCAGAAAGGAAAGGAGAATAACAAAGATTACTGTCAATTCAATGCAATATTGAAGCATTGCAAGTTATCCTTTAATCCCTGACCATGCATGTCAATCTCAGATGTTTACCTCTCTCTGTCTCTCCTGCTCTCTCTCTCTCTCTCCTGCTCTCTCTCTCTCAATCTCTCCCTGCCACTCTCTCTTGTAAAGATCAATATTGGAGTGCACTATGAAACCTCTCCTGTTTAAAATATCTTAATTTGAAATTTACACGACTGGCAGAACGATATTAGCATGTTTGTAATTATCAAAGATATTCTTCTATATGACATCTCAAATTTGTGGAACCTTCTACAATTGAAACTGCTTATCATCACCCACATGAATGAGAGCTTCTGCTCTAAGGAAAAGTGAAATCTGATATGAGCCTTCAAAGGGAACCAGCTACCAGTCCTGATGCGAAGATCCTGTGACAGATGGGTTGTATTCTCAGTTTTGCCTCTCCTTCTCCACCCCCTGCAAGCAAGTTTTGTCCATTTAGAAGACAGTTACCACCTGGTGTTTGAGCAGAACTTTTAGAATGGTAGAGTAAGAGCTGCTAGAAATTAGGGTGGATTTATGTTGCTTGATATTTTAAACTGAATAAGATGTTCTTATATGGTGCATAGAGTGACAAGACTGAAATGGTATTTAACAAACTAACAAAATAAACAAATCAATCAAACAACTAGGAATGATGAATTATCTGTATATCAACAGCAGCCAAGAGAGTTATTACAGAACTGTGGAAAGGCAAATTGACACTTGATGTGCAGCAATGGATTGTTGATGAGTGTTCATTCTGTTTTGTGCGAACAAATTTTCTGGCAAGGAAGAGGATTTGTAAGCAATCCAGTGAAATGTTGTCAAGTTGTTTTGTGTCCAAATATATAGCTTAATGCAATATCTTTATTTTTTTAAAAAAAAAAAACCTTAAATATATTGTGTATACTTGTTATCATGCAAATAATAAATTATTTAATAGTTTTTAAAATGTGCAGGAAAAGGAACATGTTTTGTTTCATGAAATAATTTCTTACTTTCGTAAAGTGGGGTGGGGTGGAATGAGGTTTTCCAAGGGCAAAAATCAATAATTCAAAAACATGCAAAGATAGATCCATCACATATTAAAAAGTATACTTTATAACAGTGTGTGTGTGTATGTGTGTGTGTGTGTGTGTGTATGTAAAATACACACACACAGGCACACACACTCACACACCTAAATCTTGATGTGTTTTAAAGGAAAAAAATTCTGGGGACTTTTTAAAGAGTGAGATATAACAGATGCAAAGCAAACCCAAAAAATCTTACTTCCATCTGTTAAATGCATGCAGATGGTTTAATTGGGAATGATATGATGAGGTGCTGTTCGATGAGCCAGAGAACAGAACCTATCATTCTTTCAAAACATTGCAATAATTTAATAAAATATTATTTTTATGATAAGTATTATCCAGCCAAAATTGAGCTGGATAATCTGATTATATGTACTGTATATGTGCCTAACGAAAGCAGAATGGCTATGCTTCCTCTCAGAAAACTGGCCTGGAAAAGCAAATTGCAAACTGAAGATAGGAACAGACAAGACAATTGGCTCATCAGACTGTTTAGATGAACGTAATGATTTTAATCCTGCTGCGTCTGAAGGAAAAATCTGGGAACCATGTGCATTTAAATTTGATTATATTGTTATGCAATTTGCAACTCAAAATGTGTGCATAAAATCTACAGAAGCCATACATGTTAGACAAAAGCACAGACGAACAATGTCATATGTAAAATTATTTTCATACAAATATTTTTATGTATAGCATTCATACTTACATAAATAGCTCAGCTCGACAGAATTCATTTAGTGAAATGAGAGGTTCAGCAGATTAAAATCAACAGAATCAGCTACCTCTAATGGTTAAAAGTGTTTGAAATATAACTCTTGATATTAAACGCAAATGGAAACACTTTTCTGTAGGAAAATATATAATTCTACTTTTTATTACATATATATGGATGCAATGCCAATTCCACTTTAATGTCTTATTTTAGTGGAACTCAGTTAAATTTGTATTTAGTTCCACCTTATTCAAATCAATAGAATCTTAAAGTACAGTGACTGGTGTGATAAATATGGCCAAATTGTCAAATAATTCATTCTTTCACAATGTTCTCTGCTTATCTAAGAAATGTCTCAGGGTTTAAGGTAAATGAGGAAAAGGTATTCCAGTAGCTGTACTGGAATATTACAAAAATGCTACTTAATTTAGTGACACATTAAATTGATTAAACTTCACTCAAGAAGTTAAAAAAAACTGCATTTGTCAAATGTGATATAGAAGTTATCCCTAACTCTGAACTAATCTGTTAAAATAATCATTTTCTTTTGACTTTATTAAGATTATTCCTTTGCTACTAATGTTTGTCTTGAAAGTTGATGACGCTAATACTTTTTCACAAAATGTAGGCAATTAATTACATTAAGACAATGGTATTAGTCATGATTATTAAATAGTATTTACACTTGATCACACACAAAAACAAATGAGTTATAGGTGGTGGACAGATATAGTAAAATAAAAAGGACAAATAAAGGTAACATAAATGCGTAATTGTGAAATGCTATTGAGATTGTGAGTTTTTATTTAAATCTTCTAACATGAGCCTGAACAACATACCCTGTTATAACTCAGAGTGAGATTTTTAGGAGGAGACTTGTCATTTCCTTAAGATAAAAATCTGAATTATTGGTTCAAAAATAGTATGTCACATAATAGATTAAATTGCACATTATCTTTCTTTTCCTCTTTAAAAATGCAGCATTGACAGAAAGAAAGAATCAGTGGAATTTCAAAGTCTTTCCCCATTTCAGAGAATGTAAAATTACAACCACACACACACAGAGACACGTGTGTGTGTGTGTGTGTGTGTGTAATTTTACATTCTCTGAAATGTGGAAAGCCTTTGAAATTCCACTGATTTTTTTTCTTTCTGTCAATATATGGGCAATGAGAATACAACTGCCTGAAATGGTTTCATCTAGTGGAGATAGTGTATGGAAGAA
Organism: Natrix helvetica; assembly: GCF_964273705.1. Taxonomy (NCBI): domain Eukaryota; kingdom Metazoa; phylum Chordata; class Lepidosauria; order Squamata; family Natricidae; genus Natrix; species Natrix helvetica. The sequence continues at coordinate 40,568,686 of NC_138558.1, forward strand.
GAGGGCAGAATAATCCTGAGGAAGAGCGGGAAAAGCCACAACTAGGACAACATTTAGATAAAATAAATCTGAGTCCAGGGCAGAAATATAATTTGAGAAAGCCTCTTAGACATAACACTTCCTGAAGATAAAGAGAGGACGTGGGAAAGGGATATAGGTTCTCTTGCTATAATAATATTATAGTAAAAGTAGTATTACCTTCCACGTCTTTCTTTTCCAGGTTTGCTGTACTTTGGATGGCCCACAACTCCTGAAATATGGAAAAACGTCTCCACCACCACACAAGCCCAAATCCCAACCAATGCAATTTTTTTTATGTAGCATAAGTTTCCAAATTTTATTTTAGAGACACACCAAAACCCAAGGTTCTTCCCTCTCAATACATATTATTTGTATCTTTAGTCGTTTCGCTGTCTTAATATGACTAAAATGTTCTTATAGTTTTTCTATAAATGTCCTATACCGTTAAATAAACATATTTTAAAATACAACCTTGGAAAAAAATCAAAGCTAGATACATATGTCTTGCAGCTTTACCCATTTTTTTAAACTGCCATGCTTGGAAAAGATAAGGAAGCATTAAAAGAACATCAGTGAAGTATTTCAAGGGATTTATCTATATTTTTTCCAGATCAATGTTAAGGCTATCCTCTTTGCTGCTACCAGCATTAGAGTTTGTCCTAACCTGTCCTTGATTCCAAATGTATTTTTATTAGGTTTAATTTATGATGTCACGTTCCCTGACATTCATTGTGAATTTCATTGATTAGCTAAAAGTATGTATACTTTGTTGATTTATAACCACAAATAAATGCTCAGCTGTTTCACAAATATGACAAAATTTATAACAGTCTATCAGCAGTGAAACAGGAAACAAAACTTATTGAAATGAAAAAGCTAAGTGCCTTCATTTCTATATTTTAGGGCTTGAATGTAATATATATATTTTACTGCTCTATACATAAACATAGTGTTGTGAAATAACAGTGCATAAAAAGTGAAGGGCTTGGAAAACAGTTGTTAAAGAACTAGCCATTAAGTTTACCATTTTAATTTTTCCTATACATACTCTGTGACACATTTTGGCCAACATACTTCTATATCAACATAAGTGCTGAACACAAAGGAAATTGCAATAATTTGGTATCTTGAAGATTCAAAAGTTAATGTGTATTGAAATTTAAGCTTTGATTACCATTACATTTATTATTTTAAAGTCTATGTTTCTTCGTTCAAAATCTAAAGGACAACCAACTTCTAGTGAAAAAAAAAAGAGTAGGAATGTTTTAGTCAGATCTATCTGACTATGTTTCTTCCTTCAAAATCTAAAGGACAACCAACTTCTAGTGAAAAAAAAAAGAGTAGGAATGTTTTAGTCAGATCTATCTCAGCTTTCCTTAGATGGGATGACTGCAGAATTTTGTTAGTTCATTTTAAACTGTTAAAGAGGCCCATTATCCAATGTTAATAACATCATGGCTATTCACAGCTAGTGAATTGTTCATCTCTGGTGGCAACAAATCATGACACATAACATTGGGCTACATAGATATGCCTCTAATCTTCTCATGTCTTCCAAAGATGTGCTCATCACCACTGTGACTTGAATCTACCCATCTTGCTGCTGAATCCTGCTTCATCTTCTCTATCCTTCCATCTTCCCCAGCAGTAGAGTCATCTCCAGAGAGTTA